>NC_089235.1:11946974-12257421 GCF_963924675.1 Phocoena phocoena
ACTTGATATTAATACAGCCACTACTGCTTTAAAAAAAAAATAATGCTTACATGATATAAGCATCTTTCTCCATCCCTTTATCTCCAACCTACTTATGTAATTGTATTTGAGGTGAGTTTCTTGTAGACAGCCTACTGTCAGATCATGTTTTTTAATCCACTCTGCCAATCTGTCCTTAAAGTGATATAGTCAGGCCATTTACATTTAAAGTAATTATTTATATGTTAGGGTTTAAGTCTACCATTTTACAATTTCTTTTTTATCTGTTTCCTGTTTCTCATTCCACTGTTTCTATTTTTACCCTCCTGTAGGTTACTTGAATATTTCTCAGATTCCATCTTGATTTATTTACTGTTTGTTTTGTTTTAGTGTATCACTTTATATAGTTTTCTTAGTGGTTGCTCTAGGTATTACATATACACATGTAATTTCTCACAATCTACTGGTATCGATGTTTTCCCAATTTGAGTGAAGTATAGAAAACTTACTTCTATTGAAGCTTCCTCTCCACTTTTAAAATATGGTTGTCCTAAGTGTTACAATAAAATGAGCACCACAATAGACAGTGTTGTGCTTTCTACTTGCACCATCAAAACGATTTAAGAGAAACATGAGGCATAAGGATTACAATGAATAGACTGAGAGTCCAGAAATAAACCCTGACACTTACGGTTAATTGATTTTCAACAAGGGTACCCATTGTTTTCAATGGGGGAAATATAGTCTTTTCAACAAATGGTGCTGGGACAACTGGATATCCGCATGCAAAAGAATGAAATGGGACCCTTACCTTGCACCATATACAAAAACAAATATTTCTCCAAAGAAGATACACAAGTGGCCAACAAGCAAAGGGAAAGATGCTCAACATCACTAATCATCAGAGAAATGCAAATCAAAACCACAATGAGATCCCAACTAGGATGGCTATAATCAAAAAGTCAGATGATAACAAGAGTTTTCAAGAATGTGAAGAAATTAGAACCCTCTACATTGCTTGTTGGAATGTAAAATAGTCCACAGTTGGACTAAAACTTCGATCCATGGTTAGTTAAATCCATGGATGTGAAACCTGGTTATACAAAGGGATGGCTGTATTTTGAAAACATTGTTGTCCATGAAAGAAGCCATTCACAAAAGGACATGTATCATATTATCTAACTGACATGAAATGCCTGGAATAGGCAAATCCATAGAGACAGAAAGTATCAATAGATTAGTGGTTGCCAGCAGCTGAGAGGTGGGAAGTTGGGGATAGAGGGTTAATGGGTAAGGGGTTTCTTTTGGGGTGATGAAAATAATCTGGATTTAGATAGTGATGATTATACAACTTTGTGAATATACTAAAAACCACTGAATTATATCCTTTAATAAAGTGCATTTTTTAAAAGAGAAATGTATGAGGATAGTCTATTATATTTACTCCTATCTTTATCCCTTCTGATGTTCTCTCATTTCTCTCTGAAGTTCCAAGACTTCTTGTGCTATCATTCCTTTGCTGTTTACAGAAACTTCCTATAGCTATTCTTTAAGGGTAGGGTTTTTTCAGCAAAGAAATTCTTTAGTTTTCCTTTGTCTGAGAATGTCTTCATTTCCCTTTCATTTAAGAAGGATATTTTTGACAGATATAAAATTCATGGCTTACAGGTCTTTTCTATCAGGCCTTGAAAAATGTGCCACTTTTTTCTGACCTCCATGGTTTCAGATGCAAAATCTGCTGTCGTTCACATTGGTGTACCCCTGTAAATAATGCATCATTTCTCTCTGGCTGCTTTCGAGATTTTTTTCCATTGTTTTTAGTTTTCAGAAGATTAATTATGATTTACTTGATGTCAATGTATTTGGTTTTATCCTACTTGGGGTTTTCTTAGCTTCATGAATCTGTAGGTTTATATTTCCCCAAAAATTTTTGGAGAAATTTTCAGCCCTTTTTTTTTTCAAATATTATTTTAGTCTCACTCTCTCTTTTCTCTCATTCTGGGATTTCAATGAGTCAAATGTTAGCTCTTTTGTTATTGTACCATAGGTTCCTGATACTGTTGTTGTTGTTTTCAGTTTGTTTTCTCTCTGTTTTTTTCAGATAGGATAGATTTTATTAATCTGTTTTCAAGGTACTAATTCCATTCTCTGTCATCACTCTATTATTGAACCCATCCACTGAGCTTTTTATTTCTGAATTGTATTTTTCAGTTCAAAATTTTTGGGTTTTTATAACTTTTTTTTGCTAGATTTTCTATATTTTCATGTGTTTCAGGAGAATTTGTAACTTTTTTTTTTTTTTTTTTGCAGTACACGGGCCTCTCACTGTTGTGGCCTCTCCCGTTGCAGAGCACAGGCTCCGGACGCACAGGCTCAGCAGCCATGGCTCACGGGCCCAGCCACTCTGCGGCATGTGGGATCTTCCCAGACTGGGGCACGAACCCGTGTCCCCTGCATCAGCAGGTGGACTCCCAACCATTGTGCCACCAGGGAAGCCCTGTAACTACTTTTTGAAGTATTCTTGTGATGGTTGCTTTAAAATCCTTGTCAGATGAGACTAACAGGGCTAGAATGGATAAATAAATGCAGTAAACAGTACTGCATAAAGAGTGTTGGCATCTTTTTATTGTTTTTTTCTTATGTAAGTTATAATTTTCATGGTTATTTATATAATAAGTAATTTTCAATTATATCCTGAACATTTGGGATATTATATTAAGAGTCCAGATTCTCTTTAATCTTCTTTTAAAGCAGCAGCCTCCCTTTGAGGTGTATCATGGGACAGGTGAGTTTGCTTGCTCAGCTTAACAAGCCCCACTCACACCTTTTTTGATGAAAATGGGGCATCGGCTTGCACCACCTTGTTGCCTCCAAGTTGGGGAAAGAGTGTCAGCTCAGCTTTCCACTGGCTTCTACAGCACACCGACACCATGAAGGTTAGAAGCGACAACATCTGACACAAGTTTCAGTGCATGCTCCTGGGCTCCAGCTCATGTTTGTGGGCTCTAGCTTGTATCTGCTTTCCCCAGACTTATGTCAATCTTCCCTTCCAATTTGCCCCCATCAATCTTCAGCATCAGAAGCAGAGGCAACAGCCTTACAGAGATTTATTACGCAGCTTCACAGTTACATAAGGTCTGCTGTAGCCGATCCTCTTTTGTATATATTCATATCTCCTAGCAGTTCTGCCTCTCTGATTGAACTTTGACCGACACACCAAAGCCAATATTCCTTCAACAGTTTACTGATCTCCCCATACTGAACTCCATAATTTTAAGCAATAGTTGGGGATGGTGACATCATGATTTTTTAAATAAATGTTGTGTTTTAGAATAGTTTTAGATGTATAGAAAAATTGGGAAGATAGTACAGAGAGTTCCCATATTCCCCACACCTTAGTTTTACCCTATTATTGAATCACAGCTTTATTGATACATTATATAATTCACATACCATACCACTCACCCATTTACAGTTTATAGTTCAATGGCTTTTAGTATATTCAGAGTTGTGCTTCCATCATCACAATCAATTTTAGAACATTTTCATCCCCTCTTTCCCCCAAACCTCTACCTATTAGCAAACACTTCCTATTTCCCTCCCACCTCCCCAACCCTAGGCAATCACTAATCTACTTCATGTTTCTATGGATTTGCCTATTCTGGACATGTCACATACTTGGAATCATACAATATGTGGTCCTTTGGATTGGCTTCTTTCACTAAGCATTATGTTTTCTGGGTTCATCCACCTTGTACCTACTACTAACATTTCACTTATTTTTATTGCTGAATAATATTCCATTGTACGGACATGCAGGAGTTTTAAAAAATCTATTCACTAACTGATGGACTTTTTTGGCTATTTGAATAATGCTGCTCTAAACGTTTGAGTACTAGTTCTGGGTGAACATAAGTTTTCTTTCTTTTCTTTTTTTTTGTTTTGGCTGCGCTGCCACATGGCTTGTGGGATCTTAGTTCCCCATCTAGGGATCGAACCCTGGCCCCCTGCAGTGGAAGCGCAGAGTCCTAACCACTGGACTGCCAGGGAATTCCCATGAACATAAGTTTTCATTTCACTTGGGTATATATCTGAGAGTGGGGTTGCTAGGTTTACGTTTAGCATTTTGAGAAACTATCAGGCTGTTTTCCAAAGTGGCTACACCATTTTACATTTCCAACAGCAATGTACAAGGGTTCCAATTTCTCCACATCTTTGCCAACACCTATTATTAGCTGTCTTTTTCTTTTTATTATTATAGCCATCCTTTTTGATTATAGGGTGTGAAGTAGTAGCTCACTGTGGTTTGAATTTGCATTTCCCTGATGACTAATGATGCTGAGCATCTCTTCTCGTGCTTTGTTTGCCATGTAACTATTTTCTTTGGAGTGATGTTCATTCAGACCCTTTGCCCATTTTTATTTTATTTTTGTTTGTTTGTTTGTTTGCGGTACACGGGCCTCTCACTGTTGTGGCCTCTCCCATTGCAGAGCACAGGCTCTGGACGTGCAGGCTCAGCAGCCATGGCTCACGGGCCCAGCCGCTCCGTGGCATGGGGGATCTTCCCGGACCGGGGCACGAACCCGCATCCCCTGCATCGGCAGGCAGACTCTCAACCACTGCACCACCAGGGAAGCCCTTTTGCCCATTTTTAATTGAGATATTTGTCTTTTTATTATTGAATTGTAAGCATTCTTAATATATTCCAGGCACAAGTGCTTTATTAGGTATATGATTTGCAAAAACGTTCTCTCAGTTTGTGGGCTGTCTTTACACTTCTTTGATGGTGTCTTTTGAGTCACAAAAATTTTAATGTGGATGATGTCCAATTTATCTACTTTTTCTTTTGTTACTTGTGCTGGTAACATCATCTTTTAACTGAAATCGTGAACATTAACCTATTTCGCAACACCCTCACTGGCAGTAGAGTCATTTTAAAACAAAACAAAACTTGTAATTTTGATAAAATTAGTATCTCAGTAAAACTATAGCTTAAACTCTCATCAGATGAACTGGTGCATGAGCGCAAGGCACCACAAATGTCCGATACAGTCTACAACTTGCACCACTGAGATAAGCTCTACTGATAACTGGCTCTTCGAGATGAGGGCCGGATATAATCTGTAAAATAAACCAGACTTAAAATGGGAAGCCCAGTGAAATGACCCATAATCTCCATTCCTACAGCTGTTGCCAAGATCATAACTAATATTCCTCATCTCCCTTCTCCACAATTCATTTTATATTTTTGTCGTCCTTGGTGTAGATATAAGAAATACAAAACAACTCTTTAAAATGTGAAGACGCTTTCTGGTTCTGGACTTACATTCTTTTTCCCAGAGTTTTGCTATCCTTTCCCCGTCAAAGTAAACCTTCTAGAAATTGACCCATACTATGCAGTTTTATGAAGAATACATTACTCAGTGAAAGACAGTAAAAGCCCAAATAAAATCAGCTTCATTTTCTCTATTCTGATGCTATTTCCCCATAATAATCTCCTAGGGAAGCAGTATCTGATTTTATAACGTTCCATTGCCAATTATCTTAATGATTCTGTATACCAGCAACTTATCAGGATCCATAACTGACAGTAGCAATTATTCATAATTGTAACTTTTTATAACCACATTTACATTTACATCATCTCTCTATCCATTTTCAGTGAGAAAGAAAGGACAAATTACAAAGAACTAGCTTTTCTTTTGATTCTCCCCTTTGAGTACAAGAACAGGTAAAAGATATTTTAACATCTTGAAAGAACTAGTTGTTTTATCTTTTACACTTAGACTCTATGCAGCTAAGCAGTTATAGAGTATTTGGGGCCTATGATATCAAAATGAAGATCCTTCATTCTATGCTTCTATTATAGCATTTCTCACATTGAAGTGCAATTACGTTTTTCCACAATCATGTCTCTCATTGTGAGTTCCTTAAGAAATAATGGCCATTCAAAATGTCTTCGTAGGGTGCTGTATGTATTACATAAGTTATAATGACCACAACCAACGATCATTTTGCAAGAGATAACTAGTTGGTGGCAAGTACGCAAAGCAATTCTAGGTAAAAGGACAAATCTGAAAACCAGAGCTGATCAACTTCAATTTCTATACATCAATAATCTCTTCTCTACAAAAGAGATGCATGTTAACAAGCATGTCTCAGATAGGAACTTCCCTAAAGGAATGATGAAACTTGAAGTTAAAGTGTGTACTGAATTTGATTCTGGACCTGGGAGACGGCTGACTTCAATGACAGCCTCCTCTGTGAGCTGTATGGCCGGCCATGAGAATGGGTCTGATGTGGGCTCAGAGCAGTAAGTAAAGAACCCTGCTTCACTGAAGGTCAGAACCTGCCTTAAAAATGCTCACAGTGGAAGTCTCGGGCCTGAACAGAGAAGAACCTGTAGGACATCAGAGGGTGAGAAGAAAGTGGGATCCCTGGCTTGCTCCTTGCCGGGGGCTATGAGTGGCTGTGTTCTCTGGCAACCCTCTTCAAACAGCACTTTCTCTGGATTCTGGCAACCCCACCGTTCATGCCTAGAGGTGGTAAGAGCTCCCTGCAATTGCTAGCACCAGGGTTCTTCCCCGCCTTCTGTTGGTTTCCCTAAACCCTGCTCACACCTCTGTACACAGACGAATTATTCTCTTTAATTCCTCAGTTGAGCTGTGCTGCTTCCTGCTGGGACCTGAGGGCTACGCCCCTGCTGCTGTGTGAGTCTCCTCACAGTCCCTGGGGGGATGGAGAGTACAGGTTTATTTACAGTTCACCTGGGCTCTGAGGGTGTAGACTTTTGAAGTCCCAGCCTTACGGAGAAGGAACACTTAGCCTGAGAATTCTTTTATCAGCTCACTAATGCTTTTAAAAAGATGATGTTTACCTTTTATCCAGGACTCTCAATTGTTTTCAGCATATAACCACCATATTACCAGAAATGGAGGTCCTCTGTTTTTTTTTTTTTGTTTTTTTTTTTGTGGCAGATGAGAATTTTTATCTCATACCCTTTTCCTCTCCACTCTCCATCCTCTTGATTTTGTACAACACAGGGGCTTTCAGTTTAGTTTAGCTTTGTTTTTGTTTTGCTTATTCTATAGTCAATGTTTTCCTGCTTTGACTATGAAAATATTCAATGCTGAATCAGAAAAATGTACTATGATTACCTTTCCTTTTCTATTTTTCCAGTTGATAATCAACTTTCCTTAATTTTCCTAGTTTTTCTTTTAATCTATGACTAATCTTTCTGTGCCACACTTATCCTAAACATCTTGACTGATAATTTGATTGGGTATAAAATCCAGGGATACAAATCATTTACCAAAAGATTTTTAAATGCATTGATCCATTGTCTTCTAATTTTAATGTTGCTATGGAAAAGTCTGATGCCATTCTGATTCCCAGTCTTTTGTACGTCTGTGTTTTTTCCTCTCCCTGGAAGGTTTTAGGATCTTCTTTTTTTCCCCCTACAATTCAATATAGTGAAGTTGATATGGGTATTTTCTTAAAATTTATTTTACTAGGCATTTAGCCACTAATATCTGGAAATTCTTATCCTTCAGTTTTGGACAATTTTCTCAAACTATTTGGTAACTTTCCCCACTTGGTTTTCCTTTTTTCCTCCTGGAACGCTTATTAGCTCGATGTGGTACCAGTCTTCTAGGACTGGTACTCTAATATTCTTATGTTTTATGTTCAAGCTTTGTCTGCTTGTTTTACTTTTGGTGAGATTTGTTTAACTTTTCCTTCTAACACTTCTATCAAATTAAAAAAATTTTTGATGATATTTTTATTTTCAAGAGCTTATTGTGGGAACTCTCTAGCGGTCCAGTGGTTGGGACTTTGTGCTTTCACTGCTGAGGGCCCGGGTTCAGTCCCTGGTCAGGGAACTAGGATCCTGCAGGCTGTGCAGCATGGCCAAGAAAACCCCAAACAAAACAAAACAAAAGAAGAGTTCTTATTCTCCGTTCCTTTTATATAACATATTTTTCTTGTTTAAATATGAACCGTCTTCCCTTATCTCTCTGGGGACATTAATTACAGGTTATGATTTCTTTTGGTCTCTATCTTTTGTGTCAGAGGCTATGCTCAAAGAACTGGGGACACACCAGAAAAGTAGATTAGAAACTCTGTGTAGGGAGTGGCTTGCAGACTGATAAGCGTCATTGTCAGTCAGTAGTTCTCTATACCACCCGCCCCACCACCTAGGGACATTTGACAGCAGTGTCCCCTCTACTCCTGCTCCCCCAACAAAGAATTATCTGGTCCAAAATGTCAGTAGTGCTTAATTAAGAAACCCTGGTGTGGGGGTATGGCCAGCATGCTTTCTCACTGTGGACCCCCTATGTCAATAGCTAAAGGACTTTCCTCTGGCGCGTGTGGTCAGTTTCTCCTCGGAAGAATCTTCCAGTCCCCTACCAGAAGGTAAAAACCTGGATGCTCACGTTTAGAATGGGCAAAGGGAGGGTGCTGGCAGGGCTCTTGAGCTTTAATATGCAGACTTTTGCTTAAAATCCTGGTTTTACTCTTGTTCGCCTGACCAATCTCTTTGTTAGTATCCTCTCTAGTTCAAATTTCTCCAGAGGGATGGTCACCAGGCTGAGAGAGGTAGGAATGAAGATGTGACAATTCAATTTTTCCTTTTACAAACTTCTCAATGATCATCTTCTTCTTAACATCCTCACCTTTCAGGGTGCTGGTGTCTCTGCTTTCTGAGCCATACTAGGATCCTGTGAATCAAACTGGCTTGCTTCTGGCCAGTATCACCTCTGCAGACACTTAGATTTGACCTCCCTGTGTTCTGCTAAGTCATTTATCATTCTTCCATCTGATTTCCCTCTAGTATAATGTGGTTTGGGGTTACAGATGTTTCCTAGATTCAGAGATAAAATTTAAGTTTCTGTTTCCTATTCTCCATGTGAGCAGAAGGAACTGGAAATGTCTTTAAGAAGGAAGTAATCAGGACTTTATGCCAAACTGCAGAAAACTCTTATTCTCTCCATCTTTAGTTGCTTCAAGTTCACAATTAAGCATAGTGTCTTCCTTTGCAATATGACAATAGAAGCTCTTTGAGCCTCTCTCTTCTGAGCCCTCATGCCTCCATCACAGATGTACTATAGCTATTCTTTTTTATGCAAAGAGGACAAAAGTAATGAATAAATACTTTGGAGGCCCAGAGGAGAAATGAATACTTTGGTAGAACGCAGGAGGATTTGAGAGAGGGGAGTCTTTGGTTGAAATTTAAAGGCCGTTGAGCACCTGGCTGTCGAAGAAGGAAAACAGAATGGAGGGAGCAAGGTGGACAGAATTCTAGACAGAGCAAACTACAAGTAAAAACAATGGGGCAATGTGCAAGAATTGATTCATCTAGTGAATTCTAGTGACTTCATCTAATCTGCACTCGCGTTAATCCTGTGAGGAAGATACAGTGATTATTAACATGCTCCTCACCACACATATGAGGAAACTGAGGCATAGAGAGGGTTAGCAACTTGCCCAAGGTCCCTCAGCTAGGAAGCAATGGAGAGGGGACAGGAGGCCCAGGCTGTGCAGCCCCACAGAGCATGATCTTTTTTTTTTCTTTTTTGCGGTACGTGGGCCTCTCACCGCTGAGGCCTCTCCTGTTGCGGAGCACAGGCTCTGGACGCGCAGGCTCAGTGGCCATGGCTCACGGGCCCAGCCGCTCCGTGGCATGTGGGATGTTCCCGGACCGGGACATGAACCCGTGTCCCCTGCATCGGCAGGCGGACTCTCAACCACTGCACCACCAGGGAAGCCCGAGCATGATCTTTATGACCACACTAGACTGCCCCTTGGTGAGAAGTGTCACTACCGAGGTTGGTGAGAGCTGGGAGACAGGACTGGTGAGGAAGTTGGAAGCCAGTTTGTTAGAGGGTCTTGTATGACAGGCTGAGGGGTTCAGAATTCATCATATTTATCATGTTTCTACAACTCACTAGCCTGGGGATCCTAAGCAAGGCCAAACTAAGAATTTATCTCTAAGTCCTCTTGATCAATAGCTCCCATCCACCAAATGAAAAGCTCTCAATGCTTTTTTCTGGGATGTTTCTTAAGTCCTAGGGCTGCGAGTTGCCTCCAGAGCAGCTGGGTTGGCCTAAACCATTTTTCAAATCTTACTGCTGTTCCAACTATCCCCCCACTCTGAGCTAGTATGGCCTCTCCCAGTCAGCGGCACTACTGATGCTCTCTGGTCAGTTGACCTTTTGCAAATGGGTTCCTGATCACACATACCTTTGCTGACTGTCTCTGGAAGGATCAGAAAATGGAGCAAAAATCTAGAGAGACATTTACAGAAGGAGTGTTTATATGCTGATAAAATATTCCTTGGAATGTGGGGCAATTTCTCATTTTGTTACTAGAGACTAACATGTAATGGGATCATTAAATAATTAATGGTCATGGATATATTTACATAAGTATGTTATAGTTATAATGAATTATATATTAAAGTCTCTTTTCACAAAACTGCAATACAGTCTTACATTGGTAGAAGATTTTGAGCCTACATGCTATTGAGCACTTGATAAAAAAAGTCAACAAATATGATTGAGCACCTCCTAAGTGTATGGGAGATACGAAGAAGGGTCAGGTATAGTCCAAGACTTCAAGCAATATATAATCTAACCATGTGCCATTTGGAATGATTTTATATACATTTTTGTTTGTTTCTTATTCTTCTTTCCATGTCTCAATTATAAATTACTGAAGTAAAAAGGTCCTGCTAGATATCGGCCCTTTTATTAGACATTCATACGTCTTACAAAACTTAGCACTGTGCTAGTGTCATACCAGGAGCTTAGTCATCATGGCTTCCTTTCTCATTTGCAACTTCTATATGCTTTAATGGTCTCTGCAATAAGGTAAATTCTTTATTCACATCAACAGTGGAAGACCTAAATATTTCTTAGTAGTATCATTTATTTCTGGATATATATTACATTCAACTAGTTAATTCTTTCCAAGTTCATGTAAATGTAAATAATATAAAAGTTATACTTTAAATTTTCTTCTGATTATAAAAGTAATACAGTATAGAAAATGGTAGAAAAAATAAAAATCACCCATAATTCCCCCACTCAGAGATAAGATTGTTAATACTGCAAAATATTTCCTCTCCAGATTTTTATATTTATCCTGAGGAAAGCACCAGAAATGATAAGGGTCTTTTCATCTTTTATGCATATGGATGCCTATTATAACATTATTTATCATACTTAAAATTAAAAACAACATAATTGTTCAAAAGAGAGTAATTATTTTGGGGAAGTGTTCGTAAGAATTGGTATTAATTTTTCATTGGTAGAATTCAGCAGTGAAGTCAGGGCCTGGGTTCTTCTTTCTGAGTAGTTTTGATTCAATCTTTTACTTGTTAAAGGCCTGTTCAGATTGTCTATTACTTCTTGAGTTAGTCTTCGTAGTTTGTGTTTTTCTAGAAAGTTTTTCATTTCATCTTACAGTATGTGATGTTCAATTGTTCATAGTATTTCTTTATAATCCATTTTATTTTTCTATGGTTAGTAGTAATGTTCTCTCTTTCATTTCTGATTCTAGTAATTTGAGTCTCTACTTATTTCTTGGTCTATCTTGCTAAAGATTTGTCAATTTTGTAGACATTTTCAAAGAACCAGCTTTTTGTTTCATTGAATTTTCTCTACCGTTTTTCTATTCTCTATTTCATTAATTTTTGCTCTAATTTTTATTACTGCATTCCATTTGTTTGCTTTGAGTTTAGTTTGTTCTTTATCCAGTGTCTTAAGGTAGAAGGTTAGATTATTGACTTGAGATCTTTCTTCTTCTTGAATGTAGGAATTTATAGTCGTAAAGTTCCCTCTAAGCACTGTTTAGCTGCATCCCTTAAGTTATGGTATGCTGTATCTTCATTTTCATTCATCTCAGTGCATTTTCTTATTTCCCTGCTGAGTTTTCTTTGACCCATTGATATATCTTTTTCTACTCTTTCACTTTCAATCTATTTGTGTCTTTGAATCTAAAGTGTGCTGTAGGCAGCAAAAAGTTGGATCTGGTTTTTTAAATCCAGTTTCATAATCTCTGACTTTGGGTTGGATTATTTAATCCAGTCACATTTAATGTTATCACTGACACGGCTGAATTTATGCCTACCATTTCACTTTTTGTTTCCTATATATCTCAAGTCTCTTTTGCTCCTCTATTTTTCCTTTACTGCTTTCTTTTGCATTAAGTGAATATTTTCTAGTATAATAGTTTAATTCCTTTCATTATTTTTTTCATGATTTTTGGGTTATTTTCTTAGTGGTTGCTCTAGGGCTTATCATATGCATCTTATCAGAATCTATTACAGATTGACACTAACTATTCCAATGAGATATAGAAATGTTACTCCTATTTAACTCTAGTCCTTCTTCCCCACTTTTGTGCTATTGTTATTATTTTACATATTATACCTATATATTTTATAAATTCAATAATATAGTTCTAAATATTATTTTATATAATTTTAAATCTTTTAAAAAAGGTGGAAGTAGACATCCACATGCAAAAAAAAAAAAAAGAATCTAAACACAGACTTTATAACTTTCCTAAAAAGTAACTCAAAATGGATCATAGACCTAACTGTAAAATGCAAAACTCTAAAGCTCCCAGAGAGGAGAAAACCTAGATAATTGGGCGTATAGTGATGCCTTTCTTAGAAAGAATACCAGGGACTTCCCTGGTGGTCCATTGCTTAAGATTCCACACTCCCAATGCAGGGGGCCCAGGTTCAATCCCTGGTCAGGGAACTATATCCTGCATGCTGCAACTAAAAGATCCTGCATGCTGCAACTAAAAGATCCCACATGCTGCAACTAAGGATCCTATACGTGGCAAAGAAGATCCCATGAGCCGCAACTAAGACCCGGCATAGCCAAATAAATATTAAAAAAAAAAGAAAGAATACCAAAGGCACAATCCATGAAAGAAATAATTGATAAGCTAGACTTCATTAACATTAAAAACTCCTGCTCTGTGAAAGATGATGTGAAGAGAATGAGAAGACAAGCCACAGAATGGGAGAAAATATTTGCAAAGGACACATCTGATAAAGGACTATTATCCAAAATATAAAAATAACTCTTAAAACTCAACAATAAGAAAACAAATAACCCAATTGAAAAATGGACCAAAGACCTTAACAGACACCTTATCAAAGAAGATATAAGGATGGCAAATAAACACATGAAAAGATGCCTCACATTGCAGGCCATCAGGGAAATGCAAATTAAAACAACAATGATATATCACTACACAACTATTACAATGGTCAAAATCTAGAACACTGACAAGATCAAATGCTGGTGAGGATGTGGAACAACAGGAACTCTCATACATCACTCATGGGAATGCTATACCCGTCACTCATGGGAATGCTATGCCCATCACTCATGGGAATGCTATACCCATCACACATGGGTACAGCCACTTTGGAAGACAGTCTGGCAGTTTCTTATAAAACTAAACATATTCTTACCATATAATATAGCAATGGTGCTCTTTGGTATTTACCCAAAGGAATTGAAAACATAGGCAGAACATTCTTGGACATAAATCACAGCAAGATCCTTTTTGAACCAGCTCCTAGAGTAATGAAATAAAAACAAAAATAAATAAATTGGACCTAATTACACTTAAAAGCTTTTGCACAGCAAAGGAAACCATAAACAAGACAAAAAGACAACCCTCAGAATGGGAGAAAATATTTGCAAATGAAGCAACTGACAAAGGATTAATCTCCAAAATATAAAAGCAGCTCATGTAGCTCAATATCAGAAACACAAACAACCCAATCAAAAAATGGGTGAAGACCTAAATAGACATTTCTCCAAAGAAGACATACGGATGGCCAACAAACACATGAAAGGATGCTCAACATCACTAATCATTAGAGAAATGCAAATTAAAACCACAATGAGGTATCACCTCACACTGGTCAGAATGGCCATCATCAAAAAATCTACAAACAAATGCTGGAGAGGGTGTGGAGAAAAGAGAACCGTCTTGCACTGTTGGTGGGAATGTAAACTGATACAGTATGGAGGTCCCTTAAAAAACCATATGACCCAGCAATCCCAGCACTGGGTATATACCCTGAGAAAACCATAATTCAAAAAGATACATATACCCCAATGTTCATTGCAGCACTATTTACAATAGCCAGGACATGGAAGCAACCTAAATGTCCATCAAGAGATGAATGGATAAAGAAGTTGTGGTACATATATATACAATGGAATATTACTCAGCCATAAAAAGGAACACAATCAGGTCGTTTGTGGTGATGCGGATGGACCTAGAGTCTGTCATACAGAGTGAAGTAAGTCAGAAAGAGAAAAACAAAGTATATTAACACATATATGTGGAATCTAGAAAAATGGTACTGATGAACCTATTTTCAGGGCAGGAATAGAAACGCAGACGTAGAGAATGGACTGGTGGACACAGGGTGGTAAGGAGAGGGTGGGACTAACTGAGAGAGTAGCATTGACATACATACACTACCATGTGTAAAATAGGTAGCTAGTGGGAAGCTGCTGTATAGCACAGGGAGACGAGCTCAGTGCTCTGTGACCACCTAGAGGGGTGGGCTTGGGGGGTGGGGTGGGAGGGAGGCTCAAGAGGGAGGGGATATATGTATATGTAGAGCTGATTCACTTTGTTGTACAGCAGAAACGAACACAACATTTTAAAGCAATTATACTCCAATTAAAAATAAATAAATAAAGTGAGATGCCATTAAAAAAAAAAAGAAAACTTATACCACACAAAAACCTGCACATGGATATTTTTAGCAGCTTTATTCATAATTGCCAAAACTTGTCAAAATGTCCTTCAGTAGGTTAATGGATAAATTAACTTTGGTACATCCAGGCAATGGAATATTATTTAGTGCTAAAAAGAAATGAGCTATCAAGCCATGAAAAGACATGGAGGAGGAATCTTAAGGGCATATCCCTAGTGAAAGAAGCCAATCTGAAAGGCTGCATACTGTATGGCTGGAACTCTAAGACATTCCAGAAAATGAAAAACTAGGAAGACAGTAAAAAGATCGGTGGTTTCCAGGGTTGGGGTGGATGAAAGTGGAGAGACAAATAGGCAGAGCATAGAGGATTTTTAGGGCAGTGAAACTGGTCTGTATGATATCATAATGATGGACATATGTCATTGTACATTTGTCCAAACTCATAGAATGTGCAACACCAAGGATAAACCTTAAGGTAAACTGTGATCTTTGGGTGATTATGATGTGTCAGTATGGGTTCATCCTTGGTAAAAAATAATGTGCCATTCCTGTTAGCAATGTTGCTGTTAACAACAGGACAAGGAAAACCTTCCCCCAGAATATCTTCCTTGTAAATTCCACTTTCTCTTTATTGACAAGAACTGTTTTCATGACCACTGTCATCTTCAAAAGAGTTTGAAAGAAATATCTTAGTTCTGGAGTCTCTGCAGTTGAAAAAGACAAGGGGGAAGACTAAGTGGCATCTGGGTCATCAACCCATTATGTGACACACCCCAAGTTCATATCGCTAGTAAATGGTGCAGGACAACTCTCTTAGCCTCTCTAACAATCCGCCTGCAAGTGTTCAAAGATTAGAATATACAAGTGATTAGTATAACATTTTGCAGTTTTATGACTTTTAGATTTGTATCCACAGAGCCAAACAGAGGATTGAGAGAATTCATGATCTATGACATTAAGATGACATTAAGAGGGCTGGAAAGCTGTTGTCTGAGAAAGATCTAAAAAGAATGCAGATTCAATCATGCAATAAAAGGATTAGTTTAATTCAGCTAGGGTTAACAAGGGGAGGGTGGCAGGTGGTTTGTAGAATTCCATCTACCAAAATCAACATGTAATAAATAAAAAATAATACAAATACAAATTAAAAATAATAAAGCTGAAAGAAGAAAGGTAAAACAAAGCCAGGGAGCAAGTATTAGAATCCTGTCTTATACAGCTTCTGTTTGCAAGCATGTATCCTCAGGGCTGTGTCCTGCCTGGACTCTCACCTGATAAGTAGCCGTCTCAGGGTCTAATGGTCAGCATAGTCATCTCAACTTGCCCAGGATGTTACAACTTCACTTCTGTCCAGCTACGTGTCCTTCCAACCATTCTAAATTATATTTAAATTTAGAATTAAATTTAAATATAATAAATTGAACCAACCCACAAACAATACTTTTGTGTAAGGTACAGGAATAAGTAATCATTGGGGTAATCTATATTTGTTGTTTAAAGTGTAGTGCTTAAGGAATCTGACACATCACCCATGTGCTTTCAGCTTTACCTGCATTATTGATTGCAGACTTGTAATTTTAAATTAATAGGCATAATAATTTGGCTAATTTTATGAATAGTTCTTAAATTTTTAGGATAATTTGAGATTCACTAAATTAGCATTAAATTAGCTCATGAGTTGTTTTGCTTGTAACGATTATTTAGTTTACCTTAATATCTTAAAAGAGAACAGTAAATATGTGAAATTTGCAAATGTAGTTGAAATATTTAAGGAAGTGATGAAGTAACTTGGGGAATTTGTAAATGGGAATGATTGTTAAAAGGAATTTAGCTTGTTTCGTTTGATTTAATCAAATATTAATAAAAGAATGAGTAAAAATGATTCATATTTTATCAGAATTATAAATAGAAGAATATGACTTGTAAATTGCACTTAAAATGTAAGGGAATTAGGTTTTAAATTTTGTAATGTTAATAACTAAATATTAATTTAAAATTAAAGTAGCCGTAAATAGTCCTTTCTCTGCACAAAGGCCCCTCTTGGACTTCAAAGGCTACTTGTTGACACATTTTCATTCTGGATGAATAGAGGCTTTATGTAGCAATTCAGTGGTTACGCAGCCCAGAGCACTTGTCTACACAAGGACAATAAGCTGGTTAATGCCAAATATGAAGGGAGCAGCAGGTTCTAAGAACTCGTGGTGCACTCCGGTTATCGGAAGGGATCTTGCTCTAAGATCCCAGCCACTCTAGTCCTCTCATGACATTCTACTTACAACCATTTTTCCTAACGATAAAGAGAAACATGGCCTTGCAACTGGGCAAACCTGTCCCATTCAGCAGGTTTGATTACTCTGACAATGGAGCTGAATCTACACTGCTCAGAGGATACCTGAACACATGGCTTTGGGCCCATGGTCTCTTGGTGAGAGGCTCCAAGACCCTCCAGAAAAGGGAGAATTTGATATTTTCTGTAGAACAAGTGAGTTTAGGTTGTATCAATATCCTTCCTTGTTCAATAGAACTTCAGTTTATTTACCTTGGTTACGTCAAAATTGCTGAAGTATCATTCAATTCACTGTCCTCTGTGGAGTACTTTCCTTTTTACGTATCTAAATTGATTATCAGTAGAATAAAGTCCTGTTTCGTCAGGAGGAAGGGCGGGCTTACTTGGTTGTTCTTTATGGCATCTCCCTTATGTGGAGCTGCAGGAGAAGGCATTCACCAACGGGTTTTCGTGAGTTTGACGTTTGTTGGTAGACGTGCCCCTTGAAGTAGGCAACAGTGTCTCTGTCTTTGATAATGAGTCACCTATTCCTTGGTGACAATCTGCTTCCCAAGGAGTCAAGAACCCTCTAATGCACTCCTTCCTAAAATCTCTATTACTTCAGCAAAGCTCCCTTTGTCAAGTGGCTTTATTTTAATTTTAAAACATTTACCCGACACTTTCAAGAGTAATCTCAGTTCCAAAGCCCTATTGTGTGAGAGGACAGAAGAATTCACAACAAAACGGCTTCCCTGATGGCAAGGCAGACACACTGGGAACAGGTCGCTCAGCCCTTTGGCTTCCAGAGGTGATGTCTCATCACACAGTGTCCTCAGGGCGGCAGGGATTTGGGATGGGTCTCCAGCCACATCTTGGGCGCAGGCCTCCGTGCCACGGTCTGTGCCTCCTGCAGGCCTTCCACGTGGCCACAGATCCCATCTGTCCTGGGCCCTTACCTGTGCCCTCTCTCAGCTCTGTTAACATCCTTGCCTTCCGAGTCTGGCGTCTGGCCTGGGCTGTCTCTGCTTTCTCCAGCTGGGGCACCAGACCCAAGTGTGGAAGAGACTGTGTCTGGGCCCCCGCCCCATCGGGAACACAATACTCCTTACTTTCACGTGCTACAAACCACCTGGAGAAATGTACATTCTGACCTATCTTCCTCCTCTCTTTCTTTCTCTCCCTTTCTCCCTCCCTCCTTCCCTCCTTCCCCTCCTGCTCTGTTTCTTTTTACCGTTCTCCCTTCCTCTCTCCCTCTCTCACTCCCCCTCTCTTTTTGTCTCTTCCTTTCTTTCTACTTTCTTTTCCCCTTCCTTCCTTTCGTTCCTCTTGTTACTAAGAATTCTGTGCCTAATTAAGGTTATGTGATTTCTGTCTCTTCTATAAACTTGAGTTATACTTCAGAACATGTCCTTCTACACCCGTACCAGGATTCAGGGGAAAAGATGTGTGGTGGTGGTAGTGCTGTGCTGAAACGCATTTTGTTATGCAAATGGCAGCCTTTTTAAAATGTCCTTCAATTCAAAAATGGCTGCCTAGATTCACTATGGATACTTGTTTATAGTGTGTCAAATAAGACTCTGAAGATAATTTTCTTTATATCACTTGTCTTTACATCACTTGTCTCTACTTCCTTTGGAAAAACAAGGCTCAGTTTTTTTTTTTTTAATTCACTCTTTAGAAAAAAATAATGTTCCTACTAAATTCTGGTGACATTACTGTTGTTGGTTCTCGGAATCCCCATCAGTAGCTGTCACTGATGATAAAACTTATGTTCAAAATAGCTTGCCCATTATGCAGGGATGGGGAAAAATTGTTTTCCATAATTAATTTTTTAAAATCCCGAATAAAGAGGATATTTTTTTTTTCTTTTTTTTTTTTTGCGGTACGCGGGCCTCTCACTGCTGTGGCCTCTCCCGTTGCGGAGCACACGGGACACACAGGCTCCGGACGCGCAGGCTCAGCGGCCATGGCTCACGGGCCCAGCCACTCTGCGGCATGTGGGATCTTCCCGGACCGGGGCACGAACCCGTGTCCCCTGCATCGGCAGGTGGACTCTCAACCACTGTGCCACCAGGGAAGCCCGAGGATATAAGTTTTGTTAAAAAACAGAATTGAACCGAGAAAGTCTGAAGATCTAACTGGCCTTATTCAATAATTCATGAATCGGGCAGCACCCCATATAGCAAATACAGGCGTACCTCAAAGCATTTCGTGTTTGGTTCCAGACCACCACAACAAAGCGAATATTGCAATAAAGCAAATCATGAATTTTTGTTTCCCAGGGCATATAAAAGTTTTTTATACTTTACTGTAGTCTATTAAGTATACAATAGCATTACATCTAAAGAACAATGTCCATAGCTTAATTAAAAAATACCTTATTGCTAAAAAATGCTAACCATCATCTGAGCATTCAGTGAATTGCAATCCTTTTGCAAAAGTAACATTAAAGATCACTGATCACCATAACAAATACAGTAATAATGAAAAAGTTGGAAATAATTTGAGAATTACCAAAATGTGACACAGAGACAAGAAGTGAGGAAATGCTGTTGAAAAATGGCGCCGACAGACTTGTTCAACGCAAGGTTGCCGCAAACCTTCAATCTGTAAAAAAATGCAGTATCTGCGAAGTGGAAGTGCACTAAATCAAGGTATGCCTGTCGAGAGACGCTCAGAGAGGTTGTGCAAAATGGAAGGTTTTTATGGGCAGAAGGAGGGTGGGGCAAGACGGTATTAGCAAAAGAAAAGAAAGGGTTGTTTCAGGCCTGGCCTCCTTCTTTGGGAGGAAAGGAACAGCAGGGGTCTTTATCCTGACGATTACCCCAGCAGTGTGGACGAGGAAATTTCAGATTGTCATTTCTGGGAGGGATTCAAACTGCAATTAAGTCTCAGTTTGGTATCGTTGGGGGCAAATGACTCCATTTTGGGCCTTCTGCTGTTCTTTCTTTTTTCCTTTTTTAAAAAACAGTTTCTAGTCCTTAATTTTGGAACTGAGGACACTGCAGTCATTATTTTGTATGGCATGTGCTCTGTAAATTATACTGGCTTGTGTATTCTTTCCTACTTTTTTTTTTTTTTTTAACTCTTGTAGCAGCAGCTGGTCTCATACACTTACCAAAGACACTGGGTTTCCTCCCTGTGTTGTCATGTCAGATGTGGTCAATGAGATCCTGTTTCTGCAGGAACAAGTACGGCTTCCTGCATGCTGCAGAAGCAGAAGCTGCCTCTGAGAATTAATAAATTCCATACAGAAGAGTATTCTACAAATTATCATTATAAATTAACTTTACAAGAGAGGACTCTCTAATGACAGCTAAACATTGTTGATACCACTCTTTGTGCACTTCCAGTTTCCCAATCTTTGCCAAAAGACCTTGAGCAGATCAAGGAGATGCTGATAATGTTGCTGGGCCTGGCACCCCATTATACCCTTCAGGTACTGTTTAGCTGAAAGGAACACCTTAAATCTGTGAGGCTGACTCCTGTTAATTTCAAAGATGGGCAGGATGCTTGCTTGGGTTTGGGCGGTCAGTAGAGGCAGTGGGATGGGCCTGGACCCTTAGAGGAGCTCATATTCAGTAAAGTGAAACAGTAGGTCAAAACTGCACCACACTGCACTTTGTTACCCTCCCTCCTTAAAAAAGGACCCATTTATCATGCTGCCAGTTTCTAGTTCTGCCAACATTATTTCTGTCACTTCCCTGGCATCTAAAAATCATTTAAATACGAACATAGCGCTAGCACTACTAAGCACTTACTATGAGCCAAAGGCAGTTATTTAATTCTTTCAACAACTCCTTGAAGAAATTATTATCTCCACCTTGCAGACAAGGAAACTAAGACTCGAAGAAGTTAAAAAACGTGCTAAAAGTCCAGGAGAACACCAAGAGGTGGACGTGGATGTGATCTGCCCTGAGTTCAGGCAATGAGGAGGTGCACTGGCTGCCGAGATTTAAATATAATAACAAAACTGACGAAAAGTCAGACTCTCTTTTTTTTGGGCATTTAAAAAATTTGTGGTAAAATGTACGTCACATAAATTTACCATCTTACCTCCTTTTAAGTGTACAGCTCAGTGGCACTAAGTCTATTTATAGTATTGTGCCACCATCACCAGCATCCATCCCCAGAACTCTTTTCATCTTGCAAAATTGAAAATTTGAACGAATTAAACAATAACTCCTCATTCCCCCCTCCTTCCAGTCCCTGGTAAACACCGGTCTACTTTTTGTCTCAATAGCTTTGACAACTCTAAGTACCACATACAAGTGAGGTCACAGGGTCCTTTTGTGACTGGCTCATTTCACTTAGCAGAATGTCTTCAAGGTTTATCCATGTTGTAGGGTGTCTCAGAATTTCCTCCCTTTTTAAAAGGCTGAATGATATCCCATTGTATGTATATACCGCATTTTGTTTATCTATTCATCCATCAATGTACTCTTGGGTTGCTTCCACTTTTTGGCTATTATGAATACTTTCCTATGAACGTGTGTGTGTGTGTGTGTCTGCATGCATGTGTGCACGTGCATGCGTGTGTTTAAATCATTATATACCAGCAATTCTAGATAATGTCAGGGATAAAATAGTCCTTCCAGAAAAAAGTCTTTTGCTGGCCACATTTTAAGCAATTGTTGTGGGTAGTATGGAATTTTAACAATAGAGTATATGCCTCAAAACTAGCACTTTTTTTTTAAACTAGCACACTTTAAAACTTACTTTTCCTTTAATAAACACTGGATTCTACATGGAAGTGATCTGAGAACAAGAGTTATAGAGTCTTCCTCTATCTATTTAGAGAAATTAGTGATGGGTTGAAATCGTTTGAGCTTTGCTTTGAGTGCAATTCATATCTTGAACCCCTGTGGAACTACCTATTCCTGTGTTTAAATACTAAATTTAAAATAAACAATGATAGCACATGATTGTAAATACAAAGAACAGAACTTGAGTCACTTTAATGCTGTCATTCTATGCGAACAGTTTGGACATTTTGTTTTTCTTTAAAATTTAAAGTAATAAAACAATTAACTCTGAGGTATAATCTGTTCACTTATTAAATATTTGGCTGAATTTGGATATCGTTAGATTCGAAATGTACTTTTAAAAAACTGTTAATTATTTTAAAACTAAAGAATTAATCAAGAAAATAATGACCATTTACCAATTATCACATAAATATTACTGAAAAAGCTTTGTTGTACAGCAGAGGGGATGTTAAAAATAACGGCTTACTCAGGTTGTCAAATATTCTAGGTACATCAAAGTCACAAGCTTATACGTAGCAGGGCACGTGTTCAAATCCAGATTTGTCTAATTCTAAGCTTTTTACCCCTACTCTAGGCTATTATTAGTAAGCATGCCCATTTTCTAAAGATAGTCTACTATCTAGCAGTACCGTGAAATGGTTAAAACACCTCCTACAGGGCAAGTACAATGTCATGGTGAACATGGCACTCTCCCTCTCCTCTCAGTGGAAAGGAAAAACTGTGTAATAGGTGGAGTGTTTTTTAAAAATTGACTGGTATTTTGGTTTTTATATTGCTTTTGTTTTGAGTGTGGAGCAATGCGGATCAAGATCTTTTTCCATTTCTGCCTAGATGGAGAGCCCTGAGTTGTGCTTGTAAAGCCCAGTTACCTTTTACCCATCCTACCCTATGTGGTTGTAAGGGTGGCCCTGAGTTTGCCAGCTGGTTGGCACACACACCTTACCTGCTTCTAGTGGACTGAGGAAGAATATTCTGGTGTGACTCAGGGCAGAGGAAAGAGACTTAAGTGGAAAAGACAGGAATGCTTAGCTGTGTGTGTGAGTGTGTGTGAGTGTGAGTGTGTGTGTGTGAGTGTGTGTGCATGCACACACACGCGGCGCATGGAGCAGAGGGGCAGTAGAGGTTTCCCTAGATGTAAATAAAAGTAAGGAGTTTGGAAAAAAAAAAAAGTAAGGAGTTTGAGGATTGCTCTCTATGGTGGGATGTATAAGGTGGGGTGAACTCTGCCTTAGTGGGGAGTCCATCCAGACTGGCCAATCCATGCTGAGGCTCTGAGTGGCTAGGAGGGTCCTCCTGCCACCAGTGGAGAGCACTGCTGGGGTGAGGGGTGGTCCCTGAGTCCACCAGACAGCCGGCACCCCGCCGGTCAACTGCAGCATCATACGGCTGGAGAACCAGTTTTCTGGTATTGCATGGATTCAGAAACCTTGGCTGACTTCACGGGGGTGTGGGACGGGGGGAAGCTCAGAGCCTGACTTTTTCTGATTCAAGAGGATGAGAATGAGAAGCGCGTTTAGTTGATTTTAGTAAGAATGGAATGTGACATTTCTTGCACCTGAGTGGTGAAGAGTAAAAGTCCTTGCTACACAAATAAACAAGCAAGGGCAACGCAGAGGGAAGAGCAATGCTGGGTGAAGCAGAGCGCACAGGGAGCACGGGGGAGGGGCAGCGAAAGCCTCCTGGGAAGAGAGGTCCAAGCCTAGAATGGGCAGCATGAGCTGGGAGAAGGGGTACTGGGACGCACCAGAGGAAAGCGCTCCAGGCAGAGGGAATAAAGGCACAAAGGCCAGATGGGAGAAACAACAGGAGTCCCTGAACAGGTCGGGTGGCTGGAGAAGAAGTTATAGGGGGGAGGGTTGGCACCAGGTGAGGTAAGCGGGGGACAGATCAGGAAGACCCCACTCTGGGAAAGTGGGGATTTATCCTGAAGGCAATGGGGAAAACAATTGCTGTGTTTTATGCAGAGGCATGAGGGGATGAGATGTAGGCTTTGGGAAGATCACCCTGGTGGCCAAGGGGAAAACAGACTGTCGTAGGGCAAGACCAGTCAAAGGAAGGTAAGTTAGGAGGCCATATCTGATGTTCTGTGAAGCATCATCAGAAATCTATGAAAGCCTTGAGGCACCCCAAAGCTGCATTCTTCACGAATCCCATGATAAATTCATTTTCCATAGCCACCTCAGATTTTATGTTTCCTAGGGCTGCTGTAACAAAGTATCACAAAGGGTGATTTAAGACAAAAGAAATTTATTCTCTCACAGTTCTGGAAGCTGGAAGTCTAAGATTAAGATGTTGGCAGAGGGCTTCCCTGGTGGCACAGTGCTTAAGAATCCACCTGCCAATGCAGGGGACACGGGTTCGAGCCCAGGTCTGGGAAGACCCCACATGCCGTGGAGCAACTAAGCCCGTGCACCACAATTATTGAGCCTGCATTCTAGAGCCCGCGAGCCACAACTACTGAGCCCATGTGCCACAACTACGGAAGCCCGCGCACCTAGAGCCCATGCTCCGCCACCTCAATGAGAAGCCCACGCACTGCAACGAAGAGTAGCCCCTGCTTGCCACAACTAGAGAAAGCCGGCGTGCAGCAACGAAGACCCAACGCAGCCAAAAATAAATAAATTAATTTTAAAAAAAGATATTGGCAGAGCCATGTTCTCTCCAGGGCTCTGGGGGAGAATGTGGTCCACGCCCAGCTTCCAGTATTGCCCGCAATCCTCGGCATTCCTTGGCTTGTAGATGCATCACTCCAGTCTCTACCTCTGTCATCACATGGCTCTCTCCCGTGTGTCTCTGTGTCTTCATACTGTCTTCCCCCTGTATGCCTGTCTGTTCTCCTCTTCTTATTAGGACATCAGTTAGATTGGATTCAGAGCACACCCTACTCCAGTATGATCTCATCTTAACTAATTGTATCTGTAAAGATGCTTTTTCCAGATAAGGTCATATTCTGAGATTCTGGGAAAGACATGAATTTCGAAGGGACACTCTTCCAATACAGGTTTCGTGTGAGCACATCGAAGCTGATCACTGCTGGCTCTGAACCCAGAGGCTCCGGGTTGCTGCCTCGATAGTTACTTTCCTTTATAGAGTTAACCTCAATGCAAAGAGGGACTAGCGTATTCCAGAAATACGTTTCCTTCGACAGTTATGCACAGATTATTGTACAGATTCACTTGGCTTTTTCAAACCTGGAAAGGCTGTTATTCAAGTTCCAGGGAGTAGAAAGACTGTAACAAGCATCAGCCCTGCTTAAGTGTATTTTCCAGTGAGACAACATATATTTTCAACTCAACATAACCTTACTCCATGAAAACAGAAGCCAAATAAATTGTTCTTTAAGGCATAATGCTATGCAAACATCCATGCTGATTTTATTAAACACTAAAGGGAAAGTTTGAGTAATTGTTCTAGGGGCAATAATTTTATTTTAATTTTGAGGCTAACATCTGTGTATAATTTGGAAACTTATCAAAAAATTGAGAGAGAAAGCTTGTATTTTGTCACCAAAAGTTAGTTTTAGCTATTTACCAAAATGAGAAAACCAGGACATTAAGAAACTGAATTAAATTCTTATTATATCATATTGCATATGTATTTAGTACAAAATAGTGACACAGTACGATTGTCAGAACTATGTCTCTCTTTCTGCAGAAGGAATACATCTCTAATATATTATAAGATGAGTACTTTAACATTTTCCTTGCTTTCAGTCTGGAGTAGAGCACTTAAGCTTTACTGTTTCTCTGTAAATTCAGACCATGTAGTCCACAATGATCAAAACTACTTTAAAGACTACACATAGAGAATAAAATTCAAGGAGCTTAGGTCTGTTTTTCTGGTCTGTGGAGAGAGCTCCTTTTGGGTTCTGAATCCATCATGAAACGTATTGCTTATTTCGTCTAATGAGAAGTTATATTTTATCAGACTGCCATTAAAGCTCTTTTCTAATTTGTTCATAAAAGTTTTGAACTGGAAGGGCAGGAACAACGGCCCTATACACTTCTCCTCAGGTTTACATCACCCTTTGGTAATAAGTACCGCCAGCCACAGGCAAGTCCACTTCACTGTACCATCACCAGGCCTAACCTAGTTTTCCCAAATGCCTAATGGTGTGGTATGGGAGACTGCCAGGTGTCTTGCTAAACCCACTAACGTTATGCCTACTTACCTCTTTCTTTATCTGACTTGTTAGTAACTAGGTGTCAGGGTAACTATGCCAAAAAAGCAATGAGGTTAATCATAGCTGATTTGTTAGTGAACCCGTTGTATAGCTCACAGTGGTCACATCTTTCTTTATTAGGAAAAAAAATATTTTACAGTTTTTGAATCTTGACCAGGATTAACATTACCAATACACAGTTTCCAGATATAATAATAACCCCACTCATTGCCGTTTTATTGAGTGGCTACTCTGTGCCAGGCATGGTATTAAGTGCTTTCTTTACATTATTTCATTACATTTCTATTACAAGCCTAGGAGGTAGATTTTACTCCCAGATGGAGAATGAGGCTATTTAATTGCTTTTCCAGATCCACACGGCTTGTATGAGACAGCCAGTATCAACCGCACATCTGTCTAATTTGTAAGCCCATGCTCATAACTACAGCTCTGATCACCTGATGATATCCTGTGCAAATCAATAATGCACTTCCCAAATGTTTGTGTTATCTGCTAAGCGTCTCCCTTCTCTAGGAACCATGTCTTATTTCTCTCTCTTTACCCCCAGTGTTTAGCACAGTACTTGTTACATAAGAAAGTTCTCAATAAAGTTTTGTTAAGTAAACGCATTAAAAAATGTCTTCCTGGGGCTTCCCTGGTGGCGCAGTGGTTGAGAGTCCGCCTGCCGATGCAGGGGACACAGGTTCGTGCCCCGGTCCGGGAACATCCCACATGCAGTGGAGCGGCTGGGCCCGTGAGCCATAGCCGCTGAGCCTGTGCGTCCAGAGCCTGTGCTCCGTAACGGGAGAGATCACAACAGTGAGAGGCCTGCGTACCGCAAAAAAAAAAAAAAAAAAAAAGTCTTCCTATGTCTGAAAATTAGGAGGCCTTTTGCCTTATCCAACACCTATCTTCTTGCCTAGGAATTACAGATAGTGGCACAATGATCTCTGTGTTTCTGGCAGTCAGGGGTTCTCATAATATCCTCTCTATCCAAGGCTTAAAGAGAGCCTTTGTCTTAGTTTTTACAATATAACGATCATCACCTGTGCAGAGAACATGAAGCAAAACGGAAAACGGCCCTTTTCTTTCAGGGCCATTAACTTTTCACCGACTGCCAGATGTGAACTTATGCCTCCTATATTCTTTGTCTCTAAACACAAATTACTTCTCTTATTGCCTTTAATCTTACTCTTTATGAAATGGATGGCCATCTTTAAATCCATAATATATTGGGGTAATGCCCTTAAAACTTTGAGCACTGAACAGGCCTAAAGACTCATTCTTTTAGTTATTCATGAAATCACATTTAAAATATAATTTTAATATTGTCAGAATACTGGGAGAAGAATAAGTTAATAAATGTTCCCTAATACTTTAAGAATTTTGAATTATGTGTATATACACAGCAATCTCAAAAATGGAGAAAAAAGCAAAAATGATGGTTTTATTCTTTAATATAGACATATACTCTATTTTGGCTTTTACTAACATCTTCCATTTTCTTCCTCCTTGTCTATTCTCTCTCTCCCACACACACACACACACACACACACACACACACACACACACACATACACACACACACACAGAGGAATACATGCTCAGCCAGTATGCTTTGATAGCTATCCCTTGCCAGCCAGGAATACTGTGTTTGGGGTCAGTACTTTGGAATGGGCTTGACATTCAACTTAATGTGGTCCCTAATTTATTAGTCCCCAGGGAGGGAACCGGTTGGCAGAAACTAAGACCTTCCCTACTCAAGGGTTGAATGCATCAAACAGATGAACTTAGCAAATGCCAGAAACAACGCTGAACTCAGGAGAGCCATTTGCTGAGATACCCAGATAGGAAGGAATAAAGCTGGAGCTTCTCCAAGTCATAGCGGAACCAGATAAAGGTCACATGTGGGGTGGGAGTGGAGGGAGAAATGGATAAAGGAGATCAACTGTATGGTGATGATAGGAAACTAAATTTTTCGTGGTGAACACACTGTAGTGTAGACAGAAGTAGAAACGTAATGTTGTACACATGAAACTTAAAAAAAAAAAGCCAGATGTGAATCTGGGTTAAAGAGAATACCATGGCAAGCAAATGGAAAGAGAGGTCTGTCCACCGATCTCATCAGGAAGGTTTGTCCACTTTTTATCTCCCTTTGTCCATGCTGTATATCTCATAAAGTGGTAGAAATTCATTGCCTCCTTTAAGTGCTGTTTATACAGCTATTCAATTCATTTAGTTAATTCACTCATTAACCACCATTATTAGGAACATTACTAGATGTTAAGGATGCAAAAATGAGTTAAGTCAATATATTTTCAGAGTAGCAAGCGAACCAATCGTGCCCATCAGTACACCTGTTCTCTATCATAACATGAAACAAAGCAATTAGAAAGCTTTAGCTCTAAATCAATATTACAGGTAACAGGAAAAGGGATACATTATTATGTGGTATGCATGCTTATCAAAGTGCTTATAAATGTAGCATTAAGTATTTTAAACATATGATGTGCATATCTCAAGCCTTACCAAGATATGATTACAAAATAAAGGCACCTGTATGTCCCAGACCTTACCATGATGTACTATTTGATACATCTAAAGTCACACTTCCAATAACAAATTATTATGCATTGAGTGCTCAATTGTGAAATTACTGCTTTTCAGTGTCTCATCTACTTTTCCTCTTGCTCCCCTTCTATATTCACACATACACACACGTGCACACATTCACTTTTTTACTACTATTAAGTTCGGACACGCAGGCTCAGCGGCCATGGCTCACGGGCCCAGCCGCTCCACGAGCATGTGGGATCCTCCCGGACCAGGGCACGAACCCGTGTCCCCTGCATTGGCAGGCGGACTCTCAACCACTGCACCACCAGGGAAGCCCCAGGCTAGAGCTTTTTAACGAAACTTCATTCAGTGCTTGAGGGTAACACAAGCATAACACAGAGAATAATGTCAAACTGCTACTGAAAATTTACTACTCTTAGAGTTCACAAAACATGACCTCAGAGTCGTTAAATAAAGGAGCTCCTGCCTCCAAATGGAAGGCTCGACTCACTCTACCACAAATGCTCCCATAATGTCCCTTCTAGGGAGTCCAGACCCAGCAATGCACCTGGGCCTAGAGAGAGAAAAACACTGTCCTCAATGCCCTCACTTCCTGATTTAGGAGGACTGTCTTCCCAGGATGAGTAATACTGAGGAGAATCATCCCCTTACAGGGAACCACACTTTTAAGTATTAGGCTCACCTACCTCAGCAGGTCCCACCCTCCCAGACCACATTTATTAATATTAGGCTGTCTAGTTTATGTAACACCACATGTGGGCCACCAAGAATCCAGCCTGGAAGCATTACCACAAGCCAAATACAATTCCTTTACAGCCTTTCCTCCACTATGTGGTGAAGAGTACAATGGTCCTTCACACACCCCTACTACAGCCGGGTTTTCATTCCTGATCTCCCGTAAACAAATGCTTGGGCAAGAATCCATCAGCACATCACCCAAGAACAACCAGCAATTTTCAGACATAAGAAATTCTAAATCTAGATTGAGAAAAAAATTATAACTCTGCAGGAGCATAACTGAGCTTAAGATACACCCAATTTACGTTACTAAATAGACTGTTCAAAGCATTTGCATTTGGGTTACTTCGTCGCATTTTGTCCTTCTTTAGGAAAAACAGTGAGTACTTACTTGCCCTCATTTCTACAAAATTAAAGGGCCCAATGAAGTTATGTTTAAAAAAACTGATTTAGCAGTTTGGCCCCAAAGGTAAATTCTAGTCTCTACCCGAGAGATTGAAACTGCTTATAATTTCAAGACTGGAAGGTTTTCTAGCCTCAACTATTTTTACTATTTTAAGGCAGATTTTCAGCTTCTTGAAATATGCCTTACCTTTCCAGCTCTGTTACCCAAAGTCCTCTCTCAGCATCTTGTGTTCCTGCCAAAAAAAAGCACTTTGCTGATCTCTGATTCTACCCCTTACACTTCCAGACTCTTGCCTTTGTGGGCCTCCTATCTTTCATACTTTCCCCATCATCCCAATCTCTCAAAATTGTACTTAGACTTCAAAGACCTACTCTAAAGCCATCTCCTGATCTTCCCAACTGGATGAGATTGATCTGTCCTCTTAAAATCCCACAGCACAACATTTGCACCTTCTTCTTTCTTACAGCAGTTATGTTCTACCTTATGTTGCAGTTACTGGGTTCATGCCTTACCTGTTCCACTTGGCTTTCTCGAGGCTGGTGACAGAACCCTGCTCACCTTGGCATCTCTCCCATCATCTCTCATGGTACTTTGTAAATACTAGGCATTCGAAATATATAGAGAGTTGAATTGAACTAAAACCTAGTGAATACACTATCTCACAGGAAATTGATAGCTCTGACCTAAATTACATCACATGGCAAATCTGAAAATATTAGTTCAAGAATGAAAGGTGAAATGTTTCAATCTGTTGTTAGTTTGCCAACCGCGACTTCGGCTAAACGTTAACAAAGACAGGTATTGCAAAAAAGGCCCCCTTTCGGTCAAAACTAATGGACATATGATGACACAGAGGAGAACAACTGTATATCAATGATTCCTGGGCTGTACGGCTTGAGATTTATGAGAAAATCTCATACAATCTCTGAATGACAAATAAACTGCTTCTGCTCTCTCTACTATTTTGTTGGCCATACTAAAAGGAAAATAAAAAGTAGAAAACAAGAATGTAATATTCAAAAAGACACATGCACCCCAATGTTCATTGCAGCACTATTTACAATAGGAAGGACATGGAAGCAACCTAAATGTCCATCAACAGAGGAATGGATAAAGAAGATGTGGCACACATATACAATGGAATATTATTCAGCCATAAAAAGGAACGAAATTGGGTCATTTGTAGAGACACGGATGGACCTAGAGACTGTCATACAGAGTGTAGTAAGTCAGAAAGAGAAAAACAAATATTGTATATTAACATATATATGTGGAATCTGAAAAAATTGGTATAGACGATCTTATTTACAAAACAGAAATAGAGACATAGACATAGAGAACAAACGCATGGATACCAAGGGGGAAAGGAGAGGGGATGGGATGAATTGGGAGATTGGGACTGACATATATACACTATTGATACTATGTATAAAATAGATAACTAATGAGAACCTACTGTATAGCACAGGGAACTCTACTTAATGCTCTGTGGTGACCTAAATGAGAAGGAAATCCAAAAAAGAGGGGATATATGTATATGTATAGCTGATTCACTTTGCTGTACAGTATAAACTAACGCAATATTGTAAAGCAACTATACTCCAATTAAAAAAAAAAAAGAATGATGCTCTCAGTGCAGACGCATTTGGAAAAAAAAAGAATGTAACAGACTAAACAAAGATCTTTAGTGACACATTTCTGGTGATATTTTGGTCATTGCAACACTGTTACCAAATATAGTCGCTGAAGGCTTATTATAATGGACTGCGGATCAGCTACCTTGATCACAAGGTAATGAGATGGAAAAAATATTATATAACAAGTGTACACGGGTTCTTCTTGGGCAAGGCTCACCTTTCTTATGAATACAGCCTCTGGAAGCCTGTATTCATAAGAAATAGTACTTCCCTGCAGGGTATAGGTGCTCTGAAGTCTTCTGAGGAAAGAAGAGAGTAAAAGAAGAGAGATTTATTTGCAATTGTGGTGAGGCAGAGGGAGAAAGGAGAGAAAGGAAAAGAAGGGAAATGAACATGAGCAAATGCCATGTTTGCTGGAATACTGTGAACTAAGCAAGGTGCCTCTTCTCAGTGACCTCATGCACATGCAGGATAGTTTACAAAATCACAGAAGCTTGAGGCAACTGTACTTCTTATGAAAACCAGTAAAGGGGCCAAATTCTGCACCATGGTTTTTGTGGGAAATAAAATAGAGACAGTAAGTTCTGGTGCCGGGGCCTGAGTCAGAGGAGATCTGGAGGCCTTAAGTTGGTGAGAGTCCCCAGAAATCCCGGGGACTTCCCTACCCCCTGAAAATTAGAGGTTTCGAAAAAATTTCCCCCAGAGCACAGAAAGAGAGAGGCTCTTAGATAAAGTCAGCATTACAGCAACTTTAGTGGTCACAGGCTTATCATCTAATATTCTAGGGGTATTAACCCATGACTTATTTATATAAACACTACCTCCATTTATAAGAAAGGCAAATAATGCTTGAGGCATTATAATATAGCATTTATGAGCACAGACTCTGGAGCCAAATGCCTGAGTCTGATTCTTGGTTCCACCTTTTTTGGTGTGTGTGTGTGGTATGCGGGCCTCTCAGTGTTGTGGCCTCTCCCGTTGTGGAGCACAGGCTCCGGACGTGCAGGCTCAGCGGCCATGGCTCATGGGCCCAGCTGCTCCGCGGCATGTGGGATCTTCCCGGACTGGGGCACGAACCTGCGTCCCCTGCATCGGCAGGCGGACTCTCAACCACTGTGCCACCAGGGAATCCCCTTGGTTCCGCTTTTTACTAGCTATGTGATCCTGGGCATCCTTTGTGCTTCAGCTTCTTCATTTGAAAAATGGGGGAAATAAAAATACACATCTGTGAGCAAAGGGTTTAACAAAACCTATTATCCCTCTGTGAGACTTAAACATTGGTTGACTATCCAGCTCTGTTCTTACAGTAATCTGGGAAAAGTAGAAATGTCAACCATGTTACTAGACATCGTTGTTTATGGTAAAAATGAACCCTGAGTGGCAAATTGCATCTGGACTGGGAGGAATTAGAAAAAATCTATAAATGCCCAATGGCCATTTATGGGGATGCTATGCTTTGGGCTTCCCTGAGTACGGTGACCCTTAAAACTAGGCTTGTATCTTTCAGGATCCTTGTAGTTATGCCTATAAAAATCCTACAGGAAATATTAACATATGATCCAGGAATCACGCTCCTTGGTATTTGCCCAAATAAGCTGAAAACTTAGGTCCACACAAAAACCTATACACAAATGTTTACAGGAGCTTTTATTCGTAATTGCCAGAACTTGGAAGAAACCAAGATGGCCTTCAATAGATGAATGGGTAGACAAACTATGGTACATCCATATAATGAAATATTATTCAGCAATAAAAAGAAATGAGCTATCAGGGACTTCCTTGGTGGCACAGTGGTTAAGAATCCGCCTGCTAATTCAGGGGACATGGGTTCGAGCCCTGGTCTGGGAAGATCCCACATGCCACGGAGCAACTAAGCCTGTGTGCCACAACTACTGAGCCTGTGCTCTAGAGCCCTCGAGCCACAACTACTGAGCCCACGTGCCACAACTACTGAAACCCACGCGCCTAGAGCCTGTGTTCCACAACAAGAGAAGCCACCGCAGTGAGAAGCCCGCACACTGCAACGAAGAGTAGCCCCTGCTCGCTGTAACTAGAGAAAGCCCGCGTGCAGCAACAAAGACCCAATGCAGCCAAAAATAAATAAAGAAAGAAACAAACTAATTAATTAATTATTTTTTTAAAAACGAAATGAGCTATCAAACCAGGAAAAGACATCGAGGGATGTTAAAAACATATTGCTAAATGAAAGACCAAAAAGGCATTACACTACGGAAAAGGCAAAAACTATGGAGAGAGTAGAAAGATCAGTGGTTGCCAGGGGTCTGAGGAAAGAAGAGGATGAAGAGATAGAATACATGGGGGTTTTAAGACAGTAAAACTATTCTGTATGATGCTATCGTGGTGGATATGTGACATTACGCATTTGTCAAAACCCACAGAATGTACACCAAGAGTGAACCCTAATAATATACTAGGATGTTAGTTAATAACAATATATCTTCATTCATTCATCAAGTGTAACAAATGTATCACACTAATAAAAGATGTTAATAATAAGGGAAACTGTGTATCGAGGGCTGAGGGAGTATATGGGAACTCTCTGTATTTTCCTCTCAATTTTTCTGAAACCTAAAACTGCTCTAAAATATAATGTCTATTAATTAAAAGGGGGGGAAAACCCTACAGGAGGTATTGGCTCTGGTGAAGAATGAAGCTTCTGTGCCAGGCAGATCCTACACTTATCCCATGTGGGTCCTATTTCCTGACCCCAGGCTGTTGCACCGTTTCAAGAATTGCCACTGAAGAGAAATGTCTGAAGTGCCCTGCTGGTGAGCTTTGGTTCCTCTCCTATAACCTGAATAGGCTGGTGGTCCGTCGTCACTTGGTGAGCCTGAGAGTTTGGCTGAGTCTAAGAAGATCTCTTGGCGGGCTATGCACTATCTCATAGAATTGTTGTGAGAATTAAATGAGCTAACATCAGCAAAACACTCAGAACAGGGCTTGAGACATGTAAATGCTATAGAATTGTTAGTTATAATTGTTATAGGGATGAGTGGCTACAGTTTAACATTTTAATAATTATATCTCCTGAAATCATGAGTGACATGCCATCTGCAATGTCAGATCAATATATAGTGTATATATGGATGTATCCATAGACATAGATATATCCACAGGTACAGATATAACATATGTTCTCATTATATAATGTCTTGTGTGTAACTTGGTGTTTGTCTTGTATTCTTTTATGAAATGGTCAGTCAGGTGCAGCCAGAAGAGAAGACACAGGAAAGACTCAGGAAAACCAAACCAAACAAACAAACAAAAAAAACACAAAGCTTATTAAACTCACAGGTTCTAGAGACAGGAGGCACAGACCACGTGGGCCACATGGGAAAATATGGGAATGTTTCAGAGACTACAGCATGGAACCCATGTCAAGACTACATCTTTAGAAAGTCCTGTCCTCAGCACAGCTAGGTTCCCCTAAAAATGAAATAACTGATCCCTGACCTGTTCTGGAGAATTTATCTGCCTGAAATCTATGCTTTCGTTGCTATTGTATCCCAAGGACCTAACATAATGCCTAGCACATATTAACTTATTCATTTATCCACACTTGTGGAGGGCCTACAATGTGCCAAGCTAGGCTAGTAGCAGTTTAAAAAATCCTAATTCAAAGTATGAACGCTGTACCGAATACATCCTATGTGCCACCTCAGATTCCCCTGGCCTCACCCAGCTCTTGGGCCCTCTGCCCCTTGCTTCTCCTCAGCTGTTTTTGCAGCAGTTAGCTCCCTGCCTGATCTGCTCAGTTCCAGGTTGTTCTACTGCCTGAGGCCAATGCCCAGAGTCTTTGGTACCTCCCACTACTTCCTCACATGCACTCGGATGAAACACCATGTCACAGGTTACATAAAGCTGGCTTCCCCTACTGAACAGGACAGGCAACATCACAGGGGTTTGGGGGAGTTAACTCCGTGGGCACACACTTTGATCGGTGGTGATGGCAGATCCATTTCTTCTCTGTCCCTCCCCACAATGGACTGTTCCACGGTACGGTGTTCCAGTACAGTGTAAAGGAAATGGCCCCTTTATAGTAGAGGTCCTCTGTGTCTCTTCATGAAGGAGTGACACCATCCTGTTTGCTTCTAGCCTCATTTCCTTTCTCCCTCATTTTTGCAGCCTTGACATTGCACCTCCCCATGAAGCATTAGCAATGCAGTGTTGCTCGAGGCTCTGTTTTCTGGTGAAACTGGCCTGAACCTTGCCCTTAACAATCCCAGTTACCAGCCCTTCAGCTCACTGTACTTGGGTCCTCTCCTGGCCCCTTTCATTCAATTCACATTCCCATTTCACTCAGCTCAGCGCCAGGACTCTCCTGGTTAAATCTTGACTTTGGCTCTATGTACTCACGCCCAACTTAGTTTATCCCAGTCCCCTTGGTGTCTTGCGTTTGCCCTTCTGGCCTCCATTCCTCATTCTTACCATATTATTTTAACAATATTTTCGTTTTTATTTTATTTTTTTGGCTACACCACACGGCTTGTGAGATCTTAGTTCCTCAACCAGGGATTGAACCCGGCTTGTGAGATCTTAGTTCCTCAACCAGGGATTGAACCCGGCTTGTGAGATCTTAGTTCCTCAACCAGGGATTGAACCCAGCTTGTGAGATCTTAGTTCCTCAACCAGGGATTGAACCCGGGCCCTCAGCAGTGGAAACATGGAGTCCTAACCACTGGACCGCCAGGGAATTCCTAATATTTTTATTTTTATTTGGGAAATTTCTCTTACCCTTAGTGCAGGTGGTCCAGGTGGAGCTAAACTTCTTTCCTACACTGCCCAGGTCTTGGCCAACCAGTGTATTCCCCTAGTCACTGTGATTAGTTTGGAGATAGGCATATGACTAAATCAGTACAAACTGAGCCAGTCCTGAGATCTTTGTTGGAATTACTGAGAAAAGAAGCTCTTTCTCCTCTTAGAAAGAGACAGGAAGAGAGCCTGGACACGAGTCGTTCTGAGAATGAAGCCAGACCTGAGGGAGAAAGAAAGAGGCTGGCTTTTGGTGGGGAGCTTTGATCTACTGAGTTCATTCATGCCTGAAGTGTTTTGCCCTGAAACCTTTCAGCTTTTTAAGTGAATACATTGTATTTTTGCCTTCCTGTTCCTGCAACTGAAGGTAGACAAACTAACAGAGTTCTCTTTCTCTATAAATCCTAGCCTCTTGGACATTTATATAAAAACCTGGGGTACCCAAAGTGATACAAGAGCAGGGCTCCCTAGAACCTTGTGATCTCTATAACTTCCCACGACACTGTTGTGGGATGAGCTTAGATGAGTCACCGCGTAGAGGCACGGATTGAGTTACTGGTCCTGAGGGCAGACACTCCACACCTCTACACCTGGTACTCAAGCAGCTATTCTACAGCACACTCCGTCCTGGCACCTCTTGCCTCTTCCCTTTCCCTCCTGACCCGTGTTTCTGTCTGAGTGCTTTGCCAGCAATCTGATGCAACTCCTTAAATTCTTAAAACTGCAGGGGAATGTTATGGCCATTCAGGCACATAGTTCTTAAGCAGAGCAGAGCAGGTGGAATTTCTGGCACCCTACCAAACTGGAGGGACAAAAGTGGGTCTCTTGCAGCAGGATGTAGAGGCAACTCTAGGAGGAACTTCCCAGCCTGACCATCCTGTGCCTTCCAGGGTCGGCTCCTGTTTATTAGTTCTACTTGACTCACGTTCCTGTCTTTCCTAACTCTTGGTTAATCCCACCTCTCCTCTTAATATGGTTTTACTTCTGCACTTTGGCACACACTCTTACATTGCCCTGGGTAATGTTTATTCAGCATCCCTTGATGCTTTGGACTGTCTTCCTTCAAGCTGTCCCTGTGAGAAGGCCAGTCTTATAAATTCTGTTCCAATCTGATGCATGGGATGCAGACACTGGTGAAGTCTAATTCCTGTGAAATAGAGCTACTTAGTTTACTCTGACTCAAGCTCATGGTGTACCAGTGTGTCCTCGACCACCACCAAAGGACAACTTAGGAATTCTTCCCCTCCCTTGCCAGGGTTCCAGTCGACCTCTAGAGTTTATGCATTCCTGCTCTGTTCTCAGCAGGCTGTCCTCATGCTGTGATCAGATGTGTATTGGGCACGGTCTAATGCACACGTAGGGGATTTCTTGTTTACATGATGAGTGAATGGCAGATGGATGAGATCGTGAAGCACAGGCTGAAAAGTATTCCCACTCATGTAATGGGGCAATTTTCTCTGATATGTTAACCCATTTACTGCAGCACACTTTCTGGATATCTTCTTGGTGTCCCTTGCAGAAGCCATACCTCCAGTCTACTGGACAGAAACACTCTGGCCAACCAAGTGAATTTTCACATAACTATGATGGCAGCATTCAGGTCTAAGATACATGGAACAAACAATAATGAAACATATTGAGTATCTTCTACATGCAAGGCCCAAGCGAGGTGCTAGTGGTTCAGACAGTAAAACACTGAATTAAAGCATTATTACAAATTGTGAAATGTGCTTTGAATGAAAAGAGCAAGAGGCAGAGACAGAATAACAGCGGAGGGTGACCACTCAGGGAAGGCCTTTCTGAGGAGGCAATGTGAGGTAGGACAAAAGAAATGAGGAGACAGTAATCATGCAAACAGTTGAAGGAAGGGAGGGTGTCACAGCCAGAAAGAACAGCATATGCAAACTCCCTGAGGTAGGTATGTTAAAGAAACAGAAAGAAAATCAGGGTTGCTGAAGGACAGTGAGCAAGGGGCAGAATAGTACAAGATGAGAAGTGAGGTACGGTCAGTGGCAGGATGGAAGGCCGTAGAGAGCTTGCATATAATTCTATGTGAAAAATAAAGCCACTGAAATGGGAGAATAACATGAAATAATGGAAATTCCAGGTCATCCTTGCTTCAAAGTGCATGAAGAATGGGTTGTAGGATGCAGACGTGAAAGCAAGCGGGGGAACCAGTGAGGAGGCTGCTGCCGAGCACTGGGGCCTTCGGGAGGAACCGAGGCCTTCTCCATCTACTTGGTAGTTGAACCAATACGACTTCCTGTTGGATTCTATCTGAGAAGTGAGACAAAGAGGAAGCGAGTATGACTTAGATTTCTTGCTTGAAAGACCGGCCCATGATGGTGCCATTAACTAAGATGGGGAAATCTGAGGGGAAAATGCAGTCGTGAGAGTGAGCGGAAATCCATTCAGGTTTTGGAATTAAGTTTCAGCTGTGTGTGAGACAGACAGAAGGAGAAGTCCAGTGGGAAGCCAGAATACACACCTGGAACCTGGAAGGGGAGGTCTGATCTGGAGGCAGGGATTTGGGGGGTCATCAGCATACAGATGGCATTTAAAGCTATGGGATACACAGAGATCTGTTGCATTTCTATACACTAACAATGGAAGATCAGAAAGAGAAATTAAAGAAACAATCTCATTTACCATTGCATCAAAAAAAAAAAAAATACCTAGGAATAAACCTACCTAAGGAGGCAAAAAATCTGTACTCCAAAAACTATAAGACACTGATGAAAGGAATCAAAGATGACACAAACAGATGGAAAGATACACCATGTTCTTGGATTGGAAGAACCAATATTGTCAAAATGACTATACTACCCAAGGCAATCTACAGATTCAGTGCAATCCCTATCAAATTCCCAATGGCACTTTTCACAGAACTAGAACAAAAAAAAATCTTAAAATTTGTATGGAGACACAAAAAACCCTGAATAGCCAAAGCCATCTTCAGGAAAAACAGAACAAAACAAAACCAAAAAAAAAAAACCCAGAGCTGGAGGAATCAGGCTCCCTGACTTCAGACAATACTACAAAGCCACAGTCATCAAAACAGTATGGTACTGGCACAAAAACAGAAATATAGATCAATGGAACAGGACAGAAACCCCAGAGATAAACCCACACACTTATGGTCAATTAATCTACAACAAAGGAGGCAGGAATATACAATGGAGAAAAGACAGTCTCTTCAATAAGTGGTGCTGGGAAAACTGGACAGCTATAGGTTAAAAAATGAAATCAGAACTTTCTTTAACACCATAGACAAAAATAAACTCAAAATGGATTAAAGACTCAAATGTAGACTGGATACTATAAAACTCTTAGAGTAAAGCGTAGGGAGAACACTCTTTGACATAAATTGCAGCAATATCTTTTTCGATCCATCTCCCAGAGTAATGGAAATAAAAACAAAAATAAACAAATGGGACCTAATTAAACTCAAAAGCTTTTGCACAGCAAAGGAAACCATAAACAAAATGAAAAGACAACACACAAAATGGGAGAAAATATTTGCAAATGATGTGACCGACAAGGGATTAATCACCAAAATTTACAAACAGCTCATGCAGCTCAATATCAAAAAAACAAACAACCAAGTCAAAAACTGAGCAGAAGACCTAAACAGACATTTCTCCAAAGGAGATATACAGATGACCAAGAGACACATGAAAAGATGCTCAACATCACTAAATATTAGAGAAATGCAAATCAAATCTATGAGATATCACCTCACACCAGCCAGAATGACCATCATCAAAAATTCTACAAACAATAAATGCTGGAGAGTGTGTGGAGAAAAGGGAACCCTCCTACACTGTTGGTGGGAATGTAAATTGGTGCAGCTACTATGGAGAATAGTATGGAGGTTCTTTAAGAAACTAAAAATAGAGCTACCATATGATCCAGCAATCCCACTCCTGGGCATATATCCAGAGAAAAACATAAATGCACCCCAGTGTTCACTGCAGCACTGTTTACAATAGCCAAGACATGGAAGCAACCTAAATGTCCATCGACAGATGAATGGATAAAAAAAGATATGGTACATATATACAATGGAACATTACTTAGCCATTAAAAAGAATGAAATAATGCCATTTGCAGCAACATGGATAGATCTGGAGATTATCTGACTAAGTGAAGTAAGTCAGAGAGGAAGACAAATATCATATGATATTGCTTATATGTGAAATCAAAAAAAATGATACAAATGAACTTATTTACAAAACAGAAACAGACTCACTGACTTAGAGAATGAACTTATGGTTGGTTACCAGAGGGGAAGGGTCGGGGGGAGGGGTAGATTGGGAGTTTGGGATTGACATGTACACACTGCTGTATTTAAAAGAGATAACCAACAAGGACCTACTGTATAGCACTGGGAATTCTGCTCAGTATTCTGCAATAACCTAAATGGGAAAAGAATTTGAAAAAGAATAGGAACATGTATATGTATAACCACTTTGCTGTACACCTGAAACTAATTCAACATTGTTAATCAACTGTACTCCAATATATATATATTTTAAAAAGCCATGGGAATAGATGAGGTCCTCAGGAGAGTGTGTGGTAGGAAAATAGGAGGGAGAGGTTCCTTGGCCCCAGTCCCTCCCCTCAAGTCTTCTCCACAATTCCTAGTCCTTCCTTCTTTAGACCCCATAAGCAAAAGATACGGTGCCCTTCTTCCCTCTCACTAAGGAGCCTAATGGCCTCTGAACAAGTGAGCCAGTTCTGGTCATCCTCTCAGAAAGCCCAGGCCTTAAGCCTGTCCCAACACTTCTGTCTTCTACTCTTTCAGATAAGTCTCCTCTCCCAACTCCTAAGGTAGACAAATGGTCTTCATGCTCAGAAAAGAAAGGAAGGAAGGAAGAAACCTCAAACAACACTACCATCACCACCCAGCCAGGCAACTGAACCAACTAACAAACTACAGCATGAGCTCTCAGAAAGGAGGTTACCCCACTGGCCAAGTCTTGAGGGACTGTCTGCTGTACCTCTATTAGCTTTGGGGTGAATCATGCTACCAGATTGCTTTGCTTTGGCCTCGCCGTCAGTTTTTCAGTGTGTAGCACGGGTCGCAAGCGAGGCTGAAACAAGATAACTCAACTGGCTCTGGGCCAACCATGACCACTCAGGATGAGCATATGTTCTGCTGAAAGTGGGTCATGAAGCCAACATGCACCTGTAAAGACATCACACATCTTTCTGTGTGGTGTGTGAGCTCCAAACACTCCACTGTGTCAGTATCTGTTCTTTATATGTGAAATGGTCAGGATCTTCTCTTACCTCTCTGTGAATACTCCCTACTCCTGGCAGATTCACCCTCTTACCCTTTCCCACCAATAGCTCCCAGACCGAGCCAGGAATGAATTCCTGTACCAGAAAGAAGCAAACAGGAAGTGTCCTGGTTGTAGCTGTAGATTACCCACAACACTGAGGTTTCCTTTCGGTGTTTTGCACCTCTACTTTGTTCATTCTGCCCTGCCCTTTTCCTTCCGGTGCAGCGTCAGGCCGCTTTCCTGGCCTTTCTCCGCAGTGCGTAAGGTCGCTCGTTTCTTACCTTCCGAACTGGTTCTTACCCCACTACTTCCCCTGACCAGTCATCACTGTGCTGCTCAGACTGGTGGTCTGATTCACAGCTTTGCCCTCATGCTTCATTTGTGCGTGCATCCGGGCCCCTGGCGCCTTATCAAGTTGCAAAGCTGCCGTGCAGTCCAGATCCACGGCCTCTGCATGTTCTTTGCTCTGCCAGCTCCAGCTTCCTGCCTGTCTTTGTGCTAAGCGAGCACCCCTACAGTGCCTCTGCTGACATGTAATGCACGCATGCCCACTGCTTTTTGTTTCATGACTGCTCTAAATACGTGCATGCTGGTGCTGTGCATTGTTATTTATGTATTTCACGACATTTTGGCTCAGTAGTATCTACTCCATCTCCAATTGCTTCCCACCAAGAGGGTCTGCCTCCTGCAGCTTTGCCCGGGTGGTCAGCATTGATGTGTATCGCTACACCTAAGCAGGGTTGACACTGATTCTTAGAAGTGTTTCTTATTCCCGTCCTAGGAACACTGCTTCATGTTAGCTCATCATTGAGAGCTTCTTGGGAAATGTGCATTCAGCCAGCACGTGCAAAGAGTAAGGCAATGGTGGGAATAATAAACTGATGGGTTCCAGCCTTCATTGATTTTTTTTTTTTGCGGTACACGAGCCCCTCACTGTTGTGGCCTCTCCCGCTGCGGAGCACAGGCTCCGGACGCGCAGGCTCAGCGGCCATGGCTCACGGGCCCAGCCGCTCCGCGGCATGTGGGATCCTCCCGGACGGGGGCACGAACCCGTGTCCCCTGCATCGGCAGGCAGACTCTCAACCACTGCGCCACCAGGGCAGCCCCTTCATTGATATTTAATATTAAGTCTGTCTCGTAAGTGGCATTAATGAAATTGCCTAAGGGAAGGAGGTGTGATTGTCCGTAGTGCTGGAGACTGTGTGTCCCCTGAGTGCATTTGGTTTGATAATATTTCCATTCCCCTAAAAAACTTAGCATGCACATGTGATTTGTTTTGGACAAAGAAATATGAGAAGTTATATGTGTTATTCTGGGTGGAAACTTTAAGAACTAGTTTGCACGTTGGCACATTTCCTTTTTTTCTGCTGACTTACCATCTAATTATCAGCACCGTCTGAGAGAAATATAATGCAAGCCATATATGTAAATTTAAATGTTTTAGTAGTCACGTTAAAAAAGTAAAAAGTGGGATTTCCCTGGTGGCCCAGTGGTAAACAATCTGCTTTACAATGCAAGGGACTTGGGTTTGATCCCTGGTCAGGGAACTAAGATCCCACATGCCGCGGGGCAACTAAGCCTGTGCGCCGCAACTACTGAGCTTGCGTGTCTCAACTAGAGAGCCCACGTGCCGCAAACTACGGAGCCCATGTGCCCTGGAGCCCATGTGCCACAACTAAAGAAGAGAAAACCTGCACGCCACAACTAGAGAGAAGCCCGTGCACCACAATGAAGAGGCTGCGCGCTGCAATGAAAGATCTCATGTGCCACAGCTAAGACCTGATGCAGCCCAAAATAAATAAAATAAATAAGTAATAAATAAATCTTAAAAAAATGGTAAGAAGATAAAATTAACTTTAATGGCATAGTTCATTTAACCCAATATATCAGAAATATCATTTCCATAGGTAATCAATATTAAAAATTATTCATAAGAATTTTACATTTCTTTTCCATATTAAGTCTTTGAAATCTGGTGTGTATTTTACACTTACATCTCATTTCAGACTAGCCACATTTCAAGACTCAGCCAGAGATGGCTAGTGACTACCATGTTGGATAGACTAGGCCGTGGCCTGTTAGGATGTATCTATATATCCCACTAAGTTTTAAATTTAACCACCAAAAAACCATGAGCCAGAACGTTAAAAGTCTGTGACTTTCAAGACTTAAAAAGATCGTTGGGTTCCCATCTTTGGATGGGTAGGAGGTTATACCCTAAGGAAGGCATATTCTCCAATGTTCACTCCAGATGTGGTCAAGGAGGATATTAGAACACAGGGTCAAAGTACATTCTCTGGGGCTTCCCTGGTGGCGCAGTGGTTGAGAGTCCGCCTGCCGATGCAGGGGACACGGGTTCGTGCCCCGGTCTGGGAGGATCCCACATGCCGCGGAGCGGCTGGGCCCGTGAGCCATGGCCGCTGAGCCTGTGCTCCGCAACAGGAGAGGCCACAACAGTGAGAGGTCTGCGTACCGCAAAAAAAAAAAAAAAAAAAAAAAAGGACATTCTCTGCTCCTGAGTTGATCCCTACGACATTTACGCAGTGGGATTTCAGAGTTCAAAATGACTGCTGAATGTATATCATACTTTCCCAAATTTTAGTGGAGAGAGACTATTAGGGCATGGAGAGAAAATACTAGAGCAACTGAGGGATGGTAGAAATACTGAAAACAAAGGGAATGAGAAATTATGGATAAACAAGTAGATTCTCTTTGGGATTATTTAAGGAATAAATTTGGAATTACATTTAAGTATACTGGCTACTGGGCTGATTCCAGAATATAACCCCTTACAGGTGCCGCCCTCTATGTGGCCATGACACCACGTGAATTACCGTGAAACAAATCAAACCTGGTGTCAGTCATCATTAGGAACTGCCATATCCATCCTCCAGACACCAACCAGGTTGATCACTATAAATGTAAATGAGACTCTTCTATTCCCCCACTGAAATGCTCCAAAGGCCTCCCACTCCCTCTAAGATGAAATTTAAGCTCGTTTAACATGGTATCCAAGGCTCTTCATTATGTGGCTCCAATTTTCTTCTGCAGCTTCATTTCTTGTCACTCACTTCCTTCTGTTTTACACTTCAGGAACACCCAAATATTTCGAGTTTCTTGCTCATACCATGATGCTTCCCTTTATTCATATTTTGCTAGAATCCCCTCCCTTCCCGTTTGCCTGGTTAACACCTACTAGTTGCTTAATTCAAGTGCCATCTCAACGAAGTCAGTGCTGTCTTCCAGGATGATTAAATGTTCTCATTTGACCCACCCCAAGGCCTTGCGTATCTGTCATTAAACTTATCGCTTTGCATTAAAATTCTTTATTTATGCATAGCTTGTTCTTCAGGGCTTGGCAGGTGCTCACTAAGTGTTTCCGGAATAAGTATTTCTGAAAGACAGAGCCAGTGACCACAGAGAATGGAGGCGGGGATCCTTCCCAGAGAGCAGGGTTATCAGGGGTTTAAAAATGTTTCTCAAGTAAGTGGCCGTTGAACAGTTTGTTGCTGAAATAGCAGAATCGGACTGCAGTTTATAGTTTTTCCTTGGATGGCAGTGGCGTTTCTATGCCCACAATGGGTCATAAGCTCCAGAACTTTGTATTTTTTACTTGACAGGCCACTGAAATTCTGATGGTGTAAGCTAGTCACCTTTTCCTTGCCAGCGTATTAGAGAAGAATCCCAAATGCCTCATTTTTTACCATGGTTTTCTGACTTCCTAGCATGGAGACAGAGCTAAGACAGAGATTAGAACCCAACGTAGCAGTTTCTGTGGCAGAGGGAGCTACTCATGTGGTAATTGTGATAATGTCTTGTCTGACTGTACAACCACAGCTAAGGCCGTAATGGCCCTCGACACAGCTACGACATTTAGAGTATAGTTTTGGACTATAACATGAAATAACAGACACTTGGTAAGCAACTTTTTATCAAATGCCAAGATTATTAGAAATTTGTGGGACTGTTTGCTGAGGAAACCACCCCTACAGCTTCTTTTCATCTTAAAACTTGTATTGCCTCTTCCTTGTGACTACCTTGGAATCTTACGACGCATTTACATGACCCCCTGACCACAGTGAATTGATTTATGAGTGGACCAATTATAAAACTCCTCAACTGGAGTTTAAAAATCAACATATTTGATTGCTACAGAGATTGTCACCTGACCTAAGATTGACAAATAAAATCCAAGACTGTTGGGCTTGGTAAAAGAAAGGTCGAAAGTTGTATGATGCAAGACTTGGAAGATGAATGTAACCAATTTGCAAAGAGAAAAGAAATGAAAGATATAGCTCCTGGTAGATTTGAGGAATACTTCCAGCTATTCCTTTGAACCAACTACTCTTTCCACAGTTCTATCACACTTTCTTTGATATAGTGAGGCAACGAATTCCCATTTTTGCCTGCACTTATGTGAATTGGATTTCTGTCAATTGTAGTCAGAAAAATGTGTCAGGTATTGTGCTATGTACTAGCGACTTAAAGATAGAAATATACTAGGGTCCTTATCCCCAGGAGCCCACGTTCTAGTGAAACAATAGTTTTAAGTCAACTGATTACTTTTTTTAAAAAAAAGATTTAATTTTATTTATTTTTGGCTGTGTTAGGTCTTCGTTGCTGTGAGCAGGCTTCCTCTAGTTGTGGCGAGCGGGGGCTACTCTTCGTTGTGGTGCGCGGGCTTCTCATTGAGGTGGCTTCTCTTGTTGTGGCGCACGGGCTCTAGGTGCACAGGTCTCAGTACCTGTGGTGCATGGACTCAGTAGTTGTGGCTTGCGGGCTCTAGAGCACAGGCTCAGTAGTTGTGGCGCACGGGCTTAGTTGCTCCGTGGCATGTGGGATCTTCCCGGACCAGGGCTCAAACCCGTGTCCCCTGCATTGGCAGGTGGACTCTCAACCACTGTGCCACCAGGGAAGTCCCCAACTGATTTCTTTTATACAGAGTATCTCATCTATTATTTTAGCAACTCTGTGAAATAGATATTATCATTGTAGTAGACTCTCTTGTTTTTCACAATAGATACATGTAGAGATCTTGGGAATCTCAAAGTTGAAGATATAGTAGAGAAGTAGACTCTGCATTATGTATTTTAAATTCATAAATGGAATATTGAATTTGATGGTATACGCATTCCTGTTATAGTGTTAGAGACACAATCAATTAAGCATTCTTCTATTCTTTTATCCAAAACTTTTAAGAGCTACATCTTTTTTTATTGAATGATTTTCCCTACGAAAATAAATTTTAAATAAACCATGAAAATAATTGCTTACGTGACATCAGGAAGAAAACAAAGCTCTACTGAGTTGTCTGCAGATGTTGGTAAGCTGACTAAGTGCAGCAGACTCACAGCAAGCATAATTTAAATGGGTACCTCAGCCAAATGACAAATTATTTCATGTTACGAACCTTCAGGATGATCCTAATATAAATGTAGCCATGAATCTTAAATTATGGAATATTCATATCCTACTGTATTTATAAATGAAGAAACAGAGAATCAGGGAAGGAAAGTGACACCAAGATAATAATACACCAGTTAAGGAGGCTAGACTTGGGATTCAATCATATTGGCTTATCTCCTGGTTCGGAATTCCCTGCCCTGTTAAAGCAAGGAGAACAAAAGATTCACCTCTATGGTGGGTTAAAGATGGTCACAAAATCTTTGGCACTTCTCCCACTGAAAGTGGAGTCTATGTTTCCTCCACTTGAACCTAGGTGGGTGCTGTGACTGCTCTAAAGGACAGAATATGGTGAAGATGACACTCTGACAGTTTTTGGGTCCAGGCCTTAGGAGGTTGATGGCTTCCACTTCCTGTCATTTGGAACACTCACTCTTGGAAGCCATCCTCCAGGTAGAAGTGTGGCTACCCTGAGAGCACCATGTTGTGAGAAGTCAAAGCCCTGTGAAGAGGACCTGGAGAATGAGACACTATGTGGCCCAAGAGAGAGACCAAGGAGAACCAAGATGCTAGACATGAGTGAGACATATGAGCCATCTTGGAAGTGGATACCCAGCCCCAGTGACCCCAGCTGACCACAAACAGATCAGACACACAAGTTGCCCAGCTGAGGTCATCCAAATTCTGAACCTCCAAACTTTGAGCAAATAAAATAGTTGTTTGGGATACTTAATTTTGTGGTAGTTTGTAATGCAGCAATAGAAAACAGGAACAGATATAGGTGCCCTCATTACAAAAACCGAAAACATGTGGCATTGATTTGGGGACTGAACAGTGGGCAGAGATTGAAAAAGAGTGTTAATGGAGAAGGACAGGAGGTTATTATCGAGGTCTGGCAAGAGGGAAACCTCTATTTTTTGGTTGTAGAAGGTTTAATAAAACTGTCACCTGACGTATTTTGGAAAATATAAAATGTACCTAATAAACTAGCAGATTTCAATAAGTAGATTTCCAGGCAGAATGTTAGGAGTGCCAAATAGTTCTTGTATCTGCATACAGTAAAGTATAGATAGGGAGAAATTAGCTAAAGATGTTATTCAATTTTTTAGCAGAATTTAGAGGAAATATATAGAACCCAGGACTTGTTGGCTTCAAAACAGCACTATTTCTGATCTGCTTTCCAGCTAAGAACATACTTTTAGTGCAAGAAATAGCCTCCAGGTAAAAGTAAAAAGCAGGGCAGTAAAAGAAAGTAAAAGCAAGACTCAGGTCAAATCTGCAAGCATAAATCCCTGTGATAAGATCTCAGAAACGTTGAAGTTGATGCCCTATCGGCTAGACAAAAGATTTTAAGTGCCTTATCATCCTTCTCTATTAAGCAATAGATTCTAGTAATCTTAAGGCTACTGTACCATCCTTAAGCAGATTTCCAAAAGGCCAAAGGCAGAGAAAAGCCTATCTCAAAAGGATTTGTGGGTAAGACTTTGATCTAATAGAATGGATTATAGTTTGATATACAGGAATCCCACAATGTTTTTAAAGGAATTAAACCACCTTGGAGTGAAAGGGTCAGAGACAATATCAAATTAAAAAGAGGGCTTTGGACCCCTAAACTAATACAGGAAGGACTCAGGCTGAGAAACTTACTCAGCAGAAAACATAGGCTATATTTTATGGAAAATGAAGACTGTCTTAGAGGGCAGAACCAAGAGCCCAAAGGTCAAAAGCCAAGAACCACAGAGAATCATACCAAGGCTGCAGGTCTAGAGCTTCATCAAGAAACTGGCAACATGTGCCTACCTGGATGTCATATTGCTATGGAACGGTGACTGCTTTGTGTCCCCTGTCTTCCCCATTTTTGAAAGGGCATGTCTACACATGACTGCCCCAGCATTGTGTGTGTGTGTGTGTGTGTGTGTGTGTGTATGCATGTGTGTGTCCATGCACGCACGTGTGCGTGTGTGTGTGTGTGTGTGTATGAAGGAAACTTACTTTCTTATTCAGAGGAGGACTTCAGATTGAGAGGATATATACCTGAGGAACCAAATATAAGGAGGCTTATCTGCACCTCTCCCTGAGATCTGCAACTTAAACCTAACGACATAATGGGGTGAGACTTCTGGGGACTGTGGAAGGGGGATAGTGCATTTTGCATGTGGGAAGAATATAATACTTTGTGACCACAGAGCAGACTGTGGCCACCAATTCTTTGACACTCCTCCCACTGATGAGTGGGGAGTTTGGGTCCCTCCCCTTGAATCTGGTTAGATTCTGTGACTGTTCTGGTCAGTTGAATATGGCTAAAGTGAAGTTGCACCAGTTTCTGAATCCAGGTTTTAGGAAATAGGCAACTTTTTTTTTCTTTTAATTTTTATTGGAGTATAGCTGACTTACAAGGTTGTGCTGGTTTCAGGTGTATGAAATTGGCAACTTTTACTTTCTGTTTCTTTGAAGTCAGCCACTACTTGAGAGGTACGGCTATCCTGATACCACCATGCTGTGAGAAGCCCAACCATGTTGGAGAGGCCTTGGAGGATAAGACATCATGTGTGGGGAGAGAGAGGCCATAGAGAACTGATGTGCCACATATGAGTGAAAGAGTCATCTTAGAGGTAGATCATCCAGTCTCAGCCACCACAGATACCTCATGGATCAGAGATAAACCCTTCTAGAATTCATAATATAGAAACATCATGAGAAAAATAAACCGGTTGTTTTAAGTCACTAAGTTTAGGGTCGTTTATTACACAGCCATAGGTGACCAGAACAACTTCTATTTTGAATTCACTATTTAATCCAAAGCACTTGCTCTCCCCATTCATAGAATTTGTTAGTTATATTTACAAAATTTGAATCTGCAATTATGATTTCTGTTGATAGATGTGGCAGAAGTGATGTCTTAGTTCTGAGCCTAGGCCTCAAGAGCTTATGTGCTTCTGTTCTTTCTCTTGGAAAGTTTAGAAGTTGAAGAAATGAGTCATCCCAACTGACCCCCCCCGCCCCCGCCAGGCTCCACCCAGTTGACTGTATACTTATGAGCAGCCCAGCTGAGATCATCTGAGCCCAGCCTGGACCAGAAGAACCCACCCAGTTGGACCCAGCCTAAATTGCCAATGTGAAGAATCATGAACTAAAAAATGGTTGTTGTTTTAAATTGTAAGTTTTGAAGTGGTTTGTTACATAGCACTAGCTAACTGGTATATTAACCTTCTATTTGATTTATTGCCAACCAAGAACAAGGTGGAGAAGTATTGGTAGTTCTGTCCAGTTTTACGTAATTTATTTTTTTATTTTCTTTATAAACGTGAAGATGAAACCAATAAACTAACTTTTAGTATTTCTCTGTGGCAGAAACAATGAAAATAAACCAACACTGTAACATTCCTGCCCAAAATTCAAAAGCTGAAACCAATTATAAGAAAAATCAGGCAAACTCCAATTGAGGGACATTCTTCAAAAGTGTCAAGGTCATGAAAGACAAGGAAACATCAAGAGACTATTACAGTTTGAAGGAGACTAAAGAGACATGACAAAAAAATATAACACATGATTCTGGACTGGATCCTTTTACTATAAATAGCAATTTGGGGACAACGGACAAAATTTGGGTGGAGTCTAATGGCTTAAATGGTAGCAGCACGTAAGTCTTAATTTACCAATTTTGATCTTTCTTTGGGGGGCGTGTTAAGTGGGAAATGTCTTTGTTTATAGGAATTATGTACTAAAGTATTTGGAGGTTTGGGGGCAGCATGTAGACAGCTTACTCTCAATGGTTCAGTTTTTTAAAAATTAAAAAAGAAAAGAAAAAATGCTATAGAAAAGAGAAATATTGGTAGGGAAGTTCTGGTCCTGCAAGATAATAAAGAACAGGGACCTCCCAGTTAAGTCAATAATTTGTTCTTGATAATCAGACTTACTGCTCAAAAGGTGCTGACTGAGAGCCTATTTCCCATTATTTTTATGGGAAAAATTAAATGGTTGGTACATTAACATAAAACACCCAACTAATTTTCCTAACATAAAACCAGAACAAAGTAAAATACCTGTATATCAGATACATTAGGTTAGTACAAAATATGTTTAAAATATCACTTTCTCACCAAACTGAACAGCTATTTTAACAAACTTCTGCTTTGTATGTAATATCCCAGATGTAATCCCCGTTGCCATCACTTAGTGTGCTTTTCAAAATGGTCTACACATTATTATATCGATATGACTCTATTCTACTAATTTTATTTCGCTCAAGACTTATTATGTATTTTTATTATTATTTATTAACTCAAGTCTTATTCTATGCATAGTTTTGCTTAAAATGTGGTATTGAGTTTTATGGAAAAACATCAAAGTTTCCTATGTAACCAGTGGTGAAAAAAATATTGTACCAAAAATAAGTATGTTCAATGATGTCTGTGTAGTACAGTCCAAGAGGCATTCTAATGAAAGAAAATGTTACCTCTGGAGACATATGGGTTGTGCCTGTATATTGTAAAGCTACAATAATTTCAGCTGTAAGTCTTAAACTGATAGCTCAATAAAACAGAACAGATTGACCCTCAAATGTAAGAATTACTTCTGTGCCATACAACATTATAAATATTCAGCAAATAAATAAGAGTATTAGCTAACTATTGAGAAAACAGCTTAGAGCAATACATCATTATGGACACTAATTCCATATAAAGAGTTAAACAGAAAATCTGAAAGAAAATGGAACTGAATTTGTCCATTTTATACATGGAGAAAGGTTTCCTAAGTTTAAAAGCAACTTCTTCTTTAAAAGAAGTCAATGAAGGGAAAATACACATATTTGGTTACAGTAAAAAATTTAAAATATGGATGTATGAGTTTAAAAGTGAAACAAATATTTATAGCAAATAGCAGACCAAAATATTAAATAGTATGAGCTTTCACAACTACATAAGAGAAACATTAAGACACTGATAGAGATGTGGGAAAGATCACAAAAAGACAGTTTGTTTATCAGAGAAGAAATACAAGTAGTGAACCAAATTATGAAGAAAAGAACTCTGCTGGGGACTATCATAGCCATCAATTAAATCAGAGAAGTCATTAAAAATATCACAAAATCCAAAGGCAAGAAGGGTGTGTGATAAACTAACTGGGTACTCTGCACATAACTAGTGTCTGTATAAAAGAACAGAACCCTTTGGGAAAGTAATTTGACACGCTGACCCAAGAGTTATAAATATTAATACTTTTTGATCCACTGTATCTTTTGGAATTTGCTATTCTTTTTGCACAGAGATGATCATTACAAAGTTGTTTATAAAATCAGAAGAAAATGTGTGTGTTGGAGTTGGCGGTGGGGGGCAAACGGAACAGCTACTGGCTAAGTAAGCTATGGTGTCAACACTTTATATAATAGCTTGAAGTTGTTAAAAATGACTCTAAAAATGAACAAAAGCGAAGACACAACCTTTCAAAAACAGTAGAACACAAAGTTGTATACCTTGTATAATCATCCAACTTCGCCACATAAGAACCAATGCATACAGATAAGTGGTGAGGTTATAACCAGGATATTAACAGTGGATGTAAGAAGTGATGAGATGATAAAAGATTTTTTAAAAAAACCTTTTCTCTGTTTTTCCAAATTAAAAAAGAACATACATTGCTTTTATACTTAAAAAATAGAGTATAGAGAAGAGATGATGTTTTGTTGCTTGCAGTCAAGTGGAAAAATTTTCTTATCCAACTATTAAACAAGCATCACCAAAAGTCCAAGAAACAATCATACAGATGCCGGTGACTGCACCCTGGAAAGCACAATTGGATCACAGACCACTGTAAAAAGCCACTATCGTACAAGGAGCTGATGACAACTCTAAATAAGGCTGAGGTCATGTACCAACCTGCCCAAGGAGACTTTCCATATAGTCATAGCTGCTGGAATACTTTACAAGGCTTCATAAACACATCAAATACACTGGCCAGGAAATAAGCCTGGTAGTTAGGTATTTTTGTTGATGTTCAACATAAAGTGGGTCTGTGTTTTTCAGCTTTTCATAAGGTTAAGGTCACTGTGGTTTTCCATTACAAAATTGCTTTTGGAAGAAAAAACCCACCGTACAGTGCGTTTTTCACGTAGGAGCAACCAGTAGAAGGACCCAGTTTTCGTTTTCAAAGATCATATAGAAAGTTCCCACTGGACTCGTGCTGGTAGTATTTTAAATCAAGGAAGGGCATTGGTGATATCATTTTACTTGTAGTTTTGCTGCTTCTTAGACTGCAGGATGTTTGAAGTGAAAGTAATACCGTAGGGGGTGATCTTCCGTTTAGCTTTACAATTCTATCAGCAAAGCGCCGGGAGAAAAGGACGATCATGTTCTCTTTGAATTGCGTGTCTGCAACCTGAGATTCAAGTTCGGGTTTCTTGACGCACCCCTGGGCAATGAATCTGAATTAATTATTATGTCCAATTTCCTCCACCTAGCCTCTAAGACAAGCGCAAACAAGCCAGCAATGGTTACCCTCATGGCCACTAGAGATTCTATCAAAGGGAAGTGCAGACCAGTACAGTGTTCTGCTGATAAGAATTTCTCCGTTGAGAAAGATCGAAAGCAGAATCAGGATGGCACAAATTGAAAGCTATTGGATACACTTAATATCTTCTAGTTTAATTCACACCTTCCAGGTATGGATCAAAACGCATCACAAAGAGCTCTGCTGTAATGGTTGAAGGAGGTGATTTCTTTCTTTCTTTTTGTAACTCTATGAGAAATTTGCCGGGCACTGTCCACAATGCAGAAGGCAGGCCTCGTGCCAGGTTGTGTGTGTGCTAGTTGGTTTGCCTCCCATTCTTATGGAGAAAACAGTTTTTTTTTTTTTGCAGTACGCAGGCGGGCCTCTCACTGTTGCGGTCTCTCCCCCTGCGGAGCACAGGCTCCGGACGCGCAGGCTCAGCGGCCATGGCTCACGGGCCCAGCCGCTCCGCGGCATGGGGGATCTTCCCGGACCAGGGCACGAACCCGCATCCCCTGCATCAGCAGGTGGACTCTCAACCACTGCGCCACCAGGGAAGCCCCGAAAACAGTTTTTTTTTAATGACAGTTCTGAGATTTTTCCTCCCTAAAGAATGACTCATGAAAACAAAAAAGCAGATTCAGGCTTTTTTGAAGTTTCTGCTTCTCTGAAGATTTGAAAGGACTGGTACCCACCCTCAAAATGTCTTATTTCCTGTGATATAGTTCCCAATAAATAGTGAGTGGATTACCAAAGGAATTTCATCACTTTGTCCTCTGAAAACTGTGCACTTGCTCTCAGATTGCCTTTTTGCCTTGGCTGTAATTCTCCATAAAATCTATTAATGAAGCACTACAAAGGCCGGAGTTCTATTGCCACAAACCAACGAATACCTAGGCCACCAGAAGCTGGGAAGAGGAAAGGAAAGATCCTCTACTTAGAGGCTTCGGAGGGAACACGGCCCTACTGACACTGATGTTAACTTCTAGCCTCCAGAACTGAGAATAAATTTCTGTTGTTTTAACCCACCCAATCTATGGTACTTTGTTATAGCATTCCTGGGAAACTAATAAAGCAACAGAGGTGTGCCATGCTTGGGTGAGTATCATTCAGTATCATGTATGAGATACCTCTTCTGCAGAAAGGAAATGGAGATAAAGAAAAAAACTATTTTTTCAAAGCTGTATAGGAGTTTGGGGTTGTTGACTATGAAATTTTGTGACTGGCTAGACAACTGCAAAGTTCATCATCAAGTTCCCTAATGTTCACTGAAGGTCCTGATGTCTCACCCATGTAATCCATGTCTTGATAAGGCTGATTAAGATGGCATAAATGACTGGGGTGACCAAGCCACTCAGGCAGTGATTAAAGGCCTGAGCCAGGAGTCTGCTTCCAAGAATTGCTCCCAGAAAGTCAAGATTGGGCCCTTGTAGGGTAAAGGATCCCTATCTTAGCTCTGGTCTAAGGATTCTCAGTTGGAAGTGGGATCCCGGTGTGACTCTCAGCCACTAAGCCACCAGGGAAGCCCTCTCTGCTTCAGCTTTTTATTCCCTTACATCAGTTTCGTGAATCAGCAGCTTCTACCCTTGTACCTTCAACACCAAAGAGAGACTAAATCCCTACGTTCAGTGTGAGAAGCTTCAGGACTGGTTTGAGGTTCGCACCCACTGACGGGTCCTAACAGAGCAGCTACTTCCAGGGCTTCAGGGTGCTCTGACTGGCTGACCCCATTAGATCCTCTGCTTAGAGGCTTGGGTTGGAGAGAGGAAGAAGTCCCCAGAAAAGGGAGCCAGTCCCAGAAAGAGGGAAGGGTCCTGCGCCAAAAAGAACAGGTGCCACTGCAGGGAGAACATGGAAGCGCGGCTGAGGATGGGGAAATCGAGGAGGGGGAGGGGCATTGCAAGCTATCTGCCATGACAGGGGCTCAGGCTGAGACCTGTGGAGAAAGGGCAGGAGTGGACTTTGCCCAGAAACCAGGGCCTTCGCTCAAATCATTCTCCCTCCTGCTCATGTGGCAGACACCTCACTGACTACATTTCAGGCGGCCAAAAAGTGTGAAATTCTCAGCCTGGTGTATGACCTGAGTCTGGCTTTCCTATTCAGTCATCGTGGCTCCCACGCACTCTGTGGCCTGGGGTGCATCTCCATCTGTCACAATCCTACTCATCATTCAAGACCCCGCTCGAATCTCACCACCTCCATCAGAACATCCCCCTTCCCACCTGCAGAAAGGAAGCGTTCCATCCCCTGGTCTTCTGTCGCTATCAGAGAGCTATTTAAATATTCATCAAGGGCAGCTTTCCATCAGACTTCTTTATCTACGTCACCCTCCCAAACCGCAAACCTGGGGCCTGTGCATTTGAAAGAACCCTGGGAGCAGTGGAAGGAATGGGGATTTGGTGCCTGTTTTGTGCCCTCCCTTCTACTTTACATTCTCCCAGTTGCTTTCTCCTTCCTCTCATTCTTCCTTTCTGCTCTTGGTTCTTCATTTGTTGCTTATAAATATAGTCACTCTTCTTAGACACATTGGGATATATTTAGGATTAGAGTTTGGCCTTTAAAAGCATGTGCCTACAGGGAGATCAACTCCATGCTTTGTGACCACCTAGAGGGGTGGGATAGGGAGGGTGGGAGGGAGACGCAAGAGGGAGGAGATACGGGGATATATGTATACGTATAGCTGATTCACTTTGTTACACAGCAGGAGCTAACACACCACTGTAAAGCAGTTATACTCCAATAAAGACGTGGGGAAAAAAAGCATGTGCCTGCAACACTAGCTCCTAACTCTGCCGTGGCTAAGCATGCGATGAGGCTTGTAAAGCGAATGCGACTGTACTTCCTCTTAGAAACTGATGTGCCTCGTAAATGCCAGAGTTGAAATTCTTTAGGGGATGTTATTTTTATGAGAACTCTGACAAAAGTATTGATTATGAAGTCAAATTGGTCAGATGTGCAAAGGCATCAAACGTCACTTGCCTGTCGGAAGGGAGAGCTTTGATCTGACCTCTGCAGCTGTTGCTACATTATAACTCTTTTGTTCAGATATCTTACCTCAAAATCGGTTTACACTTTACTGTTAAGAATCAGAAGTGAAACTGTGCATTGAGTGGACTGAGGATTGATGGGCTTTCCTTCTTTCTTTTTTGGTGTTAACCACAGGTGTCTTTAACTGTACACAGCCTTTCTAAATGACCCTTTTGGTTTCTATAGTTACTACTTTGTGGACTAAAGTTCAACAGTTTATGGGTTGGACAGTTTGACTTGGTAACCCCCGAAGCACATTAAAAACACAAAAAACAAAAAAATGTAATATCCCTGTGAAAGGGATCTGCGGCAATTCAGGTAAACAATAAGTCTTCGAGTTTTATGACTACCAGTTAACAGCACATCTGTGCCAGGCCATAGTAATCAATCAAATAAAATGTAGCTTCTAAATAGTTATCAAATAAAGCCACCGTTTTTTTTTTATCAGAAGAGGTAAAGGAGAGGACTTAAACCTTTCTGTTACTTCCAGATGTCAAACAAGCAATCCCACCTCCTTCATCTTTTTTCTATCAAATTAAAGAAGGAGGAAGAGACAGAGAGGGAGAGAGACAGAAAGAGAAAGAGAGAGAAGGAAAAAATTTAACTTCTCAAGAATAGGTGCTATGTTTCTTAGATGAAAATCTTTAATTTAGCCGAATAAACTGGAAACTGTAGCACTATTCCTCTTTTGGCACTAAGCCCCCATCGTGACATTTCATTGAATCCACATTTCTACACTAATTACTATAAATTTTCTAGCAGTAAAACAGAACAGCAGTACAACAAATATGATGACATTCAAAATGTTCCACTGTGACACGTGACTGACCCAAGCTGCAAGGGAGGTTGGGAAGGGGATATTTAGTGTTTCCAGCTCCTATAGTGGAAGATGACCAGAGGAAAAAGGAAGTGAGGAATGACAACCAAGTTAGTCAACCAAGTGAAAGAAATGGCTTGGGCACTGACAAGGGGGTGGGATGTACAGTGTATGTTGAAGAAAGGTCAAGTAGATGGCATTTCACTGGAGCTGAGGGTAGGTGAGAATTAAGAAATGAGATTAGGGAGATAGCTTGGCATCAGGACTTTACCCACCAAATCAAGGAGTTTGGGATTTATCCCTTTAGCAATAGAGACTCACTGGAAATTTGTGAGTAGAAAAGTGACATGATTAAACCAGTCTTTGATCACCAATAATCTGGCCAGAGCATAGAATGTATTGAAAGAGGGTGAGCCTGAAGGAGGGGGCAAGGAGACCACTGCAGTGGTCCCTCCATCAAGTAACAGGACGTGAGTCGGAATGATGGCAGTGGTATTGATTAAAAAAGTACAACTATGGAAGAGATTATAAAGTATGAATGATCAGGGCTTGTTGACTAATAGAGGACCAAGAAGAGGGAGCATCAAAGATGACTTCACAGCTTTAAGCCTGGGTAACTGGGAAAATACATAACAGAAGCAGGAAATCAAGAAGTGAGCTGGTTTTAGGAAGAAGTTGATTAGTTCAGGGTTGTTGTTTCTCTTTTTTTAATTTTTATTTTTTGGCTGCGCCACGCAGCATGTGGGAATCTTACTTCCCGACCAGGGATCAAACCCGTGCCCCCTGCAGTGGAGGCCCGGAGTCTTAACCCCTGGACCGCCAGGGAAGTCCCTGATTAGTTCAAGCTTAGATGTTGAGTGTGAGGTAGAGGCAGCAGGGCGCGCAATGGAAACATATAACAGGCAGGTAACACGTAGCCCACAAGATGCTGGACATTAAGAATAATGCCGCCTCTGGTGCTTTAGGAGTAGTTCTCTTTCTAAAGGGTGCTGTCATTCCAACAGAATCCTTTGTCAGGTCCCTGACTTAAAGATCCTCTCTATCAATTGTTACAGAAAGATGACTAATCTGGGTAGACAGGAACTAACCAACACAGTTGAGATGCCGTGCTGGAATTGACAAAATCAGGACAGACATTTCAGAATGCTGTCTTTGCAAGGCCTGTTTTGGTCTGATCACGCCTGTTGCTACAGAGTTGTCTGAAGCATAAGTTGAGCGAACGGTGATATCCGTGCATCCAGTCATTCACCTTGAGATTAAGAGGACTTGATTTTCAGAGGTAGAGGGAATAAATATGTTTATCAAATTTTCTGCATGGAGTAGGAATACATTTTTTTTTTTTAGAAAAAAAAATTAACAAGAAAAACTCAACCCAGAAAAATAAAATCTTGTTCAAAAATGTTTTTGAAGGAGCTATAACAAGGTGATTGCAATCATCCTTATAATAGTATAGCTTTGAGTATTTGACCTTCTTTCCATGGTTTTCATCATGTCAGAGTTTATCTGTACACTGGGATGCTAAGGCAACCAAGAAACACATAGTAGGACTCGAACACCTAAACTAATTTTATGAATGCCAGCTACCAGATTTCCTTTACCTTGTGTTATATAAAGCCCAGAGACCAGCATTTACATTCTACTTTGGTTTATATTTTGAACACTGTTTTCACTTTGTAGAGAATGATGGTTATGAATGTATACTAGATATAATTGTATATGGAGTTACATGATGCAGTGTTTATGTAAAAGATATAAGATGTGTGCATCCATGTATGGGGAAGAAAGTGTGTGTCTGTTTAAAAAATGTACATAGGGCAACAGCTACCAAAGAAAAAACATCTCAAAGAACAAACAATAGCAACAAACAATCTTGCTTATATGTGAATTAAAATTAAAGGTTAAGTTTTCTGGATTTTTTTCCAGAAAGAAACACACATGTAAAAAAGTCTAATTGACCTCAGAGATTTACAGAAAATGCCATTGTTTTTTCTCTGGCACTTTCTACAATGAGCGTCCTTGTCAGGCAGGGGCCTGGGGAAGCAGGGACGTCTGGGAAAGAGGGCGCAGATGTGAGTAATAACGGTGACGGGGCTGGTCAGGAGGCTCACAGGGGTCCGGAGGACACCAGTGCTGGGAAGCAGATGGGTCCACTTAAGGTAATCAGTCAGAAACTGGGCAATTCAACTCCATAAACATGTATCAACTCAAACTCTCGTGAACAATGCAGTCAAACCCCTGCCTTCACCATTTCAACTTGTAGAAAAACTGAGTTCTTGTTCCTCGGCCCTGACAAAAATACTTGGAAACCCTCCATGTCAAACCTTGAGTCCTATCAGCCCATTTCGGCTCGTTTCTTGTTTTGGGAGCTTGGCTGTAACTGACTGAGATGCTTGGCCAGGACTCCTGCCCCCTGGTGCCCAAACCCTTTGCCTGGTGGGTCACTGACTCCATGGCCCCCAAGGCTCCTCACCTGATTTCTCCCTTCTTCTCTCAGAGGCTGGAACCTGTTTGCCTACAAGACCTTCCTGAGCCTCTACCATCTGGTCTTTGCCTCCCCCCGCAGCCCTCCCCATCCCTCTTCCTAGTTGATCCCGATCCTGGCTCCTAAGCCTTTCCACACTGAATCATGAAAAGGAAGATCTCCAGGAGGGCAAGTTCTTCAACACTGTAAGCTTGGTCAAAGCTGGAATGTGCCTGTGAAGTTGAGTGCTGCTTGCCCAGCGCCCAACAGTGCCCACACGTGCTTGGCACAGAAGAGACATAAAAAAATGAAAGTAAGCCGAAAAAGTATTATTTATCCCGAGTAGGAAACTGACAAAGATTTTTAATATGGATTGAAACAAAACGTGTTTCTGCTTAATCATCAGCTTATTAGGACATTTTAAAAATGAAAGTTTATCTATTTATAATTAAGTGAGATTTAAACCCTAAGTATAATATTTCACGCTGGCGTCCTCAACGTCTCTCAAACACATCAAGCAGCCTCCCACTCTAAGGCCTTTGTATGTGCTATTCCCTCTGCCTGGAATTTTCTTCCCTCAGTCACTGCAAGGCTCATGAGTTTTCTTCTTCCACGTCTCTGCTCAAATGTCACCACAGCAGGGAGGCCTTTTCCTGACTCCCCATCTGAAATAACACCACCCCATCACCTCTAGATCCTTTGCCTGGCTTCATTTTCTCCTCACCTGACATCCTGACATCCTACATTCATGGGTCTGTTTCTGTCTCCTCCCACTGGAACTGTATAAGCTTCATGAGGGAACACCTTTCTTTTCTTCACTACTGTATCCTCACTCCCTGGAATGATTCCTGGTATAAGGCAGGTGCTCAGTAACTATTTTAATGAATGAATGACTGAAGGCAGACACTGAAATATGCACTTTTAAATCTGATGCTTGAAACTACGATCTTGATCAGTACTTCATTTCAATGGAGTAACCATTATTGTTGGACCGTATAAGAAATTATGAAAGCAAACAGCCTATTGCATTTAGTATTACTGCATTTAACTACAGACTAAATGTATGTTTATAAACCTCTGATACTGGGGTACATTTTCCTCTTATTTACCCTTTTGATCCCCATTAATCTACTCTAAAATATGTTACTGCTTACTCAGTAATATTTATCTGCAGGGTAAATAAGACAGGGCTTCCCTGGTGGTGAGCAGTTAAGAATCCGCCTGCCAATGCAGGAGACATGGGTTCGAGCCCTGGTCCCAGAAGATCCCACATGCCGCGGAGCAACTAAGCCCGTGCACCACAACTACTGACCCTGAGATCTAGAGCCCGTGAGCCACAGCTACTGAAGCCCGAGCGCCTAGAGCCCATGCTCCACAACAAGAGAAGCCACTGCAATGAGAAGCCCGCACACCGCAGCAGAGTAGCCCCCACTCGCTGCAACTAAAGAAAGCCCGCGTGCAGCAACAAAGACCCAACGCAGCCAAAAATAAACAAACAAATAAGACAGAACGTCTGCCTCCTAGACCCACACAATGAATCATAAAAGTACAGAGCCATGTTACGTATAGCAAAAGCAGACCTCTTCAAGCACACTCATGTTTAATCTTTATTATTATTAATAATAATTAATTAATTTTTTTTTTTACACAGCAGGTTCTTATTAGTTATCTATTTTATACATATTAGTGTATACATGTCATTGCCAATCTCCCAATTCATCACACCACCACTCCCACCCGCCGCTTTCCCGCTTGGTGTCCATACGTTTGTTCTCTACATCTGTGTCTCTATTTCTGCTGTGCAAACTGGTTCATCTGTACCATTTTTCTAGGTTCCACATATATGCATTAATATACAATATTTATTTTTCTCTTTCTGACTTACTTTACTCTGTATGATAGTCTCTACATTCATCCACGTCTCTACAAATGACCCAATTTCATTCCTTTTTATGGCTGAGTAATATGCTATTGTATATATGTACTACGTCTTCTTTATCCATTTCTCTGTTGATGGGCATTTAGGTTGCTTCCATGACCTGGCTATTGTAAATAGTGCTGCAATGAACACTGGGGTGCATGTGCCTTTTTGAATTATGGTTTTCTCTGGGTATATGCCCAGTACTGGGATTGCTGGGTCATATGGTAGTTCTATTTTGAGTTTTTTAAGGACCCTCCATACTGTTCTCCATAGTGGCTGTATCAATTTACATTCCCACCAACAGTGCACGAGGGGTCCTTTTTCTCCACACCCTCTCCAGCATTTGTTGTTTGTAGATTTTCTGATGATGCCCATTCAAACTGGTGTAAGGTGATACCTCATTGTAGTTTTGATTTGCATTTCTCTAATAATTAGTGATGTTGAGCAGTTTTTCATGTGCTTCTTGGCCATCTATATGTCTCCTTTGGAGAAATGTCTATTTACGTCTTCTGCCCATTTTTTGATTGGGTTGTTTGTTTTTTTAATATTGAGCTGCATGAGCTGTTTACATATTTTGGAGATTATTCCTCTGTCCGTTGATTCATTTGCAAATATTTTTTCCCACTCTGAGGGTTGTCTTTTCGTCTTGTTTATAGTTTCCCTTGCTGTACAAAAGCTTTTAAGTTCCATTAGGTCCCATTTGTTTACTTTTTTTTCCCATTACTCTAGGAGATGGGTCAAGAAAGATCTTGCTGTGATTTATGTCCAAGAGTGTTCTTCTTATGTTTTCCTCTAAGAGTTTTATAGTGTCCCGTCTTACCTTTAGGTCTCTAATCCATTTTGAGTTTATTTTTGTGTATGGTGTTAGGGAGTGTTCTAATTTCATTCTTTTACATGTAGCTGTCCAGTTTTCCAGCACCACTTATTGATGAGACTGTCTTTTCTCCATTGTATATCCTTGCCTCTTTTGTCATAGATTAGTTGACCATAGGTGCATGGGTTTATCTCTGGGCTTTCTATCCTGTGACATTGATCTATATTTCTGTTTTTGTGCCAGTACCATATTGTCTGATTACTGAGGCTTTGCAGTATAGTCTGAAGTCAGGGAGTCTGATTCCTCCAGCTCCGTTTTTCTTCCTCAAGACTGCTTTTGCTATTCAGGGTCTTTTGTGTCTGCATACAAATTTTAAGATTTTTTGTTTTAGTTCTGTAAAATATGCCACTGGTAATTTGACAGGGATTGTATTGAATCTATAGATTGCTTTGGGCAGTATAGTCATTTTCACAATACTGATTCCTCCAATCCAAGAACATGGTATGTCTCTCCATCTGTTTGTGTCATCTTCCATTTCTTTCATCAGTGTCTTAAAGTTTTCTGAGTACAGGTCTTTTACCTCCTTAGGTAGGTTTATTCCTATGTATTTGATTATTTTTGTTGCGATGGTAATGGGATTGTTTCCTTAATTTCACTTTCTGATCTTTCGTCATTAGGATTTAGGAATGCAAGAGATTTCTGTGCAATAATTTTGCATCCTGTAACTTTACCAAATTCATTGATTAGCTCTAGTAGTTTTCTGGTGGTATCTTTAGGATTCTCTATGTAGAGTATCATGTCATCTGCAAACAGTGACAGTTTTACTTCTTTTCCAATTTGTATTCCTTTTATTTCTTTTTCTTCTCTGATTGCCGTGGCTAGAACTTCCAAAACTATGTTGAATAATAGTGGCGAGAGTGGACATCCTTGTCTTGTTCCTGATCTTAGAGGAAATGCTTTCAGTTTTTCACCATTGAAAATGATGTTTGCTGTGGGTTTGTCATATGTGGCCTTTATTATGTTGAGGTAGGTTCTCTCTATGCCCACTTTCTGGAGAGTTTTTATCATAAATGTGTGTTGAGTTTTGTCAAAAGCTTTTTCTGCATCTATTGAGATGATCATATGGCTTTTATTCTTTGATTTGTTAATATGGTGTATCACAGATTGATTTGTGTATACTGAATAATCCTTGCATCCCTGGGATAAATCCAACTTGATCATGGTGTATGATCCTTTTAATGTGTTGTTAGATTCTGTTTGCTAGTATTTTGTTGAGGATTTTTGCATCTATATTCATCAGTGATATTGGTCTGTGATATTCTTTTTTAGTAGTATCTTTGTCTGGTTTCGGTGTCAGGGTGATGGTGGCCTCATAGAATGAGCTTGGGAGTGTTCCTTCCTCTGCAATTTTTTGGAAGAGTTTGAGAAGGATGGGTGTTAGCTCTCTCTAAATGTTTGAGAGAATTCACCTGTGAAGCCATCTGGTCCTGGACTTTTGTTTGTTGGAAGATTTTTAATCACAGTTTCAATTTCATTACTTGTGATTGGTCTGTTCATATTTTCTATTTCTTCCTGGTTCAGTCTTGGAAGGTTATACCTTTCTAAGAATTTGCCAATTTCTTCCAGGTTGTCCATTTTATTGGCATAGAGTTGCTTGTAGTAGTCTCTTAGGATGCTCTGTATGTCTGCGGTGTCTGTTGTAACTTCTCCTCTTTCATTTGTAATTTTATTGATTTGAGTCCTCTCCCTCTTTTTCTAGATGAGTCTGGCTAATGGTTTATCAATTTTGTTTATCTTCGCAAAGAACCAGCTTTTAGTTTTATTGATCTTTGCTGTTGTTTTCTTTGTTTCTATTTCATTTTTTCTGCTCTGATCTTTATGATTTCTTTCCTTCTACTAACTTTGGGTTTTGTTCGTTCTTTTTTCTCTAGTTCCTTTAGGTGTAACGTTAGATTGTTTGAGATGTTTGTTGTTTCTTGAGGTAGGCTTGTATTGCTATAAACTTCCCTCTTAGAACTACTTCTACTGCATCCCATAGGTTTTGGATCGTTGTGTTTTCATTGTCATTTGTCTCTAGGTATTTTTTTACTTCCTCTTTGATTTCTTCAGTGATTTCTTGGTTATTAGTAATGTATTGTTTAGCCTACATGTATTTGTGTTTTTTACATTTTTTTCCCTGTAATTCATTTCTAATCTCATAGTGTTGTGGTCAGAAAAGATGCTTGATATGATTTCAATTTTCTTAAATTTACTGAGGCTTCATTTGTGACCCAAGATGTGATCCCTCCGGGAGAATGTTCCATGCGCACTTGAGGAGAAAGTGTAATCTGCTGTTTTTGGATGGAATGTCCTATAGATATCAATTAAATCTATCTGGTCTGTTATGTCATTTAAAGCTTGTGTTTCCTTATTAATTTTCTGTTTGGATGATGTGTGCATTGGTGTAAGTGAAGTGTTAAAGTCCCCCTCTATTATTGTGTTACTGTTATTGTGTTATTGTGTTAAACTGCTGTTAGAACTTGCCTTATGTAATGAGGTGTTCCTATGTTGTGTGCATACATATTTATAGTTGTTATATCTTCTTCTTGGATTGATCCCTTGATCATTATGTAGTGTCTTTCCTTGTCTCTTGTAACATTCTTTATTTTAAAGTCTATTTTATCTGATATGACTATTGCTACTCCAGCTTTCTTTTGATTTCCTTTTGCATGGAATATCGGTTTCCATCCCCTCACTTTCAGTCTGTATGTGTTACTAGGTCTGAAGTGCGTCTCTTGTAGACAGCATATATATGGGTCTTGTTTTTGTATCCATTCAGTGAGATTGTGTCTTTTGGTTGCAGCATTTAATCCATTCACGTTTAAGGTAATTATCGATATGTATGTTCCTATTACCATTTTCTTAATTGTTTTGGGTTTGTTTTTGTAGGTCCTTTTTTTCTCTTATGCTTCCCACTTAGAGAAGGCCCTTTAGCATTTGTTGCAGAGCTGGTTTGGTAGTGCTGAATTCTCTTAGCATTGCTTGTCTGTAAAGCTTTTGATTTCTCCCTTGAATCTGAATGAGATCCTTGCTGGGTAGAGTAATCTTGGTTGTAGGTTCTTCCTTTTCATCACTATATATATATATGTCATGCCACTCCCTTCTGGCTTGTAGAGTTTCTGCTGAGAAATCAGCTGTTAACCTTATGTGAGTTCCCTTGTATGTTATTTGTTGTTTATCACTTGCTGCTTTCAATAATTTTTCTTTGTCTTTATATTTTTGCCAATTTGATTACTATGTGTCTTGGCGTGTTTCTTCTTGGGTTTATCCTGTACGGGACTCGCTGTGTTTCCTGGACTTGGGTGGCTATTTCCTTTCCCATGTTAGGGAAGTTTTCAACTATGATCTCTTCAAATATTTTCTCTGGTCCTTTCTCTCTCTCTTCTCCTTCTGCGACCCCTATAATGAGAATGTTGTTGCATTTAATGTTGTCCCAGAGGTCTCTGAGGCTGTCTTCATTTCTTTTCATTCTTTTTTCTTTATTCTGTTCCACAGCAGTGAATCCCACCATTCTGTCTTCCAGGTTACTTTTCCATTCTTCTGTCTCAGTTATTCTGCTATCGATTCCTTCTAGTGTAGTTTTCATTTTAGTTATTGTATTGTTCATCTCTGTTTGTGTGTTCTTTAATTCTTCTAGGTCTTTGTTAAACATTTCTTGCATCTTCTTGATCTTTGCCTCCATTCTTTTTCTAAGGTCCTGGATCGTCTTCAGTATCATTATTCTGAAATCTTTTTCTGGAAGGTTGCCTATCTCCACTTCATTTAGTTGTTTTTCTGGGGTTTTATCTTGTTCCTTCATCTGGTACCTAGCCCTCTGCCTTTTCATCTTGTCTATTGTTCTGTGAATGTGGTTTTTGTTCCACAGGCTGCAGGATTGTAGTTCTTCTTGCTTCTCCTGTCTGCCCTCTGGTGGATGAGGCTATCTAAGTGGCTTGAGCAAGTTTCCGGATGGGAGGGACTGGTGGTGGGTAGAGCTGGCTGTTGCTCTGGTGGGCAGAGCTCAGTAAAACTTTAATCCGCTTGTCTGCTGATGGGTGGGGCTGGGTTCCCTCCCTATTGGTTGTTTGGCCTGAGGCAACCCAACACTGGAGCCTACCTGGGCTCTTTGGTGGGGCTAATGGTAGACTCTGGGAGGGCTCACACCAAGGAGTACTTCCTAGAACTTCTGCTGCCAGTGTCTTTGTCCTCACGGTGAGACACAGCTACCCCCTGCCTCTGCAGGAGACCCTCCAACACTAGCAGGTAGGTCTGGTTCAGTCTCCTATGGGGTCACTGCTCCTTTCCCTGGGTCCCGATGGGCACACTACTTTGTGTGTGCCTTCCAAGAGTGGAGTCTCTGTTTTCCCCAATCCTGTCGAAGTCCTGGAATCAAATCCCGCTAGCCTTCAAAGTCTGATTCTCTAGGAATTCCTCCTCCGGTTGCCGGACCCAGGTTGGGAAGCCTGACGTGGGGCTCAGAACCTTCACTCCAGTGGGTGGACTGCTGTGGTATAAGTGTTCTCCAGTCTGTGAGTCACCCACCCAGCAGTTATGGGATTTGATTTTATTGTGATTGCGCCCCTCTTACTGTCTCATTGTGGCTTCTCCTTTGTCTTTGGATGTGGTGTATCTTTTTTGGTGAGTTCCAGTGTCTTCCTGTCGATGATTTTTCAGCAGTTAGTAGTGATTCCAGTGCTCTCCCAAGAGGGAGTGAGAGCATGTCTTTCTACTCTGCCATCTTGATCCAATCTCCCCTTAATCTTTAAGCGGATCCTCTAAGCAGGGCTTTTGACAACGTGATAGTCAACGCGCATTTATGAATTAATGCTTTTTCTTTTTTTGTGGTACGCGGGCCTCTCACTGTTGTGGCCTCTGCCGTTGTGGAGCACAGGCTCCGGATGCGCAGGCTCAGCGGCCATGGCTCACGGGCCCAGCCGCTCCACGGCATGTGGGATCTTCCCGGACCGGGGCAGGAACCCGTGTCCCCTGCATTAGCAGGTGGACTCTCAACCACTGCGCCACCAGGGAAGCCCATGAATTAATGCTTTTAAAGCCACCTACTACTCAATCATGGATAACTCTATTGAAAAGTTTTTTTCTCGTGTCTAATGGGCACTTCCAAGATGATACCATGGGAAAATGTACATCAAATGTGGGCATTTGTCATGATACATTTTAGATATCAGATCCTAAACTTTGGCTTCCCTGCTGAGGCAGAGCACCAAGAAAGTATACATACACTTGTCATCAAAATGGATATAAAAGGATTATAAACAAAGATCAGAATAATTGAGGCTGTGGAGGGACAGTGGTGATGCAGAATGTCCAGAGAAAATTGTGTGGGGCATTGAATGGTGGCTGGATTCTTAGATTTTTTTTTTAAGCCTCCCAAGCAAGATTTAAACTTTATTCTTTAGTTACTGAAACATAAGGCAGAATCTCCTGCTGTCCTTACTCACGTCTGAACTGTTACTACAGCTTTACAGTGAAGCCCCAAGGCCTCTCCCTCTCTCACCAGAAGCTGGATTTAGCAAATAAGATCCCTGGTCTGGAATCAGAAAACCACTCCCCTGGCCTTAGGAAAGTTACTCAACTTCTCTGAGTCTCAGTCTTCTCACCTTTTAAATAGAGATAATAATAATATGTATATCATAGGTCATTGTAAATATTAAATGGCATAATACACAAAAGGGCTACGATGAAGACTTGTGATTTAGTACGTACTCAATGAATTAATATTGGCTACTTCTTCCACATTCTTTTTGTACATTAACTTTTTCTCTCTTTTCCTTTTCCTTTGTTTTTCCCTTACCACAGAGCCCAACTGTAATTATTATTTGCAAGTATTTATTGAGCATCAATCAATTACTATTAAACAAAAGAAGAGTCAATACGTTTGTGAGGATTTACTAAGCCATTATCAGGAGCAACTGCTGGGAGAGACTGTGTACTTGGTCCCTGCCCTGTGGGTACACAATCACACAGCAGTGCAGGCGGGTTGTTCTTCCATAGCTTGGGGCAACATTTTTCTTGAATTGCTGGTGATGGCTAACCTTGATAGAGCAAAGACCTGCAGTGTTTGGATTCTTAGGAAGCCCATTCCCATTTGGAAGCCAGAGGCTCCTCGTTAAGTGTTTCCTGGGATGGGGGGTGGGAGGGGGCTCCTTTCTCTGCCTCCTAGAGTCCCTGAGCTCCGGAGAACAGGCTCTGTGACCTCTGGGGCAATGACTCTCTCAGGGCTGTTTCTGAGAAGTGGGTCTGTCTAGAAAAAGGCTTTGCGAACCAGAGACATTCGGCTCAACTCTAGCTGGAGAGCAAGCTGCGGAAGCAGTTTCATGGAAGCCCCTCTGCTCTTTTCCTGTTCACACTTTTGTCCTACCCGATCTGCATCCCACCCCTTACCACACCCTTCACAGGATTAGCACTCCCAGCCTTCACATTTCTACTTCATCCACTTTGACATGTTTACAATTGCCTGAAAGAGCCTTGTCTTCTCTCCTTCATTTATTACAGGCAGGGCTGCTTCCTCTGCCTTTAATATTCTTCTTGGCCCAGCTCCTATTTGTCTTCAAGACTCAGCCCAGGTGCCAGCTCTGGGCAGTCTTCCTTCATCCCCATCCCACCAAGGTGCTCCTCTGTGCGCCCCTGGGGTTTCAGCGCTTGTAGTCATCGTGGTCCTCAGCAGTGAGTGTGTAGCTGCCACGACTGCCTACTCTTCTGGAGGTGCTTTGAGACGACAGGCCAGGTTTGTTTGTTTAATCTCTGCGTCCCTAACACACCACAGTGTCTGATGCTTAGGAAGTCCTTAGAAAATGACAGTGGAACTAATTAACTAGACTCTCCACTACATTTCTCCCTACATACTCCATCTGCAAGTGAGCTGCTGTCTGTTCTCCCTAAATAGTTCCATAAATTTATGCCGATAAAGTGTACACTTTCACCCACCTCCTTGAGTACTGGAAAGATTAATGCCTATTTGGCAATGAAAGTTTTGTAAGAAGCCTTGGAGGAAAGGAATGATGCGTGTTTGAAAATTCAGTAATGACTCTGATCCGTGGTTACTGCCGCATCTCTCCTGGATTCCACTTATAAAGAACTCAGGGGCTCTGAACTACTTAGAAAAGTGGTACAATTTTTTTAATGACTAGAAATGACCTCATATTACCCTACATACTTGTCAGATGAAATAAAAGAGATATTGTGAATGAGCAAACAAAACAACCCCCAATTTGATTCACATACTCTCCAGCCTCCAGTTGGGGAGAAACAACTGTTTGCTTGTTAGGCTTTTAAAATAGTGTGGACTTCCAAATGTTTCTTTTTTCTTTCCTGAGATAATATGTCCAGACATCACATACTACATTGCCATAGGCAGCAATTACAGAAATGAATCCCAAAGAAGAACATTCGCGGGGTATTAGTGGCTGTTCGACTTGACTTCTTAGAAATCCATAGGGAGGTCCTCGGCTGAGAAATAGTGAGGATTTACTGAACACAAAACACTTCCCCACAAACAACTAGCACTACTGTATCCTTTAATTTTCTTCAAAATAAACTCTTGCACCTACCTTTGCTTCAGGGTGCCCTTGGTATAGATGGCTGTCGTTCCATGAGTGACAACGGGTAGAACTGGGGGACTCCAACTCCAACCTACTTTCCAACAATATCACCACCTAGAATTTGTGAAATAAATGTAGAAAAAAATGGCTTTAAAAGCTTGAATTTTTGAGGAAAGCTTCAAAGATGAGCATAAAAATATGCAATGAAAACAGAATGGTTGAAATAATTCTTGTATCCTCGGGATACCTCCAAGAAAATGCCCTAGGACTTCCCTGGTGGCACAGTGGTTAAGAATCCTCCTGTCAGTGCAGGGGACACAGGTTCGAGCCCAGGTCTGGGAAGATCCCACATGCCATGGAGCAACTACGCCCATGCGCCATAACTGCTGAGCCTGTGCTCTAGAGCCTGAGAGCCACAACTACTGAGCCCACGTGCCACAACTACTGAAGCCCGCGCGCCTAGAGCCTGTGCTCCGTAGCAAGAGAAGCCACTGCAATGAGAAGCCCGCACACCGCAACAAAGAGTAGCCCCCGCTTGTCGCAACTAGAGAAAGCCCACGGGTAGCAACGAAGACCCAACGCGGCCAAAAATAAATAAATGAATAAATAAATTTATTTTAAAAAAAAGAAAAAGAAAATGCCCTAAAAATGTCACCATAAAGAGATAAACATTATCACTATCAGCAAGGAAAATTTACATAAAATTTTCTAAAGTATAAGAAGGGCCTTGACCAGCTAAGAGGTGGTGTAATTATTGTAAACAAAAGGTATGGGCTGTAGTAACAGACCAAGATCAAATTCTGTTCCCTCACTTAGTAGCTGCGTAACTTTGGGCAAATTACTTAACTCCATGAAGCCTATCTTTTCTATATTTAATTTGGATTCCTGACTGCCTCGTAAACTTATTGTTAATTCATTTGCACAATTATTAAGTGATTATTTATTGAGCTACTACTAGAAACTAGACACCATGCTGGGGAATAAGATACAATGTTTTCTCTCAAGGATTTCATTGTCGAGGAGCAGAGACAGTTGAATAAATAAAATAATGGCAATACATTGTGATACCTGCCTTAATACCGTAAGTCCAAGGTAGTATAAAGGAGAAAATGTTCAGTCCGTGTAGGGCAATCAAGGAGGGCTTCGAAAAAGTGATGAAGTTTAAGTATCCTCTAAGGTTGAACAGAAGAGCTGAGGTAGGGAATAGAAAGACACTGAATGCAAACACAACGGAACGCTCCATGGCATGATGTGAGAGACTTTGAAACTTCAAGAGCTTAGGAAGCACCAAGTGGCTCGGCATGTCGATACATTTAAGTATCAGGAGAGGACTGGGGACCATCCGGATGAGAGCGCTTAGCGAAGGAAGGATGACACCCAGGTTTCTGTAGGGGGTGACGAAGTTGAGGTTCATGTCTCACTGAGGGACCTAAGAGGAGGGACATTAAGAAGAAGGGATGATGAAGATAAAGAGGCAACTTAGGGACAAGGTGACTGTGAGGGTTCTGTGAAATGTCTAGATGAAATGTCTTGTAAGCAGTTTAATGTACTGGTCTGCTGCTCAGAAGAGAGAACTGATCTGGAAATTCAGGTCTGGAGGCCAGAGCCTCACATGTAAGACCAGATGAGCACTTGGGTCTTTTCTCCCACACAGGGTGGCCTCAAGGAAAATGAGAAAGTCTGAGTTGTGGGGCTGGTGTCCAAGGGGGAATCCGTGCTTCAGTTCGCAGTCTTGGGGGGAGGAGTTGTAAGCTTGAGAAACCCTGTGGTCCATTTTTAGAGCAAAGCTGCCGTCATAATCTGCCAAAACCCACAAGTGCCGCCAAAATTATTCGTTATTCGCTTTCATTTCTTTAACATTTTGAATGAACACAGACCATAGCAATACCTCTTAAAAGCCCTGTCTCTTTCCCATTTATGTCCCTCTCATCACAAACTGCTCCTCCAACCCTCATACATGTCCTGAAAAGCCTCCACCCCAGTCTGCACATCTCCTGTTCCTATCTCCCTCCCACTTCCCCAAAGATGAGTCTGTAAGGCAAGAGAGGCTTCTCTGGGGGTGAGGGAGGAGAAGAAATAAAACTTGCAAAGTCAGGATCCTTTTAGAGGCCAGGAAGAGGGGAAAGGTTGGAAGGACTCATGCATTAATAATTTTGTTCTTGTTACAGTAGACTCAAAAACCAAGCTGATCATCTAAATAAGTCATGCATGCAAAGAGACTTAGCAGAGAGCAAGGATCCTGTTCCAGGAAGTGGGATGGAAACCAAACAAGAGAAGAAGGTTCTAAGAAGTGGATGAACGGTGTTGTCTAGAGAAATGCCCTAGGCTGCAGGGAACTGCTGCAGCAACTTGTATAGGTTCTAGTGATCTCTGACACTGGGAGAAAGGAGCCATTAAAGGTCCTGGTGAGGCCTGGACATCACTGGAAGAGGTATAGAATGAGAAGAAAATAAGAGTCAGGACAGAAGCTTAGGGAGCAGATTGTAGGAGAAAGTCAATGAAGTGTTCTGGTGAGAATCTGTCAGGAGGTGGAAGAGAACCAGGAGTGTGTGGTGTCCTGGAAATTAGGAAGTATTTCTTACGGAGACAGTGTCAAGTGTGTGTCCCATAATCATCAAGTTTGATAAGGAATGGAAAGCATCCATTGGACTTGGCATTGGGGGGTCACTGGTAACCTTAGCAAAAGCATCTTTAGTGAAATGGTGGAAGCAAAAGGCAAACTGCAGTGTGTTCATAGAGAGGGAAAGATGAGAAACTTGAGATACGAGGACAACCGTCCTGGGAAGCCTGTCTGAGGGCAGGAGGCAAGACAGCAGCTAGAGGAGACGGTCCCCTCCTCTCTTCTTCCCCTCTCCTTCCCTCCCTTCCTTCCTGACGGGCAAGACTTGGACCTCTTTAAAGGCTCTTGGGTAGGATCTTATGAAAGAGAGTCTAAAGTCCAGAAAGGAAATGATAGAGAAGGAGGGTGGGTGAGGGGGAGAACAGACGGAGGGATTCACCTTGAATGAGAAGAAGGAATACCCCTTCTTCTGAGAGTGGAGGAAGGAAGGAAAGTGGCAGATACAGCAAGGTTTTAGTGGGAAAGCAGAAGGTGATCAGCCAGGAAGTTGAGGGAGTTTCTGTCTGCTAGCCTTCAAGTTCTCTGCAAGGCACTTGGCAAGGTCATCTGCTGAGAGCAAGGTATGGAGGCAGGAGCTGGGTAGAGGGACATAGTGAGAGGTTTGGAACAGTGACAGCAGGAATGCGATAGGGGAGAGAAGATACATGGCAAAAGGCTTGAGTGTGTGGGACCACACGTTAGAGACACCTAGTATATTTGAGACTTATGGTATATTTTTCCCCAGCTGCACCTGGATGAGGTGCAGAGATGCAATCATGAGATGTGTTCAGGGACAGCAGGTTGAGACAGGTGAGGCCTTCGATAAATATCTGCTCCCTTACTACGAAGTACAGGTTGGTAGAAGAGAAAAACATGCAGTTGTGACTTTCCAATGGGAGAAAAATGTTTTCATTTGGTGATGTTAATGTCAAGGCCATTGAAGGTCTTCTAAGATGGTTGGTTTCAAGTTTGGATAGATAAACTGTAATATCAGTGGTGCCACTTGGTTATTGGACCTGGGGTTGTGACTGCTCTTATCCTGAGAACACAAAAGGGGTAATCAACTCCCTTTTGCCCTACTTAAGTCATGGGAGACAAAAGAATCCCAACAAGTCCAATTCTATTGCCCTTGTAGACAACCTTCAACATTCTAGGAAGCAGTAGGACAGTGACTTTGGGGGAATATGCTCACAAAGTGTCCACATACAAGGCCATTTCTTACAATTATTTCATGAAGGCAGAAATATTTCTTTTTTAGAAAAGAGATTTGAATTCAGATGAGGCAGGCTAAACGTAACAGAGCAAGAGCCAGAATCAACCAATTTGTCCTCTTTTGCCTGGCTAAGAAAGTGAACCAAACTTCTAGCAGATACAAGTCAAAGCAGGAGAGAGACATGGGGGTGAATCAGACACACCCCCAAGAAGGTACTGAAAGGACTTAAAAGTAGGGCTGAGGCTTCCTTGAAGAAGAAGAAATTCTACCTGTGGATAGCAGCTTCACTCTGTGCCCCAAACCCCAGGCTACCCTTCCTTATGGATTTCGGATTCTCCTAGTCAGCTCCCCAAATCCTGTAAACCAATCGCAATAAATCTCTCTCTTTTAAATCGAAGTATAGTTTCAGGGGTAGAGCATAGTGGTTCAGTATTTTTACAGATTATACTCCATGAAAACTTATTACAAGATAATGGCTATAATTCCCTGTGCTATACACCGTGTCCTTGTTGCTTATCTATTTTATACATAGTAGTTTATATCTCTTAATCCCATACCCCTAATGTGCCCCTCCCCCCTTCCCTCTCCCCTTTGGTAACTAGTTTGTTCTCTGTATCTGTGAGTCTGTTTCTGTTTTGTGTATACATTCATTTGTATTATTTTTTAGATTCCACATATAAGTGATATCACAGAGTATTTGTCTTTCTCTGTCTGACTTATTTCACTAAGCATAATCTTCTCTAGGTCAATCCGCACTGCTGCAAATGGCAGAAATTCATTCTTCTTTATGGCTAAGTTCCATATATTTTACATATATATATATATATATATATATATATATATATATGCCACATCTTCTTTACCCATTCATCTGTTGATGGGCATTTGATTTGCTTCCATATCTTGGCTACTGTAAATAATGCTGCTCTGAACACTGGGGTGCATGTATCTTTTCGAACTAGTGTTTTCATTTTCTTTGGATATATACCCAGGAGTGGGATTGCTGGATCATATGGTAGTTCTAGTTTTAGTTTTTTGAGGAACCTCTACACTGTTCTCCATAGTGGTTGCACCAATTTACGTTCCCACCAACAGTGTAGGAGGGTTCCCTTTTCTCCACACCCTCACCAACATTTGTTATTTGTAGACTTTTTGATGATGGCCATTCTGACAGGTGTGAGGTGATAGCTCATTGTAGTTTTGATTTGCATTTCTCTAATAAACATATTTCTTGATATCTGTCTCCTACTGGTTTTGTTTCTCAAGAGGAACCCTGGCTGATACAGTACGTCCTTCAGATGGGTTGTGAAGATTAAATGAAGTAGTGTGTTACTGTATAAGAAGCACCTGACACAGTGCCAGGAACAACAAAATGGAGTTGCAAAATGCCAGTTACTATCATGATGGCTTGGAAAACACAAAGTTGAGTCTAGCTGACTCCCAACTTGACTCTTCACCCAGTAACTTGGTCAAGAACTGTAGTTACTGGTCTGGCCTCTATCACTAATTCAATGTAACCTTGAGCAAGCCACAGCCTCTAAGGGCCCTAGTTTCCTTTCTGTACAATGAGGGACTGTGAACCAAATGATTTTTGTACAAACTCTTTCAGCTTTGATGTTCTCTGGGTTAGTTTTGACCCGGTTTATTAGATTTTTATTAGGTCGCTCTACTTCTTCCAGCCACCAGACAAGATCTTTTTCATTACTGTTACATTCAAGGCTGCTTCTATACAAATGACCCTCTAATTACTGGGTGGTTTATGGCCTGAGAATGCAAACCAAGTTTAACATTAACCTGAGCAAAGCATTTCTGTTATTTTAGTCAGTGATTATACAGCTCCTGTTCTACACCAGAATACAGGCCATATGGGATGTAAAAAAGCATTCAATCTGGTCCCTGCCCTCAAGGAGCATGGGGGGGGCATCTAAAAATCCAATACTACTATGAGGGAGTATATAATCAAGTCTACAAACCACAGGCTTTGAGAGAAAGGGGACAATAAGATCACTCTGAGCTGGAACGATAAGAAAGGCTTAGTAAAAGAGGCAGGGATTTAGAGAGATGAAATGTCTATGTAAGAGATGAGAGAGAAGTTAAATCTTCTGCTCTTGCTGTTTGTCATGTATTCCAAAATTGGATGTGTGAGATTTATATTGTTGCTTGCCTTTGTTGCCGCAGATGATAGAAAGGTGGCTGCTTCATAACTTCAGGCTTTCTCTCAGGTTCCTCCTGGCATGTCCTGTGCAAGGATGAAGGGGCAGCAGGTGTACCACCCTGCATGAATTTACCTGCAGACACCATGGCAACCCCCATCATCCATGTATTTGGGGAACCCCCTACAGGAGATTAAGTCCCATTAAGGTGGGGTCCATGCTTCTCTTGTCTACTGCATAAATATTTATGGACTAAATCACTAAAATCACTGCTCTCCAGAATATAGGAGACATAAATGGAAAGGTTTCCTATCTGAACCTTTCGATGGCATTAAAACTCTAAAAATAGTGATTCTTATACTTTGGAAATTCTCTGATTTTCAACGTCAGCCCAATCTGAATCCCTGCTCCCACTCCCTGCAAAATGCTGCTTAAACGCTGCTGGCAGGGCTTCTTATCCAAAGAGCCATTGACAGAACTACTGCCAAAAACCTGCTGGAGCTGAACAAAAAAACCAGTGGGTGTGGACAGAATTAACGTCATGCTTGAATGACAAGCAAACACTAGAAGAATTAATTTTACAAGCTCACCTTTGAGATCAGATAACAGCAGCTTGACTTTTTAAAGACAATACTCATTTTAATCAGTTTAATAAATAGCTGTTAGCAACACTGACAGTTATCTTTAATGGACAGAAACAGAGAAGCCTTATTAACAGTTAAATTTAAATTGCTCACTAATCTTACTTTAGTTTATTGCCTCTTTCATGATGATCTTTTGCTAAATGAGTCTAAAAAAATACTTGGTGATGTGTGCAAACAAGCCAGAAATTCACAAGACTGTGGTCTAATGAAAGAAAATAAACAGGGTTTACAAATAATTCAGAACACTGAAAGAGGCAGTGTTTGGAGTGTAAATATAGATTTTTACAAACAAGATGTTAATAATCATAGGTCAATATTCATATAAGGATTGCTATAGAGATTGGAAGTGGAAAAAATGTCCTCTGGATTCAGAAATGTCTCCTAGTCAATTGCAAACTAATTCTGTACATAGGTTATAAACATTTATAATCCAACAGATTTTTGCAAATGTTTACTGACCTCCAACTATGTGCAATGAATAGTTCTCAAAACAAACTGCATCCAATCAAGGCAATCAGTCATTCCGTTTTTATCCAGGGTTGCACTACCAGTAGTCCGGGTAATGCCGTGTACATATGATGTCCTTGCCTGTCCAGTCTCTATGTATTCCCCCCTCTTCTGTTAACAACACCTGAATTTTCCTTGGGGGAACCACTCTACCCCATTCCACACTATGTGTTTCTATGGGATTGATCCCATCCTCCCAGCTCCAAGGGTATTCAGGTGATCATGACCTGCTCAGTTGTCCTTTGGCCACAGTAATTGATTTAGAGATGGGCATAAATATAGACTGAAATAGAGATGAGTTTGGTGATATAAGCCAGGTTAACAAGACTAACTTCTGGGCTTCTGTTGGAAAAACTTGTGCAAGAGAAGCTTTCTTCCCACAGATTGCAAGCTGTAAGGGTGATGAGCTAAGACCCTGCCTAGAAAGACACCAACATAGAAGATGAAGAGGGAGACCAAGTGCTGTTGGGCATTTTCCACTTGCCCACAGATCTCTCTCCTGCTCTCTACCAGCTGACTAAATGGACACGATCTACCTCTCTTCCCCTTTGGCTTCGAGGTGGCAATGCTGTCAGGAGATCAGAGACATTAGGTCATTTATTTCCCAGTCCCTTTCCGTGGGGTCCCCTCAGGTTAGCTGTCTCTCTGCTGAAGCCTATGGCTTCTGTCAGGGGACCTGGTCACATAGCTCACTGTCTTCAGGTTCCAGGATCCATACTTGCTTTATTACTCCTCTAGGCCTAGAGATGGTAATGGTGTTCCACTATTAACTGTTACTTGCTCTGGTACTTCAATACCCCTTGTAATTTCCCTAAATCCTGCTCTCATCTTTGTAAGTAGTCCTCTTTTTAAAACCTGCACACAACACCACCAAGGGGTGGGCAAAACACCTAAGCCACCCTCTGGCCCGACCCCTGGACACACCCTTACCCTCACCCCATATAAGGAACAAGCTTGCCGCCTGCTCAGGGAGTCGGCAAGCAAGAGAACCTGTTGTTTGTTCTCGCTCCCTGCTGCTGCAGCAGGGGCCCCAGTAAAGCTTTGCCTGAAAAAAAAAAAAAAAAAAACCCTAATTGGGTGGAGCCATCTATTCCTGCCAGGACCCCGACAAATCAAATGACATTATCTGAGTTCTGGATTCAGACATACTTAAAGATAATGACACTCCTGACTTCTCAGTTACTTGAGCCAATAAATTCCCTTTTTCCTTAAGGTTGTTTGAACTAAGTTTTCTGCTGCTTCCAACAGAGGGTCCTAATACAGTTTGTTAGGTTCTTTTGATTGCATAGACTTGCACGAGACTCTTAAAAAAGGGGAGGTGGCATTGTTACGCACTGAATTGGGCCCCTCAAACTTATATGTTGAAGTCCTAACCCCCAGTACCTCAGAATGTGGTTGTATTTGGAGATAGGGTCTTTAAAGAGGTAATTAGGTTAAAATGAAGTCATTACATGGGCCCTAACCCAATCTGACTGGCATCCTTATAAAAAGAGGAGATTAGAACACAGACATGCACAGAAGGAGAACACTGTGAAGACACAGGGAGAAGACAGCTATCTACGAGCCAAGGAGAAACCAACCCTGCCAACACCTTGATATCAGACTTCTAGCCTCCAGAATTGTGACAAAATAAATACCTGTTGTTTAAGCCACTTAGCCTGTGGTACTTTGTTACAGCAGCCCTAGCAAACTAACACTGACACCTATAAACTACAAATGGGAAAGACATTTCTAGAGGCCAATGACTCTCTCCAGCTCTCTGAGCCAACATGGTCTCTTAGCTAAGTTGTCTGTGTCCCTCTGTAAATTGGTTCCATTCACCTTTATTACTCACTGGCCAACCTTTCCATATTCCCCACAATCCAAAGGAACCTAAACTAATTGGCTCGGCTAACTACCATTGATACTACTGGAGCGAGACCTCTGCACTGCTCCACCTCATGGGTTTCTGGCCAGCACTGGGTAAACTGCTCTGGATCATATGCCTTCATCTGGTTCCACCGGCGGCTGCCCTGTGTAGGGGACAAGTACATGCCGGTTCCCTGCATAGAAAGTGGTGGGAGGGTCAGTTTCAGGGAGAAAGAGAAGCTGGATACAGCTGGTATTGGACAAGTCCAGCATTTGGTCTCCGGGGCTACTGGCATTAATAATTACAGGAAAACATGAATACCAACACATACTGCTCATATCTGGCTTCAATTTTTACTGTAGTAGCCAGTTCCTCATTTGAGTTACAAGACCCACTTTCTTGACCCTGAGTTTTATAAGATGACCTAGAATCCTTACAATAACCACACTGCTTTGCTTGACCTCGTTTAATGTGTTTATGACTTGAAAACAAAAAAAAAGGCTTGATGAAAATAATCTCCAAAGAGAACAGTAATTCTGTCCAGGGAAGAGGGATCTGTTAATGAGTAAATGTGACTTTTGTGGATTATTCCTGACAGTGCTGTCAACTTGGTGACCATGCTTTGATCTCTTCACTTCCTCACGTACAGAAATGGAAGGAATACTAAAGGACGTCTTCCTCCTCCCAGTAATGCTGCCGGAGAATCTTAAGAAGGTGCCTCACGGGGTCATCTACTCCTACGTCAGACAGGAATTGTTTTCTTCTAGTTTCTGGAACCCTACAGAAGAGAAGTTTTTTCAAATTTCCTGAAATGTTAACTTTTTCCCCTTCTCCACTGACTTCCCAGCAGCTCTTTCTTTACTTACTTCCTGATACCACAGAGACAGAAACAAATGGGCACAGACGTAAGCGTCACAATTTGTGGCGCTGACACCATGTACCCAGCAGTGTGATCCCATTCCTGTCAGTAGTCATTTCCCCCTTGGGGGAGGTCAGGAGTGGTGTGTGGCAGCTGGGCTGGGGTGAGGGGAAGCTTGTGGGGCCCTGAGGCTCTCAGGCCTCCTCCTGCGCAGGAGGTCCATCCAGCAGGGTGACCGGGGCCATTTCCCTGGCATCCAGGGGCCTGCAGGTGTGGGAGTCTGAGTGCATGGGAGAAACTTGATCCTTTACCAAAGCCGGATACTTTGGGACAGGTTGGGGTCGTGGCACACGTGGAAAGCCATCTTTTATTTACTAGAGACAAAATGTGAAAACATCGGAGGATTTAAGCTGAGAGAGCCACAAGATCAAATTTTCACCCTGGAGAGATTACTCTGGATCACTGTGAATGGAGAGCGTTTGGAGATGGGCAGGCTGGAGGTTAAGCTGGGCTCAAAGGCTATTGTAGGAAGCCAGGCCAGAGGTGACGACGGCCTAGAAGAACTGGAGCCAGTGGGGATGAAGAGAGGAGGGCGCTGAGAAAAATGTAGGGATTACAAGTGTGGCTAGGCCTGCTGTCCAATACCCCAGGAGGGACATGTGCAAAGGTACATCTGCGGGGCCAGGATCCTTGGCTTTGGTGTTGAGGAATTGGATGCCATGGCCAGGACCAAGGTGGAGCCACTCTGCCCTCAGTCCTCCTCTCTGCCCGAGGCCAGGAAAGAGCTTAGAGACCGGGCAGCACGTTGTAAATTCCTTAAAAAGACAGGAATGAAGACACAGACCTACTGGAGAACGGACTTGAGGATATGGGGAGGGGGAAGGGTGAGCTGTGACAAAGCGAGAGAGAGGCATGGACATATATACACTACCAAACGTAAGGTAGATAGCTAGTGGGAAGCAGCCGCACAGCACAGGGAGATCAGCTCGGTGCTTTGTGACCACCTAGAGGGGTGGGATAGGGAGGGCAGGAGGGAGACGCGAGAGGGAAGAGATATGGGAACATATGTATATATATAGCTGATTCACTTTGTTATAAAGCAGAAACTAACACACCAATGTAAAGCAATTATACCCCAATAAAGATGTTAAAAAAAAAAAAAGAAATTAGTTACTGACGCAGCCCAGCTCTGGCTGGTCTTTTAGGGAAAGGAGCTATTTAAGAGGGAGGAAAACAGGGATTAAAGCTTTGAGTGGCAGTAGATGTAAAAAAATCTTTCCTAACCATATTTTTACCCCTCACCTTCCAGCCCCCCTCCATTTTAGGGACCCCCCTGAACGATGAATACTGGAGGCCAGACTTTTGCCCGGTGAGGTAGAGTGTATATTATTGTCATGTAACTATTTGCTCTCTCCTCTCCTCCCTCCACTGACAGTAGGTCTGACGGTGTGACTTGCTTTGGTCACTAAAATGTGAGCAGAGACTTAAACTGTGCTTGTGTGGTTTCGCTTAGCCTTTTGCCTTCCTGCCCTTTGCCATAAAAAGAGCCTTTTCCTTCTGCTTAGGCCCTAGAGTAGGGGCAGAGAAGCAGACCTGAACCGCCTGCAGGTCGGAACAGAACCACTGCAGGCAACCTAAGATCCATGAGCCAGATGCCTTTGTTTTATAAGTCATGGAGATCTGGGGGTTGTTTATTACACAGCATTATTGCAGTAAAAGCCGACTAACATAGAAACTAGTTGTTGAAAATGTGATGCTGCTGAAATAAAAGCATAAAATATGTGTCTTTGGTCTTGGGACTAAACAGCAGACAGCAAGAAAGTGTTGGAAACTGGAAAAATGATGATCCATATTATGAAGCAGTAAATATTTGGTAGAACTGTCACCTGAGATAACCTGAAGGCAGAAAATATAACTCATGAATGCGTGGTTTTGGGTGAAGAGATTTCAAGATACGGTTGCTGCTTTTCATAAGGTCTTTCAAGAAGGAACTGACCTGCTTGCAAGCAGGAATGAAAGAGTGAAGAGTGACTCCATAAATTCCAAGACTTGCAAATTTTAAAATAGAACTGTGTCTCATCTCCAAATAGAACAAGAAAAATTGAGAAATGTTTAAAGCCACAAAGGCTGATTAAGATATGAATAAGACCCAGTCTCAGGACAAGGAGCAAATAAAAGTCACCATCGTACTCTTTGTAAGACCTTTGAATGGATTAAGGTGGCATCTGGACAAAATAACTTGTAGAAAAGAAATAAGGACTAGGTTTCACAAAACTTGATAAACTCAAACTACCTGTAATTAAGTCTAGAGAGAGGGAGGCATGACTTGAAAATGATGTGGATATGGCTGTTGTCTCATGGAGCTAACTTGAATTCACACACAAAAAATTTTAATAGTTTCTGAGAGACATTTAAGTCCCAAAGCAGCCTTGCCAGGATTAAAAAAGACTGATTTTTTTCCTAAATGAGATTGTGACTCTTTGAGCCATAATGAAAGATCTTAGGATAATAATAATGTATCAATATTGGTTCATTAATTGTGACAAATGTACCGTATTACTGTAAGATGTTACTAATAAGAGAAACATGGTGTTGGGTATATGGGAACTCTGTACTCTCTCAGCAACTTTTGTGTAAATCTAAAACTATTCTCAATTAAGATTTTATTTAAAAAAAAAGACCTTAGGGTCCCCAACATTCTACAGGCAGATAGTAGGATGAGGAAGCTGCTCAGCTGCCAGAGAGGACATATACTTCTTCAGACGTGACCAAAAGGGGTAATGGAAAACTGCCTCCCCCAAGGTGGGGCCAAGAGCCATGAGAACAATGGAGAAAAGAGCTATTCCCAGGGAAGAGAATTGGAGCCTGAGCAAGGAACATTCCCTACCTCCAGGTTGGGAACTTGGCAATGTTTGCCCAGTGAGATTTTAGAATTGCTACAGATCTGTGACTGCTTCCCCTTCTGCAATGGGCTATTTATTTTTGGAAGCCTGTCTCTGTTCCACTATGGTATGTGGTGTCCCAAATAATCTAGGATTATGGTATCCCAGAATGAAGAACCCACAGAACAAACCTGAACCTGACTCACAGGTCAGAGTACGGCTGCCACAGCTGCGCAGCCAACCTGTAGGCAAGATGTAAAAGTTTTGTTATCGTGAACCACTGAGAATTTTTTGGTACATGGCAAAACTTGATTAATACATCCGGCAAAGGTTCCCAAAGAACTGAGGAATGGCTCTAGATGGGATCTGAGCCTACTAAAGGTGAGAGAGTAGGTGGAGGAGAAAGTTGTAGTACTTCTCTAGACAACGATCAGCTCTATTTCCAAAATCAGGTTAGAGTATTCAAAACATCACATCCACAAGGTATATCAGAAATGTCCTCAAATGACTAGAGTCCAGAATTTTTTATCAAACTTTAATAATTAGTGATACTATTAAAACCCAGACAATAACTATAGTTCCAAACAAGGTCCAATTACAAAGAAATTCCTTGGGAATGAGACTGAGATATAGAATGTTAATGAATCTTAGAACCGCTTAGATAATGTTTTTGTTTATTTATTTATTTATCTATTTATGGATATTTTTAGAACCTGTTAGATAGTTTTTATGAAGAACACACAAATTATAACAAAATCTCAACTGCAGTTTTCTAGTATCTTGAAGGCAATTATTAAAATAGGCATCTGAGATAAAAATTAACTTCTCTATTTATATAAAAACATTAAAAATTCACTTGCTCATTTTTTGAGCCATAAACTTGCACCCATTAAGATGAATATAGGAAGAATTAAAACTCTTTTATTGCAAAATAATTTGACTCTGCCAACAATGGATAAATTAATAATAATTTTGACATTTATTTTGCTCCAATGCAAACTATATATTTAATTTCATGCTAAGCAATATTTGATATAACAAAATACCAACATAAAATAATTCAGATTTATCCATGGAGTTTGTTTTAATGGGAACTGACCTATGTTTAATGATTGCAAACCACTTTAACAGGTTTTACTTGTTTATATAAGAGACATTTTTAAAAAGACATTTATTTTTCACTTTTCCTGGCATTAACTAGGGACAATCTTGCCACAATTCTACTTTACAAAACTACAAGGAAGGAACACTCAATTTGATGTTCATGAGAAATATATTTACCTACTTTTCTTCCTTTCTAACATGTACTCCACAGACAGGATGACAAGCCAAGGGGTACATAATACACTGCCTGTCATTAATAACCAGTATGCTCTTCTGAAATTACTTTACAATAGCACTTATTCAGAATACCCTTTACTTGCTTTTTGGATCACTATGGATATTATAGCACTTTAACAAGTAACGCCTGTTTCAAATCAAAGATATAAATAGGAATTTATTAAATAAATGAATAGACCAGGTACAATCATAAACAAGTATTGTAAATTTTAACATATACAAAGTTTCATCTCTGCCCATGACTCTTAAGGTGGTTACACGGGCAGGCTCTGGGTCCCTATGCCAGGATTGCCGAGAGATACAGCTCCTCCATATTGTCCTAAAGAAATATCACACATTCTCCAAGGCTCTTCAAAGCCCACCTACTGAATGAAGTCTTTCTTGAGTCTCCCGAGCATATGTGAGCTCTTCTTCCTTTAAATCCATACCATATCTGGTTTATCCCTCCATAATAATGATAAAGCTAATAATAACCCAAATCCCACTGACTTGTCCTTGAGAACTTCCAATATGCTTCATCCGCGCTAAACTCTACATTCGCCATCCATTTCATTTCTTCTTTGCAGCACTCCTACAAAGCAGGTATCATTATTCCCACTTTATAGATGAGGAAACTGGGCAAAGATTTGAACTCAGGATTTAACTGAGTTCTTTTTTTGTTGTTGTTGTTAACAATCTCTGATTTTAATGAGAGTCAATCTCAAGGGAACGTCATAACCTTCTCCACGTGATCCTTGACTTAAACGGAAGCTCATGTGTTTGGCCCAGCTACCTTAGATCTCTCTTACCCCAGAATTCCAGTGTACTTTCTCCCCTTAGTTTCTTGGCTCTTTTCAGCCCCACCACCCAGCAAACTGTTCCAGCCTCAAACCCAAACAGGGTGCTCTTGGCTGAGTCCTAGCTTGAGTTATTTCTCTCTCTCATTTCTAGCTGATGCCACTCACGATCACAGCATCATCTGAGGAGGAAGGTGTAAGCTGGAGGTAGAATATGCTACCACAGCATTTTGTTTGTTTAAAAAAATGTTAGGCCCCGGTCCCCTCCATTTTTTTCCCTTTTATATCCAAATTCTGACACCACTGGCCTGTAGCAGTCTGTAAGAGGCATGAGTTCAAGGTGCCATATGCTTCTCTGGTGCCTGTCTATGAGCCAAATAGAGGAAGAGTGTGCTGGAGAGAGCACTGACCAGGAAGATGACATCGAACCAACAGTGATAGAAGTTGAACTGCAGCTCTCCAAGAACTTGGGTGACTATGGTGCGGTACTCCAGAGGCACGCTCATTCGGATCAGCAGCACAGAGGAGACGAAGTACGTGCCCATTACCTGTGCTAATAGCAGGACAGTGACATTGGAGGACTTACTGCTGGATACGGCATAGAGGAACCTGGTAAGAGCGATCAGCACCCCTCTAATAGGCGTGACAATGATTATTCCAATCAGGATGAAGGAAATGTGCTGGGACCAGAACTTCACATCAAATGGGATCCCCAGATAATTCACAGTGATCTCAATGCCTCTTGTGACTGGATCAGTTTTCCCAACTCAGTCAAAAACGATATTAATGGTTGCCATGAAAATTTTCCAAACATAGTAAATAGAGAACAAGTAACCCAGAAAATTAAAATATTTCCCCTTGCAAGTTTTGGGAGTATTCTATTCTCTCCTTGGTAGCATAGAGATCAGCTGTTTCCAGAAAAAGCTGCCTGCTTAGTTCTTCCAAAGCATCCACTTCCTGTTGAATAAGAGTAAGATTTTCACTTCCTGGTACTGAAGTGGTAACACTCTTTATCATTCCCCAGAATCCTGATGGTTTGTTATGCACCTCCCCTTTCTGGAACATAGTAGCTTCAAGGACAGGATTTAACTCCAAAAACGGTGATCTTAAGAACTCAGCTGGAATACTTGGCTTGCATTTGAATTGTATGTGATTTCCGTCTCCCTATTCAGTCGGGGAGTTCTTTGGGCAGGTACCATATGTGACCGGCTCTGTATCACTTTATATCCCTTCATAGTGTCTTGCACAGTAAGAAGTGAAAACAAATACTGGATTTTCTATATTCCAAAAAGCAGCTACTCTTTCCACATTTAAATGTCTCTTAAATTGGAACACGTTCAATTGGTGTCTTGATTTACAAGGTAGTCTTTTCGTTCTTTCTTCTCCTGAAAAGCTGTTATTAGCCCTTAGGTGTTTCCTATCAATATAATCTTAGGATCAAGTAGTAGTTAAACTTGGATAGAAGTTTAACCACCAGAGGAAAGATTAGGTCACTGTGGAGGTAAGCTCCTTTAGATTTCTGAATGCCACCTGGGTATTAAGCAGAGCAGAAATCCAGAGGGGAATCCGTTTGAAAGGGAAAGGGAAGGTAATCAGAGGTAGCGCATTAGATATAAAACGTTGTGAGTTCAGTGGGTTTCAAGGGAACATGCAGATTATGCTAAGATCTCATGAGGAGGGGGAAACTGCTGAATGTTTATATCTCTGTGATGCCCAAACTGAGGTAAGACAGAAACACAGATCGGGGGTAAACAGGAGTCCATGTCCATCTGACTCTGACTGCACATACTCTCCTACCAGATGTCCTGGCAATGGCATTAGAATGAGAAAAATCATGTGAAAATACTGTAAACAGTCTTTCAGGCAGGGACATGAGTAGCTTGTCCACTAGCTTAAAGGAAGTCCTAGGAGAATTTGGGAGTGACGTCATGAAGGGAGTCATTATGTATAACACAATATCAAGCCTGGGTACTTTTGTATCCTCCCTGTCTTGCTTTGGACATTGGTACTGTGGCTTGAAAGGTAACATAGATTATTCTTTCCATTAGCTTGGTTTGGAAAAGGAGGAAAGAGAACTGAAAGTAGCTGTGTCGGGGAAAGGGTCTGGATTTAAGGGAGGGTTTGTGTTTTTATAAATAGAAGAGACTTGAGAATGTTCTTATGCTGAGAAGAGAGAGTCAGCAAAGAGAGAGAGAGAGAGGTAAAAATTAGGTAAAGGGGATAATTAAAGGAGCAAGTTCCTTAAAGTAGCCCCTGAGAGCCTGAATAGGGCTCAGGGCACAAAGAGAGGTATTAGCGTTGGTCTGGAGGAGGGATGCGTTTTCAACTGAGCTGAAGGAAGGGTTAAGAGAGGGTACAGATGTGGATGCGTTCAGAGTGGTGTGGGGCTCGAGTTGGGAGAAATAACACAATGACTTCTCAGTTCTTTGCAGAGGAGATAAGTCTCACTGTTAAGAGTGAGAGGGAAATAGGTCACACAGAGGGCTTCAGGAGACTGAAGAAGGTTGACAATGACTGTTCAGTGGACAGTGGAAGAGCTGCCTTGTGCTGAGGGCATGACTGAGATTGCAGACCATTTTTAGTGGGAGCAGTCTGCATGGGGTTATGAGTTTCTTCAGCTGGGATAACTATTGGGGGTAAAGAAAGGGGAGAAGAGGCAGATTTACCAAGGGTTGAGCTGTTACTGGAAGAGCTCAACAGGACACTGGAGCAAAGCATCTGAGGTGTGCACAAGAGGCTGGTTGGTGGGGTGGTGGCATCCTAAGCTCAAGAGGGTAAACTGGGAAAATTGGTATGGTCAGTGGAATGTAGGCTTCTGTGAGTTTCAAAGAGCAGTTTAATAGGAAGCGGTCGGTTTGGAACGACAGGAGGAGATGATCAGAGAGAGACTGGAATTAAAAAATTTAGAACTGGGTGATAACAAGATCTGGGGGACTCCACGGATGTGAGTGGAGCCAGCAAAGTTGAGCTGAAGAACCCTGAAGTTGAGGAGGATGGAGTGTTGGATTGGATCATCCATAAGATAATGGAAGCCACCTGTGACAATGTCAGGCGTGCAAGTGTTGAGGATTTTTCCTTAAAACAAAACAAAACAAAAATTTAACTGTAGTATAACAGAATCTACCTTTATTTTTAAAAATAATAGACTTTAATTTTTTTGATCAGTGTTAGGTTTATAGAAAAATTAAGCAGAAAGTATAGGCATTCCCATATAATCTTTAACTATCCTGCTATATGTGTGGTTTAATCATGTGTTCTCTCAAAGCCTTTGGAGTGGATTACAAATAAATGCATATCCTGATTGCATTTTATAGCACTAAGAATTTGACTTGATTAGAATTATTGATAATTGATAAGCTCTAACCCAGCTGTACTCAGAAATTCCTTCTCACCTCTCTCATCTTACTTATCAAAAAAGTACCCATCCTTTCAGTCATTTCATATGCCTTCCACTTCATGAAGCTTTCCCTGACTGCCAGACCTAGATGTTGGTTCTCTCTCCTTTAATATCTCATAGCACTTTGATAATAATTCTCTTATGATACTTATACATTGCTTTCTGGTAGAATTTTTTTTTTTTGCTATTTAACTTACGCACCATTAGGCTCTAAGCTCTGAGGACAATGTCTTTGTTCAACTCATCCCCTGTAGCACCTGGCACGGTGCCTTGTGTACCACAGGTTTGAAATTAACATTTGTGGAAGTGGATGAATTATGAAGTGGAAATCCCAACTTTACAAAGGAGGTAAACTAGGATGTAAATATTCTTTCTTTCAACAAAGGGATTGACTTCATGTTTTTGCTAAATAATTCGTTCCCTTAATGCATTTAATATATAATTTACAAAATTTCAAGTGAACTAGAAACAGTTCAGTTCCAAAATTTTAACCGACCTAGGAACAATTTCTTGGCACAAAGTACACGTGTCTAACCACTAACTTTGGATTATTTGAAGCAAATCTTGCTCTCATGTTTTTGTTAACAGAAAGAGTTGATACCAAAGGTCTTTGTTCAGACCTTTTACTGCCTCTTGTTTATTTGTGCTTCTCCTGGGAACTCTAGCTCAGCTTTTAAGCCCAAACATACTACCTTCTCCAATGTAGAAGAAGGGGTAAGTAATATAACTCATGTTAGGATGATCCAGGGGGGAGAGAGCACACAACCTCTGGGGTCAGATGTTCCTCAGGTTCAATCTTGTCTCCACTCACTACTACGAAGCTCAAGGAGAATTTTACTTCTCTGAACTATGTCCTTACAGATTAAATGGCGATAATAATATACCTACCTCACAAGAGAGTGGTGAGGACAAAATATAATGTATGTCAAGTACCTACTCACAAAGATCAATAAATGATATATATGTTCCCTTAACTCCTGAGACATGATTGTGTCTGCTTCTGTCATGGGTGTAAGAAGTAAAAATTTTTCTGAAAAGGTGGCTTGCTGGGAAAATTAGACCAATATCAGCTCCAGTCTTTGGGAATGTAGATCTTCACAGTGTGTCTTATGTTTGGTTTAAAGCATTTCCAAAAGACCGGGTCATGGGACTTCCCTGGTGGTGCGGTGGATGACTCCACCTCCCAATGCAGGGGGCCTGGGTTCGATCCCTGGTCAGGGAACCAGATCCCACATGCATGCTGCAACTAAGAGTTCGCATGCCACAACTAAGGAACCCGGAGCCACAGCTAAGACCCAGTGCAGCCAAATAAATAAATATTTAAGAAAAAAAAAAAAAAAGACCAGGTTGTTATGTCCAAATGGAATAATTTGGACATACATGTGTACATGTAATGTAACAAATACATTACAAAGCAAAATATAAAATTTAAAAAATTTCCTAAGATGGTTGCATTATTGGTCCTGTATAAAACTTTCTGTTCTTCAGAGAGGAGCCACCTAGCAAAGGCGGTCCTATAAGGATCACCTTACGGGATCTTACAGGATCTAAAGTCCCTGAGACTTTAATTATGATCTGGTAGAAAATGTCTCTGCTAATGACATGAGCATTGTATTTCTTGGATCTGTGATCACTTATTATTTTAACCTTTCAAAGCCAGTAATTTTAAAGCGTTTGACTCAACTACAGTACTTTATTAGTGTGGAAATGTTCTACTGCAGCTTGGCTGACATTTTCTTTTACTAATGTCATTAGCACTACGTAAAAATGAATTATGTTGAGGTGTAAAGTACTATCTTTGTTTAGAGAAAATATGATGATGTTTATGAGCACATGAGGTGGGTCTCCTGGGGGTAAACACTAACAACATATATCTTTCTCATCCTCCAGCCATGCTTTTACATTGCTAATAAGTATAAGTACTTTGGCTTGGAAAAAGGCCTGGATTTAGATTTACTTTTTCAAGATTATGTTGAATTCTCATAACATCCTTTAAAGAAAAGTCTAGCTTCGGAGTCACTAAGGCTTAATTAAAATCTCTAGCACACAGTCTGGTCACATCCCTTACCTATTTTGTAGCTTTAGCTCCTGGTAACTGTTGTATGCTAACACTGGTGTTCAACAGGTCATCGAAATCAAATTAATGTAGGCATCTTTGAAGTCAGAGATCAGTTGTATTCACCTACAACATTTTCACATATAACAGGTACAAAATAAAGGAAAAGTGATTTTGTTTAACCTTGGAGAATCCTGAATGGATGCACGAAAACTGCAAGCATTTTAGTGGGAAAATTAAAATTATTTGTGGAAAAAAATTCTAATTAAACGAAATAAAATAAACAAATTTTGGTATACAAATCCTTTTCTGAGTCTTTAAGAGGTAAAGACTCAAGGTCCCAAACCGCAATTCCTAGGTCTTTGAAAGTGCTTTTAGAATTTCCTACTTTCTTGGGCAGAGCACAGGGATTCTCAAAGTGTAGTCCTGACCGTCAGCCCCTTCATCATCTGGGAACTTGTTAAAAATATAAAGTCTTGGGCCTCCCTCAGGCCCCAGAACCAGAATCTTTAGGGTAGGGCCAGTGATCTGTGTTTTTGTAAGCCCTCAAGACCCTCTGATGTTCTGCTCTAAAATGTGGGAGCCTTTGACCTACAGCAATTCTTCTTAAATATTTCTGTGTAGCAGAAGACCTTGGAGGGTTTGCCTAAACAGAGGTCCCTAACCCAGCCCCTGAGATTCAGTGGCACTAAATTCTCGGAGTTGTATGGGAACCTGCAGTAATTTTTTTAAGATTCTGGTATAGGTGATCTATAAAGCACAATCTGAGAAATTCTGGCTTGAAGTGGATTTAAGTGTTGACAAAATTAATATTTTTTTCCACAAAATTCCCCTCCACAACTGAACAAAAACCTTTGAGCTCTGACTTCCAAGCGTCTATAACATTCGTTTAGCCTGAAAATGCCTGCTCATGAAGGTATCCCCTCACTGCAGGCTTCCCTCATCCCACTGTTAGAGGGACGGAAACCTCTGTGGGCCCCGCTGTGAGGCTTTGCCCACCTCTTCCACAGGTGTGATGTTTCATCACAGAAGCCTATGCTACAGGAGAAGGGATATAACCCATACATCTGCAGAACGTAAAGTATTAAGTATATGCTCAGCCAAGATAAAACACAAGTAAGGACCTAATTTTTTAAATTATTATTTTTTTTTCTGAGATGATAGCTGAAGAAAGATCACTTTGGGAAAAGGGAGCTCCACCTTTGCATATCCTGCCATGAGAACAGTCTGTTCTAAGCAAGGTGACCTTTAAAAGAAATTTGGGGGATTTTTATTTAATCCACGGACACTACTAAAAATATTAATGAAATTAGGAAAATTGTTGGTTCATTTTATGTTTCTTCTAATGTATCCCTGCTTGCTCTATAGGTCTTTCCACTTTGTGTGGTAGGAAGAATATGGTAATGAATATTTTTGCTACCAGAAAAGAAAAAGAAAAAGAAAGATGCATGTTGTATACTGGCCTCACTAGCTTATTTAGCTAGTTGTGATATAAAAATCTATTATAACATTTCTGGTTCAACTGAGAAAAAATTGATATTCATTATATTTACAAGTGTATTCCTTTCAACATTTTTATGTTTTATTTTCTACTGTATTAGATTTTTTAGTAGCAAAAGTAATATTGCTTGTTAAAGTCAAACACTACAGAGATGTATATATGAATATAAATGTCCCATATCTCCCTCCAAAGTTATCTCCTAAGTATTTGTATTTCAAATAGCCTTTTATTTTTTTTTAATTTAAGAACAATACATGTCCATTCTAAAACATTTAGAAAAGGTAGCCAAGCAAAAGAAGTGAATCACACACAGTCTCCCATTCTCATATAACCACTGTGAATATTTTGGTGTAGCTCTTTCAATCCTCCCAATACGTGTATTTATTAAAAATGGTCCCCACTTTTTTGCAACTGATCTTTTTTGCTCCCTGCTATCTTGTGGGCATTCTTCTATATCATTAAAATGGAGAATCTTGCCTTACCTAAAGATGATATGTAATGTGTGCCACAGTTGATGCACGAAATGACTTTTTGGTGCTACATGAACACATTTTAGACATTTTTAATGGTCACATTTTTTGTTTGTAACTGAAAAACGTAACGAGTGCACTGAGCCTGGAACTTTGCAGATACTGTTGTTTATAATAAGGCTAAAGAAGGGAGAACTCGATAATCGACTTTATGAAGAATGTGTGGATTACCTCAGTAATGTGTGACCCTTAGTCATGCCCATGAATGTTTCAGATAACTTCTTGGACTTGACGAGTGTGGGAGTGATGAGCTCACCCTGTCAGTGCCAGCGGTCCCTTTCAATGACAAAGTTTTAACTCACCTTGTCCAATCCCAAAATGACAGTCAGAGATAGCCTACCTATCCACGTAATTTAATAAAAGTCAATATAATGCCCTACCCTAGATAAAAAGGGGAAACAAGAGAGAATAATTTGTATAAAAGAATAAACATTTCAGTGAATTAAGTGGTTGGTCTTAATGATGGATGTACTACCATGACGGACATAATGGGAGATTCACTGAGAATGTGAAGCTGGGAGTGTAGATAGACACAGGTGAGTTTCATGGCGACTCAAACACTGTGAGCTGCATGGAGATTGGCGACACTGATTTTCCAAAATTGTGAACAACTTTTGGTAGAATTCTGAACACAATAAACAACGGTCTTCCCTGATGTACAAAGTAGCTGCATTTCTGGAAAAATCAGCATATATATATATATATATATATATATATATATATATTTAGCATATATTAAAGCTGGGCAAAAAGTTTGCATTTACGTGTGAAATGGATTTAGGTCTGGATTAGGTAATTATGAATATAGTACTCTTTAGGTCTGGCTCAGTTGACTTTTCACCAGCTTGGATTTTCTGAAAGACATTTGAAGTCACTTGGAATTAATTACCGGTCAATTCCTGGTCACAATTCCTGGTGAGAACATGCCTGGCATTGCAGCTGTCTAACACTTCCGGCTCCTCCCCAACAAAGGCAGTAGTACTTCCAACCCCCAATTAACAGCAACAAACAAAAAATTTTAGATTTCTAAAATGCTCCCCAGGCACAGTTTCTGAGAACTGCGAGTGAAAACTGCACAGAGAGCTAGTGCAATTACGAGCACTGGCCCTCTGACCACTGTGCCAGCTGACTGTCAACGTGACAGCTGTGCTCTTTTCTGAGGTACAGCAAAGGTCACTTTTGGAAGTTAGCGGTTATTTAGTATGCAAGGTATGTATAAATATGCATAACTGTGCTTTGGAATCAGACCTGTACTTCATTTTTCTTACTGGGCCTTTTGTACATCAGTGAGAAAAGAGATTTTTAGTGCAGAAAGGTTAGGTGTGTGACAGAAATAAAGGGTATTAATTGTGATTTGGTTAAATCAGTTGGTGTTTTTTTGGGTTTTTTTGCTAGGTTTTAGGACCAAGTCAATGCATTAATAGCCTTACTATTTTTCTTTATATTTGTTTCTATAACTATCTGATACTGAAGGTAATTATACTGTACTTCCACTTATGTAGTGATAAAAAGTTACCTTTAAATATCCTTATCTCAGTAAAACATGTGAGTTAATTTAAAGGAAGATGTTAAGTAGATATTAGCACAGATGGCAATATTCCAAAGATAGCATATGAATGATTAAAGATTGGGAAAACCTCACCTACAACACTATTTTCATGAGTTAAACATAATCCTTTTTACCACTTTTCTAGTGTTGAGCTTTTCATTTGTTTTCTGTTATAAACAATGCTTCAAAGAACCTCCTTTTTTTTGGCCAGGTTGTGCGGCCTGTGGGATTCTTAGTTCCCTGACCAGGGACTGAACCTGCACCCTCGGCAGTGAAAGCGCAGAGTCCTAACCGCTGGACCGCCAGGGAACTCCCTCAAAGAACCTCTTGAGCTAAATATTGTTCATATCCGTGATGATTCCCTTACGAGAATTCACAGATGTGAAACTGTCTGGTGGAAGGGCAATGATTATATTATTTTAAAGTTTGAAATTAACAATTTCTCTAAGTTTTTATGAAGACATTTAGGAGGTTAGCAAAGTGGTATTTATGATCCATGGGAATACTTTCTTCCTTGTTACTCAAAGGACTGCTTAATGCAATTGCCTTCAGGTGTGTTCAGGGACCAACGCACGATTCTTCCCACCCTTTGGGGACGCAGGTGGTGGGCAAAACGCTTGGTTGGAAGATCTGGTTTGTAGTTAATGTTACCCTTTCCATTTAATTAGCTTTGTGATCTTGCGCAAGTCACAACCTCTCTAAGCTATAATTTTCTTACCCATAAAATTGTCCTAAAAATAATACACTATTTACCTCACTGAGCTGTGAAGATTAAGTGAAATGATATATGTGAAAGTGGCTTGTAAATGCTAAAGCACGACATAATATGTTAGTTGTCGGTATTATATAAGTGCAATATATAGTCCCCTCTTGAGAGATTCCAAAAGCACAATTCTCTGGCTTCACAGATACAAGTTGTCTCATGCAATGCAGATAATTTTAAAATACCACATGGGGACAGTATCTAGAAAAAGTGAAGGGTATGAAAGAGGAAAGAACTAAATTCCAGTGAGAATCTATTTCTTTACCGCTTGTCCCTTCCCGGTCCCTCCTCAGCAAACACTAGAACCCGATTTGGCACTGCAGCAACACTACCCTTGGGCTTTTGGGCTGAGCTTTGCTCCTGACCATCAAATCTCACTGAAAACATCGGTTACCCAGAACTCACTTGTTAATCTAGGACTGGTCTGGTAGCTCAGGACTTCTGAGTTCAGGCTAGGACGAGAAGTTGCTATTTCTGGCACCTATAGATTGTTGGAAAAGCTAATGATTTTCATGAGACACTGTTCTCTTTCCATAATGCAAGTTATTCGAATGGTGTCTCTTTGTGGGTGGATTCAGGTAAGAATCATCCCATGAGCTGCTTATCAGATGCTGACAAAATCCAGAGAGCGGAGCCCGGGGTGAATACAGTGTGTGCAGAAGGGTGAGAGGGGCGACACTGAAGGCACCTGGGCTTGAGATTTAACTCTGCCACTCAACCCCCCCAGCCTCAGTTTCCCAGCTGCAAAATAAGGGAGTCAGACCGGAATTTAGTCACGAGGTCTCCCGTGTCTCTACCCGCAGTAAGATTCTATAATTCCATGGGCCAGTTTAGAAATTGGGGGTGGACCTTCCCAACCTCCTGCCATGGGCAGGAGAGGAAGTGTTGCAGCTGGAGGGTCTTAGCTGGGCCTTTGGGAGGAGCAAGGATTCTACTCTGTGACATCACAATATCCAGCCCAGGCTCAACCCTGGCTGAGAAGCAGAAGGTAACAGGAGGTTTGGCTACTGATGTATTAGAGGTGGACGCTACCTGATGGAGCTAGAAGGAATCAGCCAGCCATGACTCCGGTTCAGGTACGTGACATCTGCTGAGCTCAGAAGAGAAATTACTGTGTCTAAAGGAACACGAGGCGTGTCTCCGGGCTTAGGGATGACAGCATAAGCACGGAGACCATGCACCAGTTACTTTAGGGTAATGTAAAGAATCCAAATGAGCAGACGAAAGGCCACAGGTGGTCCCACCAGAAGCAGAGCTGGGGCACGTGCTCCCAACAGCCAGACTTACTGCCATGAAGCCGAACCACAGGGCATTTCCAAGACGGTCAGCCCCTCACTGTCCTCCCCCCACCACTGGGGGGCGCAAAAGAGGCTCAGGAGGGAGCCGCAAGAGGTCAGTGTAAAATTACTTTCTAAAATAGTCTACAATTGTTGCCTAATGATGCTTATTCTTTTATATAAGGTGTTTTCCTTGTAATAGCTTCTCCCCAGAATGATAGGGAAGAGTAAGCTAAATAAACAATAAGTTAACTGGGGCTTCCCTGGTGGTGCAGTGGTTGAGAATCTGCCTGCTAATGCAGGGGACACGGCTTCGAGCCCTGGTCTGGAAGGATCCCACATGCCACGGAGCAACTAGGCCCATGAGCCACAACTACTGAGCCTGCGCATCTGGAGCCTGTGCTCCGCAACAGGAAAGGCCGCGATAGTGAGAGGCCCATGCACCACGATGAAGCGTGGCCCCTGCTCGCCACAACTAGAGAAAGCCCTCACACAGAAACGAAGACCCAACACAGCCAAAAATAAATAAATAACTAAATTAAAAAAATATATATTTTAAAATAAGTTAACCGAAAGAAGTATTTTAATAGAAGATAGTATAAAATGCAAACAAAAGTAATATAATAAAATGAAGAGAAAAAACTTATTAATGGGTTAGCAACCGATACTGATTCTAAAGTCTGGTTTTGAAATTTCAAGGCTTGAAAGGCAAAAGGCCACCCCCTATACACAGTGAAAGAGAAGGGCCTTCTGGCTGAGAAGTAAGTAAAACAGTTCAGCTGAAACCACCTCCAGCTCCTCCCCCTAAAGAACTCGCACCAGTGAAGTCATCGCTGGGGATGCGGACAGTTCTGTTTTCTTTACCTTGCCTTAGGGTTTTGGCTTCTAAAATATTTGTTTCTTGCTGGAGTCTCAAGGCCCTGAGAGGCTCTGAATGACGGCAAATAGCTGCTCTGTTTACCAGTAGGGCGGAGCGCGGGGGTGGGTGCCAGGCCCTGACTCATCGGCACTGGCCTCCCTGAGCACACTGCGACCCCAGAGCCAAGTACAGGACTGCTCAGGCAGGCACGCTGAGATTCGCCTGCAAGACCCAAGTTTACTGCCATGCTCCCCAGTGGAAACAGCAGTCCAGTGTTCTCACAGGTAGATCAGCTGCCCACAGAGGACCCCAAGAGCAATAGACAAGGTGGGGAAGACCCAGTGTCTATCCACAAGACACAATTTTAACACTCTTTAGCCTCCAACCCATTGGGAATAAGTATATCTCAGCCGCGAGGCCAAAACTCACTCTATAAAAGTAGTGATAATCCAAAGCATGTAAATAAATTCAGAGGTTCAGATAAAGACAAAAAGTACCTGCACATTGACTCTAGCACATATTCAGCTTCCGCCTAGAGAAGCCACTATGATTTTCACAATTAGATTATGACCCAACCTCTGAAGTCCTTGGAAATTAAAAGCTCATTGGTCCAGTTTTTAGACTTTATTCATTTTATAGTCATTGAAAACTACGTTTAGGTTTAACCTAAAATAATATCCACAAAACGCAGAATGTCCTAACTTGTCTACATTTAGATTTATTGACTAGCATGTTCTCTGACCATTGTGTTAGTCACATACCACAGGCGTTCAGAGTTGGAGGAGAACTAAGAGATCGACCATTCCAACGTCCTCATTTCCAGAGGAGGAACCCAGCACAGAGAGGTTAAGTGTCTTGACTTAGGCCACTGTGCTAGTTAGTGCTAGCTTGAGACTAAAGCTTAAGTCCTCTCACTCTTAGCGTGGTGACCTCTTCAGTCCTCCCTGCCTCTAATTCACTCTGAAGGAATTTATTGGTTCAGACTTGAACTATTTTAATTTCCAAGTCAGAATATTCTAAGATAAGGAAATCTCATTTGATCACCTTGGTGTGGTTATTGGTAAATTCAGGTACTCTAGGTAGGTGACACTATTCACCAAAGCTTTCCCGGCCTTCACAGCTCCAAACAAAACAAGCTTTGATCAAGGTCAGGAGAAAGCACCCAAGACCCCATCCAAAAGGCTGAGAATACAATGAAAATGAATCCAGGGAAACTGACAGGCGACTCTGCCTTGACGCCTGATTAGTAGCAGTCCATTAAAAAAAAATAAAAAGAGGCATTTATACAATTAATGAGCTTTTGGCTTTATAATAAATATACAGACTTCCTGTGGCCTCTTCTAGTTTAGGTAGATCACTTTGTTTATGTGTTTGCGTGTGTATACTCTGTAAATGCCCATATGAGTAAACACTTCATCTGGCAGTTGTGAGGCTTTACGCCATCTGTGGTAACTGACCTATCTTTATTACATAATTTGTCCCCTACGTGAGCCTTTCCCGACTTAGACCACGAATTAACATTTTATTTAGAGTTATCAATAATTTAGGAGCAGTCTTAAGTTTGTCCAGGGTTTGTTTTATGTAGAGCTGTCTATGTCTTGCATCTCTAATTCATCTGTAAGTTTGAGCCCAGGCACCCCCTGGATAGAGATACTCAGAGCTTTTTCCAATTGAATTCATTGCAAATGTATTAACATCAGCCTGAAGTCCCCAAATCTGAAAGAAAATGAAGAATTGTTGGATATAAGCATAGACCTCATTTGCATAGTCATCAGCTCCAAAGGTCTGATTAATATTTTCTAGGACATTAGATTGTTTTTTAATCCACTGAAATGTGTATATCCTACAAGGATCTTCCATATGTTTCTGGTTTTCCAAATAGATTGTCTTTAATAAAAGAGAATTATGAAATGATTACCAACAGGAAAGAACATTCCATCATGGCATAGGGCTTAAACAAAGCTGTGGTAATATCTTTCAGCTTCCATAGTAATTTCAAAAGTTGTGTAATATATTGAGTAATCTTGCACGTACTACCACATAAAACTGCAGAAGGCTGACTATGAAAAATGGAGGGATAAAAGGAGCTTTAGTTTCAGATTCTTCATTGTGGGTTTTGAATTCTCAACTCCCTCCAGTAAGCTGAAACACAGGTAGGCCACGTGTACTTCTGAAATGTTTTCCACCTGAGAAGATGCATCCTCACAAGCCTTATTAACAGCCGTGGGAGGGAAAAAAAAAGGTAAAAGCCACCTCACCAGAGATCCCGAGACATTTGATCTTCTGTCTTGCTGCCACCACCCGGGGTGCCTTGGCAAACAGCTACACCTGGATCTCTGACACATGCCAGACACGCCCCTTCATCTCGGCCCAGCCCCCATGCCCACTTTCCTAAGAATTGTGCAATGAGCCCTTTGTGACCGGAGGTCTGTGAAGTCTGGAAAGGAATGTGGCCCAGAGCCAACAGGCGTTGCTGCCACCAAGGCCAAGGAGGAGCTCTCCTGCTGTTTACCTCACACTTGGGGGAACCTCAGAAGGGGAAGGGTATGCTCTAAAAGGAGAGGGAATCTAGCCCTTGGCAGGAGTGTGAAGAAGCACCCCAGGGCCTTTCGCCCTTGTCTCTGCAGACCTCCAGAGGCATGCTCTGTGCTGCTCCCAAGACTTGGATCCACTTTTGAGCCATTTCCTTTCCTACTCATAACTGTGCCCCCTACTGAAAGCTGTGAGTGTTAGGTCCCATTGTTCCAGTGCCCCTGTGTAGGGTGAAGGGTGATCGTAATGGGAGGCTCCACTAAATAGTGGTGCTGATAGTAGAGTGCCAGGCGCTGGTGGCAGGACAGCTGGAGAGGGTGCTGTGATCAGAGGCCTATTGGTACTGGTCAAGTAATAACACAAAACCAGCTTCCGACGTCTTCTCTCCACCTCCCCAACAAACATCATCCTGCATCATGACAAGTGCACAAGCTGGCCACTGGCAATACTGGAGGTTGCCTCACCTCTTCTGCCCAGGGAATTATGTCACGGGCTGAGCCATGAATACCCTTCTTTTAATTCGCCCACCATCATGATGGCCACACAAGTAGACCTCTAACTAAAAAGAACTGAAAGGAAGTGAAAGACTTAATTCTCAGTCTTGCCATTTGAGCACTGTCTAGTACAACTTAGTATAACTAACTGTAAAAGACAAGTTCTATACTTATCTTACCAATACTGCTTATAAACAAATGGTGGTCCAAGAAAAATAGACTTTTTAGCCAGTTGAAAAGACCCCTTGGCAGTTAGAACGCCAGTATTCTTCTGCTCCTTTCAAGCATATTTAGAAGGCAAAGTCATTTTTATTAGTAGAAGGGAAAGCACTCCTTTCATGTTAGAATGTTCTTTGTATGTTAGGAACTGACTCATATAACCAACATACTGCCTCTTGTATCCTGTCCTTTCAAGACAGTGGTTATCTTTCTCCTTCCGACCCCAAATGAATTCAGTGTCAGTTTCAATCGAATTTGTAGTTTTTGAAAACTTAAGATGTACCAGGCACTGTGGCAATAACAAAATAAAATGTTTGGCATAAATTGGGCTCTTTAAGAATTAAGGATTTAGGTGAGGAGACAAGATATACACGTGTGAAGAGTTCAGATGCAAAGAAGGAACTGCGTAACTATGTGAAAAATGTTCTCGTGGACTTCAAAGCGTCCCAGGGGCTCAGTGCAGGGCAGAAGCAAAGCTGTCTCCAGTGTTTTGGTTGCTCATCACGGCAGAATTAGGACTTGGGAGGAATCTTGAGGAGAAACAGAAGAGTGACTGACACAAGCTTGAGGAGGAAAACATTTTCTGGTGCAAATTTTGGCCCCAACACAATGGGTCTTGTCCCACTCACAGACCTTATCTCCTTTCTCCCTGTGCTTTTACAACTCCTTTGCATACAATGCAAACAATTCACATGGCTTCTTTGGGATTGGGAAAACTGGAGTCATAGAAACATGCTGCCAGGAAGGATGAAGCCCACCCTAACAGGTGGTTTCTGTAAGAGGCCCTACATGCTACAACCAGGGTTGTGTCTGATTTTAATTATGGATGTGTGGGCTTCCTGACCTTACACCCTAAGTCAACATGCTCTAAATCTAATTCATTATCTTCCTCCAAATCTGATCTCCTTCTGTGATGCCGGTCTCCGCCAATGACCTCGCCATATTCCCAGCTATTCTGGCTAGAATCTCGAGTCCTCCATGATTCCCAGTTCTCTCCTCCCTGGCGTTTGGTCAGCAGGCCCAGGAGGTTATAGCTCCACATCTCTTTCGAATCCATCACTTCCTGCCAATTCTGCCCACTGCTGCCCTGGGCCAGGCTCTCATCATGTTTCCCTAGGATCACTCATCTCCCCAACTTCATTCCTTTGCACTCTGTTGGTCACATCTTTCTAAAATAAATACTAGAGTTTGTCACTTGCCAGTTTTAAAACAGTTCAAGTTTCCCCATTGTTAAAAAAAATGAGGACTGGGGCTTCCCTGGTGGCGCAGTGGTTGGGAGTCCGCCTGCTGATGCAGGGGATGCGTGTTCGTGCCCCGGTCTGGGAAGATCCCACATGCCGCAGAGCGGCTGGGCCCGTGAGCCATGGCCGCTGAGCCTGCGCATCCGGAGCCTGTGCTCCGCAACGGGAGAGGCCACAGCGGTGAGAGGCCCGCGTACCACAAAAAAAAAAAAAAATGAGGACTGAACTCCTTATCTTGACTTTCAAGGTCCCTCACAGTCTCTAGCCTCGTGTGGCCACTCCTCTCCTCTGCCACCCGTTCACCCAGTCCTCTCCACCAGATGCACCAGACGCATCCCTCTATTTCCGATTCTCCAGGCTGCCCAGCACTTTCCTGCTGCTGTGGTCTTTCTCATGCAGGCCTCTTCTGACAGTTGAACTCCTGCAGGATTCCTTCTCAAAGGGCTGACCACTTTCTTCCTCCGTCATTTATGATCTTCTCATGACACTCTTATTATTTATGACCCTTTATGCTGAAGGAGCGAACCAGGTGTGGTTGAAAGACCAGTGAGAAGGGAATAGAAGACTGTTTTAAGACAGGGACTAGCATGTCAAAGACTCAGAGGAAACAGGACATGGTGCTCAAGGAACTGACCAGTGCACAGAAGTTGGTGGAAATAGAGTCTGAGTTGAGAGGAAGGGGTTGGGAGGACATGGCCCTGGAGAAAGATGCAGAGGCTGGCCCCGATAAGGAGTGGGGATTTCAGCTTACGATCAGTGGACCACTTTAAAGGGTTATAAGCAGGGCAGTGATAGGACACTACTTGCATTTTAAAAGAATGTAGTGTCCAGAGAACAGATGGGAGTGGAGAGAGACTGGAGAAAAGGCTATCAGTTAGGAGGCTGGCCAGGTAAAACAAGGATGTGTTGAACTTGTTCTAGATTAGTGACAGTGGGAAGAGAGGAAGGCAGTAGAGTTCAGGGAGCTTTAGAAAGGAGAACTGATGAGGCCTGGCTGGTTGACCACACATGGATCAAATGGAGGAGGGGAAGTGAAGGAAGTCGGCCATACAGGCCCAGAAATGATACTGTACTAGTTGCAGTATCACTTAAAGATAATGCCTCACATGGAGGAGACTGGACTTGATCCTGTAGGGAACAGGAGACAACAAGGATTTCTTGGCTTACGTAAACCTACATTTCTGAAAGGGAAAACTGAAAATGGTGTGCAGGATGGCCAGAAAGGGAAACACTGATCGCAGACAGACTAGAAGGCAACACCACTGACGTGGGGTGTTGAAGGCTGACAGCGCACAGCTGCTCAAAGCAGTGGGCTCCTCTCAGCACTGGTGATTCTGCCCCAAACATAGTTTAATTTAAAAAAAAAAAAAAAGGAGTGTTTTAATCAAAAAGTTATATTAAACAGTGTAAAATGTTATGCTATGAAAAACGATTCTCCCTCCCACCTCAGTCCCCAGTACTTTTCCTCCATGGAGCTTCTGCAAGTTTTACATCTCTCCAGAAATGTTCTCTGCATACACAAATGTGTCTGAGTATGTATTATGCACATGCTTTCTGTGTATGTATGTATATATCCACACACATAGATCCACTTTTTAAAATGAGATTACTATACATATGCCCTACTTTTTTTAAACTGGGAAACTGTATATGGTTAGACCATTTTTATACCAGCTTGGGGAGCTCTGCTTCATTCTCTTCAATGTCTATGATGGCTGTGCTCCTGCAGTGATCTCACAAACCCCCTGTTGATTAACACTGAAGTCAAACTTGGTCTTAAAGTGCTCTTGCCTGTCCTTTTCCTTGTCTACCACCCTCAGCTTGTGATGTGCTGGCTGCTTTAAACCACTCATGGTCCCACACTGGGCCACTCTCCCCTTCCACCTTTTCACACAGCTCTTTTCAAATCTGAAGTAAGAGAACTCCCTCTGCAGCCACACGAATTTAGCACACCCTTAATTTTCTTTCATCGTGGAGTCATCTGTGATGGCAGCATCAGCTTGGCTTATCAGATTCATATTCCTTGAGCAAAAGATCAGACGATCCTCTCTAAATTTGTGAAATGTACTTTGAAAATCCTGTGTTTATACAGCCGCACCAAGGGTATCATAAACTCTAAAATGTCAGAGCCCCATTGCCAATCAGAGTTAAGCTCAGAGTAACAGGGATTTTTCTTCTCAGAGCTGACATTTTCAACAAGGCTGGTCAAGGGCTCTTCAGACACTTTGCTTTTAGAGGACACTGCAGTGGATACAGGCCTTGGATCTCATTCATTTGCTAGAGTCCCCAGGGCACACAGGTATTTAATAAATCCTGATGAACAGACATCTGTGCCTATAAGTATTATTCTTGATAGTCTTCCTTCCCATTTTTTTTTCAAAGAATTGTTGGGCATTTTATCCTCTATTGCCCTTCATAGTGTAAACTGTAATCAGACCCTTTCTTCCTCCCCAACTTGGATTTCAGTGGAAAGCCTTAATTAGGAGACAGGTCTCCTGCCTGCCAGGTCATTGATGGCCCTCAAAGGCTTCCTGGCATTCCTTACAGGGTGTCCTATTGTCTGGTCATCATCAGAAAACCAAAAAATGTCCTTTGACACCATCCCGAACTAGCTGTCTGCTTCCTACATCTTCCTGTCTCAGCTATAGCCTGTACAAGAGGAGATTAAAATACCCCCTGGAGCCCTGTGACCTTTATTCCCACCTGGAACAAAGTCACTGAACACTGAGTTTCCTCTGCATCTTTCCTCTCCTTATGAATCATTTTAAGGTCCCTCATGTCATCAGGAAGCAGCACATCTGCAGCCTGACCAGCCAAAGTGGACTCGGTCCATCTTCCTTGGCCACCAGTGTCCTCTCCCCCGTGCCTCGAATCTCGCTGTGACAGTTTTCTCTAGGTCCCTGCTTGTCTTTTTCTGGGGTCCTTCACTACCTCTGCAAGCTGCAGAGAGAGGAAGCCATTGAGGGCTTTCTTTACCTTCTTTAGATGAAAGTCAAGTTTGCAGTTCAATGATTTCATCTTAGTTAAGATTCCTCAGTACCAATATTATATTAGTATAAATTATATAATTTTTTTTTTTTTTTTTTTTTTTGTGGTACGCGGGCCTCTCACTGTTGTGGCCTCTCCCCCTGCGGAGCACAGGCTCCGGATGCGCAGGCTCAGCAGCCATGGCTCACGGGCCCAGCTGCTCTGTGGCATGTGGGATCTTCCCGGACCCGGGCACGAACCCATGTCCCCTGCATCGGCAGGCGGACTCTCAACCACTGCGCCACCAGGGAAGCCCTAAATTATATAATTTTTTAATTTTAGAAAGCCATACAAACAGAAAATAATTATCAGTTCAAATCTAAAATGTTTTTCCCAGAGTTTAAGGTAATAATATTGTCAAAATTACATATATAATTTAATAAATAATGAACATAATATACACGTATATAATATATACTATAATACATAATGTGTGTGTAGTATCTTGACATACACATACACACGTGTTGTTATATGCGCTTGTTTTAGATGATCAAATTACATCTTCTGAACAGCACATGAATAACAAGTGCTGTTTAAACCCTCCTGGCATTTCCCCTGTCCCTTAAACAACATAAATTTACTCAGCTTTATGTATAGGCAACATTTCTTGCCAAATTCTGAAATAACAGAAATAGAAATCATAAAAACAACCTTTTTTGGGGGGGGCACCTGCTGTATTAGGGTTATCCAGTTAAACAGAACCAATAGGAAAGATATCTATCTATCTATCTGTATATTATTTATTATAAGGACTTGGCTCATGCAATTACAGAGGCTGACAAGTCCCAAGACCCACATTCAGCATTTTGGAGACCCAGGAGTCCAAATACCAGCAGGCTAGGGACCCAGGAAATGCCAAAGTTTCAGTTGAAGTCTGAAGGCAGGAAAAAAACTGATGTCCCAGCCCAAGGCAGTCTGGCAGGAGGAAATTTCCTCTTACTTCCGGGAGGGTCAGCCCTTTTGTTTTATTCATGTCTTCAAGTGATTGGATTGGCCCACCCACATGGGGAGAGCAATCTGTTTTCCTCAGTCTATTGATCCAAATGTTAATCTCATCCAAAAACACCCTCACAGACACATTCAGAATAATGTTTGACCAAATATCTAGACAATCCATGGCCCAGTCAAGTTGACACATAAAATTAACCATCATACCTATCACGTCACCAATAGGCTCAGGAATTTTCTCATTTAATTGCCACAAAGACCCATATGGAAAGTAGGCTTATTCCCATTTGCTCAATAGATGTTTATTCAATAAATGTTTGTACATTTTAGAGATGAGGAACCTGAGGTTCAGAGAGCTGAAGTAACTTGTCTAAGGTGGCACAGCTAGTAAATGGCAGAACCAGCATTCTAACCTAGGTCTAAATGACTCCATCTGAATTCTTAAGCTGTGTGGCCCCTGCCCCTCAGTGCTGGTGCTGCATTCCCCCTGGTCCTGAGGCTTGGGGTGCGACAGGTCTGAAGGTATTTGCTATTGGTCGAAGCTCTGGGCAGCAGTGGGGAGGGGTCCCATTTTTGTCTTCACAGGTCTGTACACGTCAGACTTGAGTGCAACGTGGAGCTGCTAGGAGGGCTCTGCTTTCCTTTACCTTTGAGGTCCTCCACAGAACATTAACAGATGCTACTCTTCACTGGAAGTTTCATGCTTGTGCTTTGTACAGATAATATTATTTAACGTTCACAATGACCCTGTGTTCTCCCCACCCCACCCCTCTGCTGTGGTAGGGAGACGGCTGACAGGTCACCATGGGCTGCCAAGGGCCAGGACTGTGAGACATCTCTCTTAAACTACTGTCCTCAGAACCACCAAGAGTACCCTCCATTGCCTTAAATGTCCCCATGGGCCAATCCAATCCTGTTCTACTCCTCCCCACAATCTGCCCATAAAGCCAGCATAAAATACGCATGAATCAATAATTCTACAGGTGTGTGCCATCTGCTGACTCACCCACGGAATAGGCCTGGGCTTTCCCTTCATTTGCTTTGCCCCTCACGGCCTGACGTGTTGCTGCCCCTCACTTTCTACCTTCACCAGCACTTCCAGGAAATGCTGTCCAGTGGTAAACTTACTGGGAGCCCCTAAATCAATCTTGTATAGAGGAGACTCCTCTGTCCCCTCTCCCTGGAGCACTGTCTGGGTTGCTTCTTGGGAATCCCCTTTGTCGTGACAACATAAGCAGTCCTGCCAGTACTGCCGAATTAGCTGGGCCACGGCAAACCTCTTGTCCTAGAGAGGAGGGATTGGAGACCCGGGGGTGTGCATCTTACCCAAGTTCACACTTAGGAGCCAAGTCATCCGCCTCCCAGTCCAGTGCTTCTGGGGTTGCCCACAGATACCAGTTCTGATGGGCTGGGGACAGGGCAGCCTGCCAGTCCCAACCAGCGGAGGCAGGCTGAAGAACAGTGTATCGCCAAGGCGGTGTCCGAGGGGCAGACACGCAGGCTGCACCAGATGACAAGGGGCGCCGGCACCCCTTTTGCACGTCTGCCTCCGTAAACAATAATGTACAATGACGTAGGTGCAGCACAAACAAAGCAAGGTGTTGCTAGAAAACTGGGATAGGGTGGACCCTTATTAACAGAAGCAGATTCCCTTTGGTCTCACGCTTCACCGGAAGGCCCTGGAAAGAGCTGAGACTCCTACCTGCCTGGAATTGCTGTGAATGACTCACTCTGGCCCCCATTCCCAACAGAAGTGGCTTTGGATTATATCATGGGTCCACAGAAACTCAGCTCGACTGTAAGTTTGTGTGGATCTACCCAGAGGATTCTCCACGGCAGGTCAACAGGCATGCATTTGGGCTCCATGGGATGACGTTTCTAGATTAGATCTCTGGTCTGGCTCCCTACATCTCACTGCTGGTGTTGTTTCCAGAGCCTGTGAACCTGATGACAGGAGCCGAGGGCAACTGGGCTTGTGTCAGCCGAGGCTCGGAGAACACCATCAGATAAATACTTAACAGAGAAACAATCATTGGTGGGAACAACTCTCAAAATAAAGTAAAATAAAACTGCTTATTGTTTTCAAGATCACTTTACTTAAAAAAAATTTAAATATAAAGGGTAAATGAACTTCAGGTGCTTTGGGAGCAACAGAGCCATTGTTGAGAAGGCAGCACACTCTAGAGGTGGAGACAGAATGTGGAAGGTACTCAGAGACATGGGTGCTCGTCCTGGCTGCCAAGGATTCCTTGGTGCCCTTGGACAAATATCCACTTCACTGCTTGACTTGGGATTCTTGTAACTGGGAGACCTGTGCTCCTACCCAGGCTCTGTTCATAACTGTCTGAGGCTCAGAGGAGTTTCTTGGTTTGTAAAATGGGAGTAAGAACACTTTCCCTGCCTACCTGTCCCAGTTGCTGTGTAGGTCAAATGAACCTATGTGAAAATACTTTGCTAACAACAGAGTACTCTATATATTTTTTCCTGTGTAGGACATAATGTCTTTTGATGGAAGTGAGGTAGGAGTTTAGGAGGAGACTGGTGGAGAATGGTGAAGGGACTAGGGTTCCCCTGGGACATGCAGGGGGTATGGGGCAGGGTTGCAGCTGGGACTGGAGACCATGGGTCTGTGGTGGCAACATCTGCCTTACCAGTGGCTGTACAATTGAATGTTGGCTGCGGTGGTGGAAGGAATTAGGAGTATGGACATGGGAATACTATAATTATAGTGGTGATGGCGGAGTCTAAGCTGAACAGGGAAAGGGTTGAAGAAAGGAACGAGGCTGATAGATTTGGGGAGCTGGGAAATATTAGTGGGACGTAAGTACCACGAACACAGGGGCGTTAGCTGGCGAGGTAGGCAGTGGTGGGTGAGGCTGGAGTTAAAGGTTTGCAAGCTCAGGACATCCAGGTATCTGAATAGGGCGAGGAGCCATAAGGGAGAGGGTGCTGTCTGGGAGGACCACATGGGAGCTGAAGGGCCCCAAGTCAGTGACAGGACTTGGGGTGGAGAGAGTTGAGTGCCAGGGTCCTGAGAGAATATGGGTGAGTTGACAGACGCGGGGATGGCCATGGGGAGAACAGGACCTGTGGATGGTAGGGACACCAAAGGTCGGGGGCAGAGTGTCTGGGAGGGCTGGGAGAATGCTGCTGCTGCTTTGGGGTAAGGGAGGCCCAGAAAACAGAATGGCTAAAGGCGTACTCAGATTTAAAATTTGATATGCAGTATACACAAGTCAGTCATTTTGTGTACAGATAATAAAAAGTTGTAGGGGCGCCTTGGCCTCAATATGTAAACATATAAAACAAATGATAATGGAAAACTCCTTTCAGCCATTGACACTTGAAACTATAATAGGCTCGACAGCACGCGGAAGCCGGTTAGTACCAGTGGATGAGGGCCACGCATTGTTAAATTTTCTGGAATTTTTGCAAGCCAGGTATTATGTTGGTAGATTGAAGTAGGCCCGGGAGGGAATAGTTACACCACGGAAATCTGCAAACACTACATACTAGGGCTTTTTCTCCCCTGGAAATCTGGTTGCTAAACCTTTTCCAGCATACCACTGAATAGGTCTAAATATAACCTCCAAATCTGCCCAACTTTACGGTCCTGTTGTGAGTTTAACTGTGACACTAAAAGAGACATGCCCTAATCCCTAGTACCTGTGAATGTGACCTTATTGAAAGTAGGGCTTCTGCATGTGTAATTAAGATGTAAGTTAAGACGAGTGCATCCTGGAGTAGGGTGGGTCCTCAATCCAATATGACTGTAGTCTATAAGAGGAGCTGCAGAGACAGACACACACACAGGAAAACACCATGTGAAGGCAGACACGGGGGGACCGCCATGGTGACAGAGGCAGAGACTGAGGCATGCCAAGGATTGCCAGCAACACTGGAAGCTAAGAGGATGTCGTGAAGTATGTTCCCTCAGAGCTACCAGAAGGAGCCCACCTAGCCAACAACACCTTGACTTCAGACTTCCGACCTCCAGAATTGTGAGATAATAGGCTTACGTTATTGTAAGTCACCCAGTTTGTGCTACCTTGTTCAGCATTGCTAGAAAACTATACACCTGCCACGCCGCCAAGTCTGGGCACAAGGCAAGTGGAAGCTCCCCAGTGTGAGCTGTGAGGGAAGGTCCCTATTCCCTGTGCTCTGGCTCCCAGGGAACCTTCTCTCCTACATCCTCCGGACGTATGTTCCGTGCAGTCATCTGCTACTCCTTGTTAGCTGTCTTGTATTGTGGATTATGTTTTTAAGTGTAGACGTGTTGCCTCCTCTTCTAGGTGGTAACCAGAAGTTGTAAACTCAGACACCTTGCGCGTGGGTCAAGGTTGCTGAGTGTGACACTGGGGCAGCCACTGCAGACTGGAATGTGCGTCTGCCTTTAAATAAAACACTTACCCCACCCTGTTGGCCAAAGAAAACCTGACTAAGACCTGCCATCTGGGAACCTATGCAATGTGCCAGAGAGAGAGCGAACGTCTCTTGGCCTTTGCCTTCCCCGGCAGCAACCAGCAGGCATTGATTCACTGTGAATTTGCCGCCTGGATCTCGTGGGTCTTCTGTCCTGGCCCAGCAAGTGGGTCTGAGACCTCAGAATTTCAACAATTGCCCTAAAGTGTCCCCCTTCAGACAGAAACTTCAAAACAGGTTTTTATAGGGTTATGGTTTAAATCCCCTAGCTGACTAGCTACTCCACACTCTTGCAAAACTTCAGCTTCAGAAGAATATGGCAGAAGGGCGGCGTCCCCTCTAGACACGGCTTGCCCCACCCTGATGTTTCCATGAGTATTTTTCTTGGTGACTCTCACAATCTCGGGTGGCTGAGGGAGAGGCGTCAGGGATACTGAAAAGAAAGGGTGATTTGGGGTGAGGAAATCTTTTGAAGTTGAAACTGTTTATAGTTCATTACTTTTTGAACACCAGAGGGCGATACAGGCATACAGATAGAGCTGCTCTGCCTTGCTTTTTTAATGTGAGACCAAATGCTGAATATCGCTCATTTGACTCTTTTGCTCGGGTCTCTAAGAAAGTTACACAGAAGGCTCTTGAGACCATTTTCCGATGTCCAAGCCCTGGGGCTGGTACACCCACCGAAGGGTGCTGGGTAGGGTTACAGCTTCCTTTGTGGGGAAGCACTTGTCACTTACCCTCCCACCCCATCCTGAGACTGTCTAGTTCCGGTCAGCTCTTTGGGAGGGTTTGGACTGTGTCCCAGGTAAGAGCTAACTTGTGCAGGGACCCAGCTTGTTACTTCCAGGGCCATTCATTTAAAACCGGTTTCATGAGTTCTACTTAGTATCTGGCCCTGAGAGAATTGAGAAGCCTGAGAGAGGAGACCCCGTGAGGAGGGATGAGGGATTGCACAGGTCCTAAGGTTATCACCTGGGCAGCTCGTGGGGCTTTGGTGACGGTGGCCCGCTGACCAGTCTGCATGTCTGTGGTCTTGGACCAGCTCCCGCCAGTGACCTCTGATTGTGAGGACGATTTGGCAGAATGTTCGTGGTTTTTGGAGCATTATGGAAAGCTGTGTATGCCTCACGGAAGAGTCTGGGAGCAGCTGCAGTAGAGCAGTTGGGGATGCCCATGGGAGGCCTGACAGTGGTGGTGAGGGCCCTGGGAAGGGGCAACTGAGCTCAGCTTTGGAGTCTGAGGCCTGTGAGGAGAGCTTAAGGTGCACAAGTGCCCATCTAGGTGGGCAGCAGGGAGACCAGAATCAGGGCCCATCTAATTCTGCAGGCCCAGAAACCATGGGTGTGTGTGCAGTTGTGGAAAACTCTGCACCTGACTACGTAACTCATTCAGAAAGGGGCCTGTCTACCTTCACCCACTGGGAGAGGCGGTTCAGCTTTAGCTGTTCTGGGCACCTTCCAGAGGCATTCAGCAGAGACAGAGACTGTTCTTAGCAATATGTTGTCAATAATAAAACACCACTTACTACACAAGATAGAAGAAGGCTTTGCAGACCAAAAAGCTGTGCTAATGGGTTGATTACAATTTAGTGGGCTCTAGTTGTTCATCTGAAAGAGAAAACTTCAGCAAAACGAGGGGAAAATGTGTATCTACAATAGAGGGCACAAAGTCATTGCCATTATCCCAGTGAGTAAGTTGAAATGTACCACTGGAAAATCCAGCGTGGCCACTAGAAATTGGTGCAAGGCCGTGATCTGTTTGGCGCACAACAGGGGACTGCGCTGCTCCCCAGTCCTGTGATTGTTGCAGGGGCCTGGCCACGTGTACTAACAAGAGAGGATTCCCCGCCATTTGTGGTTCTATTTCTCAATTCAGCCTTTTAAATTAACAAGGATTTAAAGGCACAGATTTGGAAGCAGAGCACTTAGACTGGACCCCAGTTCCAGCTTTCTGCCCCTTATTATTGATGTTCATGCTTAGGGGAAGTGATATGACCGCAGGTAGTCAGTTATCTCTTTCTTAAAATGGACACTGAGTGTCAGGTAATGTATTTCACTTGTGAAAAAAAACTTATTAGGAAATTACCAAGGGTGGTTTAAGTGCAGTTATTCATCTCTAGAGGGAATCCTTCAGTATTTCCTTCACTTTCAAACACATGTCTGTTACCTGGGCTGGGTGAGGCTTCATTTGAAGGTGGGCTTTATTAGAGTTAAAGATATGCCTTTAGGCCCGTCCTATTAAACTAGCACTTAAATGCCCCCCCAAACGGGAATGAAAACTATTTTGGTTTCTATGTACTCTGCTGGTTTTGTAGTCCGTTTAGCCACATTTAGATGACAATTTGTAGAACAACCACTGTATTGGAAACCTTATTGAAAAGAAATTTTGCCTTGAGCAGAAGTTTATGTCTTTGTTTTTATCTTCTATCTTTTTAAGCTAATTAACATAAGAGACATCCTGAGCGAAGGTGAATGGGGAACAGCCGTCCGCAAAATCAAGGATCCACGTTCTAATTACAGACACGTTGTCAAATAAACACTGCTGTTGGACTTGAAGTCTCCCTGGTTTATCACAGCAATTGCTTACTGTAAGTAAGCAGCAAGGTGTTTAAATTTCACATCTGTGAAGTACGTGTTATGTTTCCTAGCAGCGGACAAGACGCAGTCAATATTTTTTCAGTAATACAGGTCTCAGATTCAGAGCGTTACTTAACCAAATAAATACTGTCCTTGACACTGAACTACTTACTGGACCTCATTAATGAACGCGCTTATTGGCAGTTCCTTGTTTAAAGCCACTACTACAATATTTTTCTTGAGCTTTAAAATATGCTCCATCTGGCTCATTCACAGATTGATAAGCAAGGGAATATAGCAGGCAACAACCCCCTAGAACTAGACTGTGAACTCCTGAAGCAAAGCTCTCTGGCGAGTTACAGCTTGGGCTGTGAAATCAGTCAGCCTGGTTTCAAAGCCTGGGTCCACGGCTTACTAGCTGGTGACCTTGGGCAATTCATTCAGCCTCTCCAATCTTATATTCCTCCTCTGTAAAATAAGGATATGAAAGTATCCACCTTAGAATTTTGTAGGGTTCCAATGAGAGAATCTAGTTAACATCTGGTTACTATCATCACCAGCAATACCATCACCACCTCTGAAACCCTCACAACCCCCAGTATAAGGTCTTGCACTATATTTATCACATAGCTCATTCTACCTACTGGTGAATTACAGATTTGGGATGAAATCTACCAGGATTGCCCATTCTTCCAGCATACTGTTTCAATTTTAGGGGGCAGAGAGAGAGAGGACCATCTTAACAATTGCTCAAACCCCAACCCTAGAAAATAATCATTAGATCCGTGTTTAGAAAAGTACCTAGTATCATTCTTAGCACACCTATACGAGGTATTTGATAAAAGGTCTGAGATAAAAACGGTTCATATTTTATTACTCTTTTACAGAGAAGACACAGGTTTAAAGTGACTTTCCCAGAGTCTACAGGAATGTTGTTTTGGGATACTCCTTCTTGATTTAAACTATGCAAAGCCAAATTTTATTTTCTGTTGAATCACACAGATGCCATTATCTTTGCTAGGTGTTTTCTTAGGAAATCCAGGCAATGGAAAATTCCTCTAGAGAGCTGCTTGGTCGACAAGTGCTTTCCGTGTTACTTAACTAAAGCTGTCAGGTCCAGTGAATAAGGAAACTAGTCAGCACTGGCTCTTAATGTGGGCAGCTCTATAGAAACACCTGGAGCCCTAAAAGTGCCTGAGCCAGGCCCACTCTGCAAGATTTTGCTTTGGGATAAATCTGAGAGATGTTGCTTTTGGACAACATGGGTGGGGTCTAGACATCAGAAATCTTAAAATCTTTCCAAATGATTCTAGAAAGAGCTCCTATCTAGTTCTTCCCCCTTAGTCTTCTATGATTCTTTTTAAAACTGAAGTATAGTTGATTTACAATATTATATTAATTTCAGGTATATAGCATAGTAATTCAGTGTTTTATAGATTATACTCCACTTAAAGTTATTACAATTAATGGCCATATTTCCTTGTACTGTACAATGTCCTTGTTGCTTATTTATTTTACACATAGTAGTTTGTATCTCTTAATTCCATACCCCTATCTTGTCCCATCCTCCCTTTCCTCTCCCTACCGGTAACCACTAGTTTGTTCTCTATATCTGTGAGTCTGTTCCTGTTTTGTTATATTCATTCATTTGTTTTATTTCTTTAGATTCCACATACAAGTGATAACACTTGTCTTTCTCTGTCTGACTTCACTAAGCATAATACCCTCTAGGTCCATCCATGTTGCTGCAAATGGCAGAATTTCATTCTTTTTTTACAGCTGAGTAATATTCCATTGTGTGTTTGTGTGTGTGTGTGTATCTTGGCTATTATGAATAATGCTGCTCTGACATTGGGGTGCATGTATTTTTTTAGAATTAGTGTTTTTGTTTTCTTTGGATATATACCTAGCAGTGGAATTGCTGGATCATATAGCAGTTCTTAGCTTTTTGAGGAACCTCTGTACTGTTTTCCATAGTGGCTGCACCAATTTACATTCCCACCAACAATGTAGGAGGGTTCCCATTTCTCCACATCCTTGCCAAAATTTCTTATTTGTAGACTTTTTGATGATAGCCAGTTGCACAGGTGTGAGGTGATATCTCACTGTGGTTTTAATTGCATTTCTCTGATGATTAGAAATGTTGAGCATTTTTTCAAGTGTCTGTTGGCCATCTGTATATCTTCTTTGGAAAAATGTCTATTCAGTTCTTCTACCCATATTTTTCACTGGGTTGTTTGTCTGTTTGGATATTAACTCCTTGTCAGTCACACCATTTGCAAATATTTTCTCCCATTCTCTAGGTTGTCTTTTTGTTTTGTCAATGATTTCCCTTGCTGTGCAAAAGATTTTAAGTTTAATTAGGTCCCATTTGTTTATTTTTGCTTCTGTTTCTTTTGCCTTAAGAGACAAATCCAAAAAGATATTGCTGCAACTTATGTCAATGAGTGTTCTGCCTATATTTTCCTCTAGGAGTTTTATAGTATTTGGTCTTACATTTAGGTGTTTGATCCATTTTGAGTTTATTTTTGTGTATGATGTCAGAGAATGTTCTAATTTCATTCTTTTATATGTAGCTGTCCAGTTTTCCCAGCACCACTTATTGAAGAGACTGTCTTTTCTCCATTGTATATTCTTGCCTCCTTTGTCATAGACCATAAGTTCGTGAGTTTATTTCTTGGCTCTCTATTCTGTCCCATTGATCAATATATTTGTTTTTGTGCCAGTACCATGCTGTTTTGCTTACTGTAGCTTTATCGTACAGTCTGAAGTCAGGGAGCTTGATACCTCCAGCTTTGTTCTTTTTTTCTCAAGATTGCTTTGGCAATTCAGGGTCATTTTTAGTTTCATATAACTCTTAGGATTATTTGTTCTACTTCTGTGAAAAATGTTATTGGTATTTTGATAGAGAGTGCATTGTATCTGTAGATTGCTTTAGGTAGTATGGCCATTTTAAAAATATTAATTCTTCCAACTCAAGAACATGGGAGGATATCTTTCCATTTTCTATGTATCATCTTCAATTTCCTTCAGCAGTGTTTTACAGTTTTCAGAGTATAGATCTTCCATCTACTTGGCTAAGTTTATCCCTAGGTATTTTATTCTTTTTGATGTGATTTTAAACAGGATTGTTTTCTTGCTTTCTCTTTCTGATAGTTCATATTAATGTTTAGAAAAGCAACAGATTTACGTATATCAATCTTGTATCCTGCAACTATACTAATTCATTTATTAGTTTTAAGAGTTTTTTGGTGGAGACTTTAGGGTTTTCTAGAAATAGTATCATGTCATCTGCAAATAGTCACAATTTTAGTTCTTCCCTTACAATTTGGATGCCTTTTATTTCTTTTTCTTGTCTGATGGCTGTGGCTAGCATTTCCAATAATATGATAAACAGAAGTGGTGAGAGTGGGCATCCTTGTCTTGTTCCTGACTTTAGAAGAAAGACTTTCGGCTTTTCACTGTTGAGTATGATGTCAGCCATGGGTTTGTCATAAATGGTCTTTATTATGTTGAGATATGTTCCCTCTATACCCACTTTGATGAGAGTTTTTATCATGAATGGATGTTGAATTTTGTCAAATGCTTTTTCTGCATCTATTGAGATGATCGCATGATTTTTTTACCCTTCCTTTTCTTAATGTGGTGTATCACACTGACTGGTTTGTGAATATTGGACCACCGTTGCATCCCTGGAATAAATCCCACTTGATCATGGTGCATGATTCTTTTTATTTATTGTTGACTTCAGCTTACTAATATTTTGTTGAGAATTTTTGCATCTACATTCATCAGAGATATTGGCTTGTAATTTTCTTTTTTTGTAGTGTCTTTGTCTGGTTTTGGTATCAGGGTAATGGTGGCCTAGTAGAATGAATTTGGGAATGCTCTTCATCCTCTTCATGTTTTTGGAATAGTGTGAGCAGGACAGGTATTAGCTCTTCTTTATATGTTTTTAAAAATTCCCCTGTGAAGCTCTCTGGTCCTGGACTTTCGTTTCCTAGGAGTTTTCAAATTACAAATTCAATTTTGCTACTAGTGATCAGTCTGTTCAGATTGTCTATTTCTTTCTGATTCAGTCTTAGAGAGTTGTATGTTTCTAGAATTTGTCTATTTCTTCTAGGTTTTCCAATTTGTTGAAATATAACTGTTCACAGTATTCTCCTATGATATTTTGTATCCCTATGATATCTGTTGCTATTTTTCCTCTTTCATCTCTTATTTTGTTTATTTGGGTCCTCTCTCTTTTCTTGATGAGCCTGGCTAAAGGTTTATCAATTTTGTTTATCTTTTCAAAAAAAAACACAAAACAACTTGGTTTCACTGGTCTTTTCTATTGTTTTTTTTGGTCTCTATTTTATTTCCTCTCTGATCTTTAGTATTTCCTTCCTTCTGCTGACATTGGGCTTTGTTTTTCTTTTTCTAATTCCTTTAGATGGTAAGTTAGGTTGTTTGAGATTTTTCTTGTTTCTTGAGGTAGGCCTGTATCACTATAAACTTCCTGCTTAGAACTGCTTTTGCTGCATCCCATAGATTTTGGAAAGTTGTGTTTCCATTTTCATTTGTCTCAAGGTATTTTCTGATTTATTTCCTCTTTGCTGTCTTCACTGACTCACTCTTTTTTTAGTAGCATGTTGGTTAGTCTCCATGCTTTTCCCATTTTTTGTCTTGCAATTGATTGCTAGTTTCATACTGTTGTGGTCAGAAAAACTGCTTGATATAATTTCTATCCTCTAAAATCTGTTGAGACTTATTTGATGGCCTAGCATGTGATCCATCATGGAGAGTGTTCCACATGCACTTGAAAAGAATGTGTATTCTGCTGCTTTTAGATGGAATGTTTTATAGATAGCTATTAAATCCAACTGGTCTAATATCATTTAAGACCACTGTTTCCTTACTGATTTTCTGCCTGGATGATCTGTGCATTGATGCAAGTGGGGTGTTAAAGTCCCCTACTATTACTGTATTTTTGTCAGTTTCTCCTTTTATGTCTGTTAGTACTTTCTTTATATATTTAGGTGCTTCTGTATTAGGTACATATATGTTGATGAATGTTATATTCTCTTTTTGTATTGATCCCTCTATAATTACATAATGCTCTTTATCTTTTGTTATACACTTTCTTTTTTTTTTTTTTGCGGTATGCAGACCTCTTACTGTTGTGGCCTCTCCCGTTGCGGAGCACAGGCTCTGGACGCGCAGGCCCAGTGGCCACAGCTCATGGGCCCAGCCACTCTGCGGCATGTGGGATCCTCCCGGACCGGGGCACAAACTGTGTCCCTTGTATTGGCAGGTGGACTCTCAACCACTGTGCCACCAGGGAAGCCCCTAGACTTTCTTTTAAAGTCTGTTTATTTTTCTGATATAAGTATTGCTACCTCTGCTTTCTTGTCATTTCCATTTGCATGCAATATCGTTTTCCATCCTCTCACTTTCAGTCTGTGTGTGTCTATTTCTGAAGTGAGTCTCTTGTAAGATGGATCTTGTTTTTTTGTTTTTTTTTTCAATTGGCCACCCTATGTCTTTTGATTGAAACACTTAGTCCATTGACATTCAAAATGATTATGGATAGGTATGTACTTATTTCCAGTTTGCTGTTTCTTTCTGGTTGTTTTGATAGTTCTTCTCTGTTCTTTTCTTCTTTTGGTTTCTTCTTTGGTTGTTTAATAATTTTCTTTAGTGGTATGCTTGTTTTCCTTTCTCTCTAGTTTTTGTATATCTATGTAGGTTTTTGATTTGTGGTTACCATCTCCCTTAGCCTTCTATGATTCTATGCTTTCTTCATATTTACAGATTTAGGCACATTAAAATTCCATCACCTTTGTAACCTCTTTTTAAAAGGGACATTTTTTAACTTTGGAAAATTACGCGACATAATAGGAATTAACCAATTGCATTCTGAAACATAAACACTTGATTTTATAGAAAAACTGCCAGAATTGTTCCGTAATTTTGTTTGAGGTGCTGCTGGAGTGGTCGCCAACAGCCTCTTAATTTTACACAGTCAAGGCAATAACTTATCTTCTTCCTTTCTAAATTCATTTAACAGAATGAAGCTTACCCAGATGACTCATCCCATGAAATTTATAAAGTGGGTGGCCTGAATTCCATATATAGCAATAATAATAATAATAATAATAATGTAGAAGGGTAATAATAGTAACAGTGATAGCGATAATAACGCCTTTGTTCACTGCATTGGGTTGTTTAGATTAGGATTTATTTGTTGGAACTATGTGCCCTTGGACATCACATGTTCAAAATGAGTGGTGCTTGCACCTGCTGATATATGAAGTTTACATTAAACACTATGTACCCTAATGTTTATGATTCTTAGATTATTTTGGTCAAATATTCAAATTCATCTAGTACCTGCTGCAGATTCTATGCTGATGTATTGGAACTAGTCATTTATTATAATAACCCTAACCCCATGTGGTAATTCAGGGAGGTATATAAAAGGTCTCTAGGAGCACCTAAGGGAATAGTGAAGACCCCATAAATAGAATACACAGGGAAAATTTGCATGCAATGCCCCCACCCTCAGACACACACACACACACACACGCACGCACACGCACACACACACACAGACTTCTCTCTGCAATTTTCTAGAAAGGCCACATTGGTTCAATCTTGGAATATTTTCTAGGTTCCCCTCTTCAAACTTCACTGATTACATTGGCAGTGCTTTTATAGTACATTTGGTGCATTTTGCATCAAGGAATTATTTATGTGCTTACCATGAGTTATGTCCTTTTACAAATATCATTTGAGGCACACCATTTCTAGAAAGCCTCACCTGTTTTAGTGGAATATGATTCCATTAATCTCTGGCTGTATCGTTAGATTATATATCAGAAGCCGTATGTGTATAGGCATGTGTTGACATCCTATGTATTAGAGCACACATCAGCATGAATCTTTTATTTCTTCAATTTAAGTGCCCAGGGCCATTGAATGTACTCTTCCACCTGCCTAGAATATATTTGCTTCTACAAACAATCCCTTCATCTAGTTCTTTTCAGTTATCTGCTTGGTTATTTTTGTTCAGGGAGGCTTTTTCTGATCTTCCCCTGCTCCACTGATTTACATAGTCTTACATCTCTCCAAAGTCTTACTTTTATACTTATTTGAGCGATCATTTGATTAATATCTGTCTCTACTGGTAGGTTGTATAACTCTGTAAACCACAAACCCAGAGTCTGTGTTTGGTTTTGTTTACCAGGATATTTCTAGCATTTAGCCCAATGCCTAGACCTAGTAGGTAACCAACTGTTGAATGACTAGATGAATAAGAAACTATGTTTTCTCTCTAAGAAACAGCTGTAGTTTTACTTCACCTAAGAGTTTTGCAATACTTAAAAAAATTTTATAAAGTCATGGTTTAGCCAATATTAAAAAATTAAAAAGTAATGATTTAAGAAGAGACTGGTTAATTGTGTAAAAATAATGGACTTTACTAAAACTATTTATTAAACTGAATTTGAGGCTTTAAACCTCAATTTTAAAAAACATCATCCATAATCTCACCATATTAATATAGCAACTATTTTCATTTCATCAAAGGACACTGCCCTTCTAATGAAACTTAAGAGCTTTTGCACAGGAAAGGAAACCTAAGCAAAACAAAAAGACAACCTACGGGTTGGGAGAAAATATTTGCAAACAATGCTACCAACAAGGGCTTAATTTCCAAAATATACAAAAAGTTCATACAGCTTAATATCAAACAACCCAATCACAAAATGGGCAGAAGACCTAAATACACATTTCTCCAAAGAAGACATTCAGATGGCCAACAGGCAAATGAAAAGATGCTCAATATTGCCAATTACTAGAGATATGCAAATCAAAACTATAATGAGGTATCACCTCACACCTGTCAAAATGGCCATCATTAAAAATCTACAAACAATAAATGCTGGAGAGGGTGTGGAGAAAAGGAAACCCTCCTACACTGTAGGTGGGAATGTAAATTGGTGCAGCCACTATGGAGAACACTATGGAGGTTCCTTAAAAAACTAAAAATAAAGTTACCATACAAGCCTGCAATCCCACTCCTGGGCATATATCCAAAGAAAACTCTAATTTGAAAAGATACATGCACCCCAATGTTCACAGCAGCGCTATTTACAATAGCCAAGACATGGAAACAACCTAAATGTCCATTGACATATGAATGGATAAAGAAGATGTAGCATATATCTATATACATACTTATATAGATATATAGATATATATAATGGAATATTACTCAGCCATAAAAATGAATAAAATAATGTCATTTGCAGCAACATGGATGGACCTAGTGATGATCATATTAAGTGAAGTGAGTCAGACAACAAAAGACAAATATTATATGATATCACTTATATGTGGAATCTAAAAAACTGATACAAACAAACTTATTTATGAACTGGAAATAGACTCACACAGAAAACAAACTTATGGTTACCAAAGGGGATAGCGGGGTGGGTGGGGGAGAGATAAATTAGGAGTCTGGGATTAACATATACACACTATTATATATAAAACAGATAGACAACAAGGACCTACTGTATAGCATAGGAAACTATACTCAATATCTTATAATAACCTATAATGGAAAAGAATCTGAAAAAGAATACATACATGCATATATGTATGTATATATGTATACACATAAATATATAACTGAATCACTATTCTGTACACTTGAAACTAACACAACACTGTAAATTAACTATACTTCAATTTTTTTTAAAAAAGGACATTTGTCCTTAAGCTGAAGGGTTGATGGAACTTGGGTATTTAGCTTTATATGTCTTTAGTTCCCCCCATCCCTGCCCCACTTATCTGCATGATGATGGGCTGCTTTCTAAACTCTGGCTGGAAATCAGGATCTATGAGAAATAGCCTTTGTATCTGAAGGAAAACAACGATATCTAGAGGTGAGAATGCTCTGAAATGTTTATACAAAATAGCACTAGGACTTGCTACCTGTCATACTAAGCATCAAACTTAAACACTACCTTTAACTTCAGGAACCAGACCACATTTTGCAAAATTCAGGAGTAATACCTGTCTCACTTGACTTAAGACTTTTTCAGTCTGTATGATCTTACTCAAAATCATAGGGAACTATTCTCTCTTGTGACCTTCTACTTTATATGAGGCTTTGACCATTGTTTTAACAAGAAATCCCTAATTTTTTTTTGTCTGTGCCATTTGGCATGCAGGATCTTAGTTCCCTGACCAGGGATTGAACCCATGCCCCCTGCAATGGAAGCATGGAGTCTTAACCACTGGACCTCCAAGGAAGTCCCAAGAAATCTCTAATTCTTTTTTTTTTTTTTTTATCCCTAATTCTTAAAACCACCTCAGTCACCACTGTGACTCAGTGCCTCTTAACTAAGATTAGGGTAAAATGTTCAGATATGAAAACAAGTGAATTAATGTAGTAAGAAATTACAGTTTCACCCTTATTAATGTTACATGGTCCTTCCAGTAATTTTAAAGCAACTGATTAGTACTAGCCTTAGACCAAAGGAAAATAAAATTAAAAAGAACCCACTTTGACTCTGAATAGCTAAAGCAACCTTGAGAAAGAACAACAAAGCTGGAGATATCACACTCCCTGATTTCAAACTATATTATTAATATAAATGCTATAGTAATCAAAACAGTATGGTATTGGCATAAAAACAGACACACAGATCAATGGAACAGAACACGGAGCCCAGAAATAAAGACATGTTCGTATGGTCAATTAATCTATGACAAAGGAGCCAAGAATATACACTGGGGAAAGGACAGTCTCTTCAATAAATGTGTTGGGAAAACTGGACAACCACATGCAAAAGAATGAAACTGGACCGTTATCTTACACCGTATACAAAAATCAACTCAAAATGGATTAAAAACTTGAAGGTAAGACCTGAAACCATAGAAGTCCTAGAAGAAAATGTAGGTGGTAAGCACCTTGACATCGGTGTTGGTGACATTTTGGATTTGACATTAAAAGCAAAGGCAACTAAAGCACAAATAGACAAGTGGGAATATGTCAAACTAAAAACCTTCTGCACAGCAAAGGACACCATCAACAAACTGAAAAGGCAACCTACCAAATGGGAGAAAGTATTTGCAAATCATATATTCGATAACGGGTTAATAACTAAAAAATATATAGAATGCATACAAATCAATAGCAAAAAAGCAAGCAACCCAAATAAAAAATGGATAGAGGATCTGAATAGGTATTTTTCCAAAGAAGACATGCAGATGGCCAACAGGTCCATGAAAAGGTGCTCAACACTAATCATCAGGGAAATGCAAGTCACAACCACAGTAAGATATCACTTCATACCTGTCCAAATGGCTATCATCAAAAAGTCTACAAATAACACATGCTGACGAAAATGTGGAGAAAATGGAGCCTCTTGCACACTGTTTGTAAGAATGTAAATTGGTGCATCGACTATGGCAAACAGTACCGAGGTTCCTCAAAAAATTGAAAACAGAACTACCATATATTTCAGCAATTTCTCTTCTGGGTATTTATCCAAAGAAAACATTAACTCGAATAGATACCTGCACCCCCATGTTCATTGCAGCATTATTTGCAATAGCTAAGATATGGAAACAACCTAAGTGTATATCAATGGATGAACGGATAAAGAAAATGCGGTATATATCACTTAGCCATAAAAAAGAAGGAAATCTTGCCATTTATGACAACATGGATGGACCTTGAGGGTATCATGCTAAGTGAAATAATTCAGACAAACACTACATAATCTCACTTACATGTGAAATTAAAAGAAAACAAACAAACCTGAGCTCACAGATACAGAGAACAGATTGGTGGGCGCCATAAGCAGAGGGGGGTGGGGGGCGTGGTCATGGTAACAGGTGGGTGAAGTGGGTGAAGGGGGTCAAAAGGTACAAACTTCTAGCTATAAAATAAGTCATGGAGATGTCATGTACAGCATGGTGACTATAGTTAATAATACTGTATGGCATATTTGAAAGCTGCTAAGAGAGTAGATCTTAAACGTTTTCATCACGAGAAAAAAAATTTGTAACTATGTATGGTGATGGATGTTACCTAGACTTACTGTGGTGATCTTTTAGCAATATATACAAATATTGAATCATTACATTGTACACCTGAAACGAATTAAATATGTCAACTATATCTCAATTAAAAAAAAAAAAGAACCCACTTTGCATGTCAGGAGATAGCACATTTTCTTGATTGAAAGTTCTGGTGGAAACCTGGAAGCAATTCCATAGCAGCATCTGGCTGAGCCAAGCAACAGTTGACTAATGATCGGATTAGAGGTAGCGTGTATTTTGGTATCACTGGATGCCTTGTAATGGCAACCTTCGTGGTCATGCATGTTTTATTCTCTCTTTGTTATGTTTTCCAGAGGGATAACCAATTGGCTGATAGAGTAACAAATCAAAAGTAACTCGACGCCATTGACCCGCTTAAGCTTGCATGGGAACGACGGAAAGGAGCAGCCGTTTACTCTGAAAGAGCGGAACAGGTATGAAACAATTCCTTGTTGTTGCCTTTCTTTATTTCTTTGCACATCTATTTCCAGACCAGTTGAAAACAGCAAGTTATTCCTGTTTGAAAACACAGAATCGGAGTTAAAGGAACAGGTACTATGGGTTATTTGTAAGATTCCCAAGTTGTCTCATCTTCAGGTTGCTGTTTATGGAAGTACCAGTGCAGTCAAGAGGTAATTCGTTTTCAATAGCAAACTGTAATCACACTAGGGAGAATTCTTACTTTAAAACATAGGTTAGCATTTTGGATGTGTGTTTAGCTTTAAGATACAACGCCCCTTGAATAAGGAGATCTGGCTCCAATAAACAGATTTCTATAGAGGAATTACAGAAGTAATTTAAAAATGGTGAAACATGTTGGCTCCTCCAATCACGGCCATCAGAAGGGCTTTTGCTGTTTAACGATCTCATCTCCCCTGCTCACATTCATTTTCTCAGCCGTGAAGGGACCCTGCCAAGAAAGGCATAGTTTGATTTTTTTTCCATTTTCAGAATTCACATAATAGACAGAGGTGAAGCTTCCTTTACTCTGAAGGAAACATTTCATGTCAACATGAAAAATTTAGAACAGCATTTGTAGGGCTCCTGGAATTAGAACCTTTAAAATATGTGTTTATTTTGAATTGGATGTCTGAACGTTCTTTCAATTATATCTTTATCAAGAGACAGGTAAGCTGTATGTGGTTTGGTAGTGACTTTAGTGGTCAGTGGTTTAAGATATTATGATATTAATGGATTGTAATGCAGCTAGAAAGTAATTTAAGTTCAGATGATTAAGTGTCATGCACTTATCATGATCAAAATTAAATTACTTAATAACTTTGCATAACAGCCTTTTCTCGATAGGATAGTACAGATGAGAGACTATGAATAAATAATAAAGACTTGAGTTTTGAATAGGAATATTAGCATTCAAAAGGCTACAGAGGAAGAACTCATAAAGATTATATTTTATATAAGGAATTAAACAAGGGTATGACTCCATTATTTAAGTTTAAGGAGAGTTTTTAGGAGATGTTTTGACTATTGCTCTGTAGTTAGTATGTTCTTGGCATAATGTCTTTATTTTCACACAATAAACAACTAAGGGTTTCAATGTATTACTCTATTGAATTTGACACTAAATGCCATCTGCATTAATAATATATGAAGAGTCTGGTTTCCAGCTCAGCAAGGGCACAGAAAAATAGCAGGTTGTTGCTTGACACACAGAAAGCAACCCTGCAGTCTTTGGGTTCCTTTATGTTTCACTTTATAGACAGCCAACTACTAACGACACTGACCAGCTATTGACCAACTATCTTTTCCTTGTGTTCCAATATTGATATAACTTTTTTTAAGTACCTCAATTAAGAGACGTTGATGTTGTCGTCTAAAAAGAAATATTTTGATCCTTTGGGAATAGGGCAAAGAAGATGAAACAGAAAATAAACAAATTCCGAACTCTGTAACAACCCATTGTGAATATTATTCAGTCCACAACATAAGGAAAGTCAGCTACTGGATTTCACTTAGCAGGAATAGATTACAGTGTGATTAGATTTCTAAATAAAGGGTGATATGAAAAAATACATAAACCAAAGGAATAGCCAGTTACCATGTCTTCTTGGGCGTGAGTTTCTATGTCCAGAACTATTTGAGAGATGGACTCTGCCTTCTTTTTCCATTGGGGAGAGGCGTATATAAAGGGATGGCTGTGGGGCAGGGAAGGGGGAACCCCAGATTTTTTCCAGGACTCCTCCAGCCCCCAAGTGACCTCCCTCTCTTGTTCCTCACCTGGAATAACTTTAGGGGGCAGTCTTGGAAAAATAAAGTCCCAGTCAAAATTGGGAAACTGCGCATGTTTTTGCCTTGTTGAAATTGATTTTAGGACAATCTGTTGATTTATGCAAGCCATGGCCTCTCTCTTATTTCATGAGATAGATGATGAAGAGTGAATACATTTTATTCCCTCAAACTGAAACTGTTTCTTTTGAATATAGAGAAAAATAAAGGTAACTATTTTTCATATTTTTATTTCTTCTTAGTTCTCTTGACTAGCTCTCTACAAACTTTCCTTCTGAAAATGTCGATCCAGATTTATCACTGCTTCTTTTATCCATACTAGTAATGTCTATACACTATATCTGAATCTGTTTGGTTTGAATACCTTAGTGTATGTATGTATGTATGTATATATATATATATATATATATATATGTGTGTGTGTGTATACACACACACACACGTGCGTGCACACACACACACACACATATATATACCATTGTTATGTCCCTGAAGTATTCATTCTCAAGTACCTGCAAGCCACTTTCAATTTAAAGGTAGAGTAGGTTGCAGTGATTTAAGAAAAATCCACAGTGGATAAGCCTGGCTTAAAGGTGCTCAGGGAACTGCTACTGATGTTTAACTGAGGTACATGACACTAAGGAGTATTGGTTGACAGTGACCAGAATCTATTTATAGCTAAGACATGCTCAAAAGAAAACAATGTATATGCATTTGTGTACAGGGAGGAATTTTACTGGCTCAACCCAAGGAAGGGTTGATGGACAAACTGTGGGAGGGGATGTGTTGCAAGTGTACCCGAAACCACCTGGAACCAGGGGACTGAACCCCACCGAGGGTCTCTCTCCATCTCCTGCCACTGCTCCTCTTCTGCAGGTCTGTTTCAATCTCTCTCATTTCAGCCCAGCCAACAATACCCAAATTTTACATTTTACAAGTTTTACCATCTGAGAGATTGTTCTACATCCAAAACAAAACAAAAAAATCTTAGGGGAGGAGTCTGGTTGACCTGGTTGACTTGGCTTGCGTAAGGTACACACTCCTGGTCTATTCAACTGAGATCACGTAAGACAGAGGCAGGTCTCGCGAGACGTCTATGCTGCAGTGCAGTAGGAGGAGAAAGGAGAGCTAATAGGCTAACAGTAAAGTTGTCTGCTACAGCGATCTCTGGTCAGAATGCCCCAAAAGGCATTTGTTAAGTTGGCTTAGATGACTTCTAACTCCATATTCTACGGTCCTAGGATTTGAATCATTATGTTGATATATTCTTTTTTTTTATTTTTTTGCGGTACGCGGGCCTCTCACTGCTGTGGCCTCTCCTGTTGCAGAGCACAGGCTCCGGACGCGCAGGCTCAGTGGCCATGGCTCACGGGCCCAGCCGCTCCGCGGCATGTGGGATCTTGCCGGACCGGGGCACGAACCCGTGTCCCCTGCATCGGCAGGCGGACTCTCAACCACTGCGCCACTAGGGAAGCCCCAATGTTGACATATTCTTAGTTAGTGACTTTGGGGATCTTGCTACCCAGCGAGATCTTAAAATCTCCGAGACAAGTAGGATGACTGTGGTCCTATTCCTTGTCTACCAAGCCACACAGAAATCCCTACTTTCCAAATCCCATTCATTCGTGGCATTTAGTGTGACTAGTGAGAAACCTACCTACCAGTCGCCTCCATTCCTGGGAGCAGTTAGGTGGAAGTGTAGGGCAGAGCATCAGTACCATGAGCATACGTGTGTGGTGGCAGCAGGAGAGAGGGGACCGAAAAGAAGTAGGGAGGCTGTCAGTGACTTGGGCAACTTTTCCTTCAGTTGTGAATATTCAGTTGGGCTGTGGTTCCAAGACAGGGCTGAGCTGCAGAACTGGAACCCAGGGATGAATGACCCAGCCCCAAGTCTTGAATTACCTACTTGCTAGGGAAATTGTGATGGTAGGTAAGAAAGGTAAGGTAGAGCAGTAGTGAAAATAAGTGCTACGATTTACTGAGTGGCTGCCAGTCAGTATGTACATCTGCTGGATTTTGTTTTGTGGCAAGCAAAATTAGGATTCCTCCTCCTCTTGTCCTTGTGTGAACCAGACATTTGGGACTAGGGCCCCTCTGGCCTCCAGAAGCTCCACCTTCATGGAAGGCTAACTGAGGAGGGGACAACACAGTCATGCCGAAAGAGGAGCCTTTGTTCTTGTGGTGTTGTCCTCTGTTAAGTCAGTTTTCTTCCCCAGTGTCTTCAGGGCTGCAGGACTTTTGCTTGGGGTCTGACTTTCTCCAGCACTGGCTTCCTTTTCTCCCCTCAAGAAGCTAAATGCTCACAAAAACATTTTGAAGTTCTTCACATTGTCCTTTTTTTTTTTTTTTTTTTTGCGATATGCAGGTCTCTCACTGTTTTGGCCTCTCCCGTTGCGGAGCACAGGCTCCGGACGCGCAGGCTCAGCGGCCATGGCTCACGGGCCAAGCCGCTCCGCGGCATGTGGGATCTTCCCAGACCAGGGCACGAACCCGCGTCCCCTGCATCAGCAGGCGGACTCTCAACCACTGCGCCACCAGGGAAGCCCGGCACATTGTCCTTCTTAATCGAATTACTTAGGACCACAAGCACTCACTGTGCCATGTTGAGGTCTCAGGGGCCTCTAAGACCACCCTGACCCACCAAATGACATCCAGAAGGCTCTGCTCTTGCCTGTGGTGGTTCAGTCATTAGTCTGGTGGAAGCAGAGCTCAAAGGTTGGCTTCAACCCAGCCCATCTACCACTGGGATGTGCCCATTTGGGTCTGCCGCTGCCACTGTTGTCACCAGGGATTCCTTGTGTTGAACGTGAGTATCGCCACAACCCTGATGCCATCTCCTGAGCCCTGGTATATACGTTCATACAGCACTTGCTGCCCAAAGCCCAAAGCCCAGACATAGACAGTAATTTTCAAGGAACTTCTGGTCAGAGGAGCTTGCAATCTAAGTAACTTTATTTATTTATTTTTTCTTGTTTTGTTTTTGTGATAAAATACAACATAAAGTTTACTTTTTTAACTGTACAATTCAATGACATGAAGTAAAATCACAGTGATATTTAACCATCACCACTATCTACTTCCAGAACTTTTTCATCATCCCAAAGAGAAATTTGTACCCATTAAGCAATAACTCCCCATTCCCCACTTCCCCCTCACACCCCCACCTCTGGTAGTCCGTGTTCTACTTTCTGTCTCTATGAATATGCCTAGTCAAGGTACTCATATAACAGGGATCAGATACAATATTTGTCCTTTTGTGACTGGCTTACTCCACTTAGATAACGTTTTCAAGGTTCATCTCATTGTAGCATGTATCAGAATTCCATTTCTTTTTATAGCTGAGTAATATTTCATTGAATGTACATACCACATTTTCATTTATATGGCTTTTACGAATAATGCTGCTACGAACATTGGTATTTGTTTCCGTTTTTTAATATACTAACTCATTTAATTCTTCAACAGCTCTATGAGTTTCGACACTTTTTTGTCTCCGATTTATAGATAGGGATGGTCGTGCAGCTGGTCACGGCAAGGCCAATATTCCAACCCAGAGGGTCTGACTACAGTGCACTCTCTGACTTACACACTGTGCCTTCTTTAATAAAAATAGTTCTTTGAAGTTACTATGTCCTGGGTACATTACACGCATTATTTCTAAATCCTTAAGGTATCCTTATGATGTGGGCTTTATTATCCTCATATTACAAGTGAAGACATTAAGGCTTGGAGAGGTGAGTGTGGACGCAGGAATGTCCCCAGTGTGCTTGCTTCTCTGTGCTTCCCCCCTAGAGCCAGAACACAGCAGGAAGATGGCTCCTTGGGACTTGGGACAGCACAGCCCTTTCTGTGCTGTGCTATCTCGTGTGCCAAACCCATGAGCACTGTTGGGGGACTTGGTATCCCACAGCTGCAGAGAAGTTCTAACCAGGCTCCTAGATGAGAGCAGGATTTTTTTTTTTTTGATACTTACAGAAAGTTGGTTTTTTGCGTTTTTTTTTTTTTTTTAAACTCATACTCTAACAATGGCTAGGCCAATAGAGTCAAAGTAAAATAGATGATTATTTCCATTGCTGGCTAAATTTGGAAAAGATACAAAAAAGGAGTTATGCAAATTCTGACCAAAAAAATCTATATATGCCTGACTTGGGAGGACTTTTAACAATTACGAGCTAGCTGGCTATTTAGATAACATTTTGCTTCTATTTACCCATGTGGACAAAGCCATATTCCATTTGCATGGCTGCCTGTAGCCTTTAAAACCCTGACTGACTTGAAGCTCTAGTGTTGGCTTTCCTAACCTTTTCCTCCCCTCCTTTTGCAGCTAACACAAAGATGTACTTCAGATTGTCAGTTTACAAAAGGTCAGAAATGAACTATCTTCCCTTGAGACAGTGGGATCCAGTATGCATAACCCTCACGGCTATTTCCCCTCTGGTTTTGCAGCTTGAGAAAATGGCATGTAACACACCTAACCAAAGACAGCGGACTATGTCAACATCTGGAGAAGCTCTATATGAAATTCTTGGTCTGCATAAGGGAGCATCAAATGAAGAAATAAAGAAAACATACAGGTACAGAGGAGGTTCAATGATGATATTTCCTGTACTGCTAGTGATAGTTATTTTGTGATTGGCGAGTGCCTCCAATTAAAGACATAAGCTTCCTGCTGAGACCTGGTAATCAGGTCTCAGACCTGGAATGTTCCATTCCCTATTCTACAGCATAAGCAGTTGGGAATGGACAGGCATCACACTGATTTTATGAAAGAACTCTCTTGTGATGCTGGGCCTTAGGAAAGGGTAGCCTGTGTTCTAGGCCTGCATTGTTAGAGAGAGACAGACATACAGACAAACACCGCAAATGACCAGGAGTTGTGATTTAACCCACATAAGATAGCATCACCAAATCTGGTAGAGGGATTTAAAAAACTAAATAAAGGGGAGCTTCTCTGTAATTGCTGTATTGTGCTATGCTTTTCAAGTCTTCAGTTTTGATCTTTCATATCTGATCTAATTCCAAGTTAGCTACTTTTGGGAAGAATTGAAATATCTTTTTCTTCAAAGTACCAAGGAATTTTAAAAAGGATTAAGTAAAAAAATAATTTACTTATCGTGCAAAATTTGGAAATCACTAAAAATGAAGATAATAAAATTTATCCATAATTCTACCTCTAGTGATAATTATCATTGATATTTTTTCTTCCAGTCTTTTTAAAAAAATCTAGAGAAGACATTTTACACTCGAATTGGATTTATCTATATTCTCTAACTAGCTGTCTTTTTTTTGGTCTTGTCCCAATTTTATTTATTTTTATACAATTTTTAAAGGTTACTTTCCATGTACAGTTACTACAAAATACTGGCTCTCTTCCCTGTGTTGTACAGTATGCCCTTGAGCCTGTCTTACACCCAGTAGTTTGTCCCTCCCCTGCCACTGGTAACCACTAGTTTGCTATCTATACCTGTGAGTCTGCTTCTTTTAAGTTACATTCACTAGTTTGTTGTATTTTTTCATTAAAATTTTTTTCCAACCTCTTGCATTTCATATTTTAGGAAAATATAATTTTTCTCTCTTTTTTAATTTTTATACAATTTTTAAAGGTTAATTTCCATTTACAGTTATTACTAATATTGGCTGCATTCCCCTTGTTGTACAATACGTCCTTGAGCCTATCTTACACCCAGTAGTTTGTACCTCCCACTCCCCCATCCCTACATTGGGCGCATGTATGTGTTCAAATTAGGAGTTTTGCATTTTCGGATATATACCCAGGAGTGGAACTGCTGGATCATATGGTAGTTCTATTTTTAGTTTTTTGAGAAACCTCCACACTGTTTTCCATAGTGGCTGCACCAATTTACATTCCCACCAACTAACTAGCTTTCTTTTTAACAAGATCCTATCATGAAAATATTTTGGTGCTGTTTAATATTGTGATTTTTAATGCCTGCAGCCTATGGCTATTCTGTAACTTAATTACTTTATGAGCTACTTTTTAACACGTAAATTCTTTTAATTTTCACTATACTTAATATCCTTGTACATAAATGATGATGCATATTTCCAATTACTTCCTAACTTATTGAGGAATAAAGCTGTGCCTTTAGAAGAAAAATGAATCAAACCACAAATGAAAGTTTCAGATTTTAATCAGTTACTTCTTGATTTGGCCTTGAATTTGGTTTTTAAACTTATTTTTGTTTGTTTTTTGTTGTATGGAAGTTTAATATTTTTAGGTAGGCAAATTTGTTAGTCATTTCCTTTATGGCTTTTGTTTTACCTGTTGTGGTTAGAAAGCCTCTCCCAACTATAATATTATAAAAATATTAACCATTATCTTCTTCTAGTACATTTATGATTTTGCTTTTATAATAAATCTTTGATCCATTTGGAGTTTATTTTGACATGAGGAATGAAGGTAGGATTCCAGATTAATTTTTTTCCCAAATCACTAGCCCACCAAAATTTATTGAATTCTCCATTTTCATCTACTGATGGACAATTCTTTGGCTTTGAATTGGAACCTTCACCATGTGGTAAACCATGGGACCTGAAATGTCTTCAAGAAGCATGTGCTGAAGAATAAATGACAGTGGGGAAAATTTCCATTTGAATCCAAATAGTTCTGTGAAAATGGTAGATTTTGATCAAAGTCAATATCAATTTTCTAGTTTATATTTCACTTAAGGTGCTGGAGAAGAAAAAGTCTTTGCTGTTTCGTTGTGCCCTAGAGCTACCCAGGAGCGTGGCTGGGAGCTGTTCAGCCCCCTGTGGGTAGATGTCCTTGGTGAAGGGTCACTAAACTTGACCTTTAAGGCTTTGGGCTGAGACGCTGTGCTGGGGTGGGACTGGGAATCAAAGTATATGCACTGTAGGCATAATACCCTACACAAAGACGACCCCAAAATGAGAAGAAAAGTGATGTCTAACTATAAGTTCTAAAGCCCGCTTTACTTTACAAATGTGACTCTTCATTGCCTTTATTTATTTTGTAAGCTAAAATTTCAAGTCATATCCTAATTAAGACGCTAATTATGCTGAGTAGTTTGCAAGTTTAATAATTACAACCTAAAGTCTTTTCATGTAATCAGTGTCTTCCTATTAATTTTGTTTTAATGTCATACAAATATTATTTTTTCAGCTGATTAGGGTACTAGTATGCTGCCCAAGGCATCTACTTCTAACTAAATGACACATTTGTATTCTGCAAGTTATTCAAAATGTATGAGCAGGCTGAAAATCCACTGAGAATATTATTCTTATATTCAGGGATCTGGATCAAAGCAGTGACAATATAGTGAAATCAAAAGTCAGTGAAGTTTAATAAAATTACTAACTGTTGAATCCATACGGTGCTTGACCTCTGTTGTAACCCTTGGTTGTGCTCTTGAAAACAAGGCTGAGCTAGAAGACCTCTTTTTTTAAATATTTTATTTTATTTTTGAATAGATAATATATTCACCTGATTAAAATGAGAACACATAAACAGGTATACAAAAAAATTCTCCCTCCTACCTCATATCCCCCAGGTTCCCTCCCCAGGGAAAGAAATTCCTGTGTACCCTTCTAGAGAGATCTTATGCTATATAAACATATAAAGAGACCTTCTGGTCTAGGCAAGATGGTACAGGCTTGTCTCTCACAGATTCTCCCTGCTAATAAGCATGACGAAAACCCTTGGAAATAACACAAGAGACAAAAAAAGAGAACCTTCAAAAGGTAGATGGAAGAAGAAGAGATGAATTGGTTAGGGATCACAGGACCAAAGGAGCAACACAGTGACAAGGCATCTTACAACTCCACACCCAAGAAAAGGTAATCCAGGCCTGGCCTTTCCCAACACCCGCTCTAGCAATGGAAGGCAGCCAGGTAGTCCTATTCTTCCTCTAAATTGAACTGAAGTCCTGTCAACAACTCTAGGTAATCCCAGCAGAAACAGCAAAGAGGACCAACTGAATGTCCGCCTAACAAGAGCCAGCCAGAGGACTTTCCCACCAGCCTGAGACTCCCCTCTCCCACCCAGAGATCCCACTTTACAGGGGAAATTAACAAGGGGGATTCTGCCACAACAAACACTCAGCCCAGGAAATGTTTTTGTCCCTGCAGCCTGGAGATTCCCTTCCGCCACCTAAAGGCACCAGACATCCAGCCTGGGAAGGCTCCTTTCACTTCCTCAACTAGTACCAACAAGCACCAGTAGTGGCCCCAGAGGCAGGAGACAAACCAAGCAGACCAAAATAGCACCATGGAGTTTCTGAAAACTAGATTGTCACTGGAACCACTGACCACAAAAGTAGGCTAGGACCTGCATGCTAAACCCAAGCAAACGGACTGTCTATTAAAAGGAAAAATTGAAATAGGACCCAGAGTCTCCTAACATAATAGCCAAAATGTCCACATTAAAATCACGCATTTTATACAAAGAACGAAGGAAATCCCAACTTGCATGAGAAGAGATTATCATCTGACTCCCACACAGAGATGAACCAGTTATTGGAATTATCTGAGTATTTTAAAGTAACCATCATAAAAAAGATTCAACAAGCAATTACAAATTCTCTTGAACCAAGTGAAAAAAATGGAAATTTCAGCAAAGAAATAGAAATTGTAAAGAAGAACCAAATGGAAATGAAAGAACTGAAAAATAAGAGAAATAATATAACTAACTGGATGAGCTCACTAGTAGAGTAGAGATGACAGAGGAAAGAGTCAGTGTCCAGTGTCCTCCTCAGGACAGAGCAATACAACGTATGCAATCTGAACAACAAGAGAACATAAACTGAAAACAGTCACAGGAAACTGCGAGGCCATGACGAAAGATCTAACGCTTACAGCATTCATGTCCTAGAAGGGGAGAAGAAAGAGAATGAGACTGAAGAGTGTTCAAAGAAATAACCACCGAAAATTCTCCCAATTTGGCAAAACATGTAAACCTACAAATCAAGAAGCTGAGTGAGGGCTTCCCTGGTGATGCAGTGGTTAAGAATCCACTTGCCAATGCAGGGGACATGGGTTTGAGCACCGGTTCAGGAAGATCCCACATGCTGCGGAGCAACAAAGCCCGTGCGCCACAACTACTGAGCCTGCACTCTGGAGCCCACGAGCCACAACTACTGAATCCCGCATGCCTAGAGCCCGTGCTCCACAGCAAAAGAAGCCACCACAATGAGAAGCCCACACACTGCAACGAAGAGTAGCCCCCTCTTGCCACAACTAGAGAAAGCCTGCATGCAGCAACAAAGACCCAACGCAGCCAAAAATTAATAAATTAATTAATAAATTAATTTTTTAAAAAGCCGAGTGAATCTCAAATAGTATAAATCTAAACAAGTCCATACTAAGACACATCATAATTAAACCTCTGAAAACTAAAGACAAAGAAAATAAAAGCAGACGGAGAAACAAGACAATGCTTATATGGGGACAGTAATTCAAATGACAGCAGATTTCTCATCTGAAATAATAATGGCCAGAAAGAAGTGATACAACATTTTTCAAGTGCTAAAAGAACTGTGAATTCTATATCTGGTGAAACTATACTTCAGGAATTATGGGGAAAGAAAGATATTCTCAGATTAAGGAAAACAAAGAATTAATCACTAGCAGAGCTACTCAAAGAATAGCTAAAAGATGTTCTTCAAAAAAAAGAAAATGATGAAGAAAGCAATTGTGGATCATCAGAAAGGAAGAAAGAACAATGAAGAACACAGAAATATGGGTAAATACAATTGACTATCCTTCTCCTCATGAGTTTTCTAAATAATATATGATGACTGGTATAAAAATTATAATATCATCTGATACTCAAGACAATGATGTTTAAAAGTGGAGAGAATAATGGGACCTAAATGGGAGTGAGCTTTCTGTACTTGACTCAAATTGGTCAAACACTGTTATCTGTAGACTGTGATAACCACTAAAAAGAATACACAAAGTAATACACTGCAAAAAACTAGAAGTAAATCAAGATGGAATCCTTGAAAATGCTCAAATAACCCCCAGGAAGACAAGAAAAGGGAAATGGAGAAATGAGAAACACAGGAAACAAGCAGAAAACAAATAAATGACAGACTTAAGCCCTAACATATTATTATATTAAATGTAAATGGTCTAAGTATGAGTTATATTTTTCCTTTCTTGTTATACAAATGGTGGTGTACTATCACTCCTACGTTGTGAGTTGCATTCTTCTCTTAATATATCTTGGAGATCATTCTAGGAAATGATCAGTTCATTAAAAGTTTCCATTTTTTCACATTGCTGTATAGCTTTCCATGGCAGAGCCATCTCATGATTTAATCATTTCTCTATTGATAGATAGTTAGGTTGTTTTCCATCAAGGCTTCCTTTTTAAACCAACTTAGAGCTTCTCCGAGAGGCAAACAGAAAGTTTCCCATGGTCCCAGAAAGGTAGCTAGAGGTGGGAAGAGGGGAACTATCTTGGTGTTCCTGTCCACTTTCCAGTTTTGCTATGTACCAATTCTAAATTCATGAGCAAGTATCTAGTGGGCCCAGCTGGGTCAGATGCTCGCCCGCGTCTACCTGGCTCTAACTAGAGATCTGAAATCGCAAATCCCCACTACCACTCAGCAAGGACTGTAGGATCCAACCCTATGGGAGGGAAAAGTGGCTATGTTCTCTAAGAGGGGTACAGAGTTGGGAAGGAAATTGTCAATATCTCTAGTCCTTTATTTTTTAAGAGAAAATACCATAAACAGCCTCACAGACCTATCTCAGTGCCTTCCTATGTCTATTTATAAACCCTTATCACAGAACCTTTCTGTCAATAAACCATCGTGTCTTCCTATATCATTGTTTTTCCTACATTACAAGTACAACCACACTTCATTAGTCAGCTGATAAATTGGAGTCCCCAGCTATTTCAAAGGACAGCAGGGAGGACGACTGCAGGAAGGTTTCTACTGTGTCAATTCATAATGTACTGAAGCACTTGCCTCACTGAGATTTTGTAAAGAGAAAGGAGATCACTTTTTCAAAGCTCTTGGGGCCCTTTGTGGAAAATCGTAGTGAAAATACCAGGTACTGTTATGAATGGACAGATACTCTCATCCTTAAAAGTCTAAAATTATCCTGCCATTTGGTGCTACTGTTTAAAAACCATTTATCTAGCATAAAGCGAGTTTTTCCTCCATGTCAAAAGTGCCATAGCACAGAATGAGACTCGTGGTATGAGTCTTAGCCAGGGCCTTCATTATGGAATAAATCTGCCTCCCATATTACAGAGCATAATAATTCCAGGGAGTTTGAAGTGTAAGCCTTATTTAATTCAATTCTCTCATAGCTGGGTCATGTCGCTTAATCCTACCAATGTTTCTTCACAAGATGAACAAATATTTTTCCCCTATTCTTGCCTAAGAGTCTTTACTCCCCCTTTTCATGCTGTCTGAAGGAGACTCACTTGAGTTAAGCTTTTAAAGTTCAGATACACCTGGAATGGCTAAGAGGTTACCCATCTTTCACATATTTGCTGTAGCTTTAAACAGGCAAGCTTTCCCCTCTCACCTAATTAAAGCAGTCTCTCTGAGCCAACAGAAATTTTGAGTTAGGAAGCTGGCAGAGGAGGAGAGGAAGACAGAAATACTAGTGAACGGTGGGACAACTGGGGACATGGTAGGTTGCTGAAATAAGACCCTCAAAGATTATTTTCTACAGAGCCCCCAATACCAGTCTTTGGCCCCTTTCAAGTGACTCAAGAGCTTAGGTTCCCTGTAAAGTCTCCACCACCCAAGTCCTTCTAGGAGGCTCCCCTGGGAGAGTCTCCCAGGACCCAGGAATCAGTTCATTCCCATGTAGCAGGATTGCTCCACCAAACCAAGTTTCCACCCTGTTGATGATATCTGCTTTGCCATTCACTCAGTGAGCATGTCCACGGCCACTGCTAGGTACAACTTGGGGCATGCTAGGCTCTGCTGCTGCAGGTCCCTGGTTCTCAGCTGGGTACAGCTGCTCTGCTGCTGTTCTGTGCCACTCTCCCAGGCCTGGCAGGCATAGCAGGTGCTCCTTGCTAACTCCTCAGTGCTCAAGTCTTCTGACTATTCCTCCAGGCCAAGAAGCTGCCTCTGCTATTTCTCTTGAGGCTCAAAGGAGTCATAAATGCCTGCTGGGCTGTGCCCTTGGGAGGTGGTGGGATGGATGTCGGGAATGGCTCCCTCGTTTTTGTGATACTCTCTTACAGCCCCCAGTGAATGTCAAAGGTTGGTAGAAAAGCTTCCAGATTTTCTTGCAGATCTCTTTTTCTATAGGACCCAGATACGTGCTCAAGGGTGAGTCAGAGAGTAGCAGTAATGATGCTATACCTAGAATCTCCACCCCCTCTGACAGATAAACATTTGTTCCCTTGATAAAGGGTCACGTTTATCATGTCTGGCTTTTTCTTCCCTAAGACAGCATCCTTTCCCAGAACACTCTGCATTTCCCAGCCCACCCCCAGAGAGGCTTCTGTCAGGCTGCCCTACCAGTTTGTCAGACTCACCCAACTGTGACTGCTCCAGCAGGGTATATGGCTTAGACTCCTTCTGGAAGGCTCTCTAGCCCTGGGGGATTTCTGGGAGGCTGCCATCACCATGCTCTCAAGCATGCCCTGATTTGTTCAAACTCCTGGCCGTGCAGGGCAGGCTGTGACGGCTACAAGATGCATCCCTACCATAGCCCTACAACAAGGCTACCTGACTACGTTCTCCTTAAAAACCCGAATTACGTAAATGCAGTTTGTCATTAATCTGTGCTCAGCAAGCACTTTAGGTGTGTGATTAGAGCCTTCTTTTCTTGATATTGACTGTCACATAAAAATCCTTCACTCCAAAATCAGTAGATTGTTGGTCTATGCCTCATACTGCTATCTAATTATTGCAGAAGCCAGGAAGGCTGGTCAGATCACTTAGCAACCACTGGTATGTTTAGAGTCTCCTACAATCGTAATGGCTTTATAGCAGCAACTCTTGTTTATTACCCAACAGATATTTATTGAGCACCTACTATATGTTGGGCAGGGTTTTAGGCACTGAGAAAATAGCAGTGAACAAAACAGACAAAATCCCAGCACTCCTGTAGCCTATATTCTAGGCTGCGGAAATGAGGGAGGCTTAATAATAAACAGAGAAGTAAAATATACAGTATACCAGATGCTGGTAAATGATGTGGAGAAAAGCAAAGCAGTGCTAGGAATGGTGCTGGACGTTACATATTCTCTTTGAGGTGTTCCACACAGATTTTAACACTAAAATCCCTTTACTGCAGTGAACTCTAAGTATATAGTAACAGTCAAGAGTGCAGGATATGGAGTCAGAAAGACCTGGATTCAAACCCCTTCTCTTAGCCTCATTTTTCTCACAGTAAAATGCAGATAATGGTACTGACCTCAGACAGTTGCTGAGGATTAAATGAGATGATACATGTGAAGTGTTTAGCCAAGGTCTGGCACATGGGTACTGGCTGCCACAAAGGATACATAAGGAGTGAGAAATACAACCTTAAAGAATGGTATTCTTCAAACCCGGTTGGGGCATGGGTGCAAAGAGACTCTCTAAGGAATGTCTGTGTGTGTGCGCATGTATGTGAGAGGGCGTGTCCGTGTGTATATGTGTGTGTAAGAGAGTGTGTGTATGTTTGTGTGTAAGAGAGTGTGTGTATGGGGGGTATTTAGATTCTGTGACATTTAAATTCCACTGAACACGTTTAAAAGAGTGTAACAACTTATATTTTAACATGTCAATGTTTGTAATATGCTGACAATTGCACCCTTTGCATCTATTCATTTTTTTTTTGCTGCTCCCCGCAGCATGCAGGAACTTAGTTCCCCAACCAGGGATGGAACGAACCCATGCCGCCTGCAGTGGAAGTGAAAAGTCCTAACCAGTGGGCTGCCAGGGAATTCCCACATCTATTCACTTTTATCAAAAAACTTTTAGATACCAAGTTAAGATTGTGGAAGGAACAATTTCTCAAAATTGTTTTCAGGAGCATATAAGCAGAAAGTTAGAATCTAATTGAGAGAGAGAGAGAGAGAAGGGGAGGGAAGGAGAGAGGCAAGAGAGAAGAGAACAAAAAAAGAAGAAACCCAAACATCATACCCAAAGTGATTACAAGGAACCAAGGAAACACTGAGGTGGGTTTGAGGAGAGGGGCGTGTTGGGACCTTCCTGGAAGCTCTCTACACGCTCCATGGCCCACTGTGCTGTCCCATCAGAGCATGAAATCCTCATAGGTTGTAATTCCCTCTTTCTTGCCTTTCCCACTCCATCAACTCCTTGAGGGCAGGCAGTATGCTTTGTCTTCCATCGCACTTCCAGTCCTAGCACCAAGCCAATATTTACCAAATGCAAGAATGAACTGGTCAGCAAATAGATTTTTGCCTGTGGGTTTTCTCCTTGATTATATTCTCAGCTTCTTTAGGACCATTTCTCAAATATTTGGTCACCTAGCTGAAGAGAGAGTCATATACTGACCCAGTACATAGAGAGGAGCAGATCAGCAAGGAAAGACCATAGTTTCAGTAGGGACACAGTACATTTTACATGGCTGTGGAGCCTTCAGATGAGAAGTAGTTAGGGGATAAGGAAGGGAAAACTGTAGGAAATAGAGCCGGTTATGCGATTTAGAGAATCTAAGTCTTGAGTATTCAAAATCTCATATGCAACCTAAATGATAGTTTTTATTTACACTGATGTGTCCATTTTTGAAGTTAGATAAAAACAAATTTAAGATGGCTGAAAGGAAGGCTGACTGGTTCCCCTGGTGTATGTGGTACAGGAGCCTAACATAACACTGGCCAGCTGGATGAGAAATCAGATACAGATCGAGCTCTTCCTTAGGTCCTCAGAGAACCACAAAATCAAAGTGAACTGCTCTGTATGTTAGCACCTGGGTCTCTGCGCCCATGGATGAGCTTAATTTCTCCTTGTTGACAAGGTACCAAATATCTTGGTTCACAGGGTAGCAGGGACTCAACTGATTTTTCTACTTCATTCAGTTTCACATGGAACTTTCTGGAAATTATCTTCCACCTCTGAAGAGGTGAGTTGCCTCAGAGTAGACCAAAGTGTGGCAATGCTGTTTTCACAAGGAGCAGGAAAGAGTGTCATTTCCATAGTGATCTGTGGCAACCCCAATCTGTGGTGCTTTTACCCATCTTTATTAGCAATTACAGGTCATAACAGAGGCTGCTTATGAATAAAGTTTAAATGTCAGGGGAATGCATAGCTAATAAGAATTGTAAATATTTACAAGGCAAAGTGATGATTCAAGCTCACAAAATAAATTGAAATTAATCTCTATCAAGCACTAATTTGTTTCCTGAGTTCTAAAACCTTCCACTAAAAAGAAGTGTATATGAGGCTATGTCAGCGTTATCTTCCAGGTCAGTGCACAACCTCCCGTCTCCTATGGCAAAGCTTCCACTTGATTCTCTTAGTTCTTCATGCAGCTTCTCCTTCAGTTATTCCTGGGCACTGGAATCACTAGGATCAATGACTTTTTTTTTTCCACTCGCTCATTTACTCAATACCTATTTACTACTAGATACCTATTATCAATACATTATACTATGAAAGATGAATATACATATCTATCTATATATCTACGTCTATCTATACCCATCTGTAACCACAAACTTTGTACCATTTAAAGAGCTTACCTTATAAAAAGTTAGATTTAGTAAGGTTTAAAAGATTCATACTAGAAGAAGACAAGCAAAACAAGGGAAATTGTAGTGAGGGGAATAGATTAACTTGAGCATAGAATTCATATTAATCATTTAAATGAAGGTGAATGCTTCCTGCCATTATTCATTCTTATCCCAGGCATTATGCTAGGTTCTGGGGATACAATTCTAAGCAAACCATTGTCACTGATCTCATGTAACTTGAGGTCCAACGGAGGAGACAAAAAACAATCAAATGATGAAAAAAACGAGTGTATAATTACTGATGCGATAAAGTGTTCTGAAGGAAAAAGGATGGCTTCATGAGAGTATATAACAAAGCTGATCCGGACTAGGGATTAGAGAAGTCTTCCCCAAGAAAGTTAATGCAGTCTTAATTTTAGGACAATTTATACCAATTTACATAGTACAAATTATACCAATCAAAGAAAAGCCAGAAGGACAATCACAAGAGCCACAATGAGTCATTAATAACAAGAATAATAAAAATAACCAGCATATATGGAATGCTTACTATGTGCCAGGCACTACGCTCAGTGATTTATATTCATTATTCAATTCAATTCTCACATCTCTGTATTGTAGATACTATTATTATCTTCATTTTACACTCGAGAAAACTGAGGCTTAGGAAGGTAGGATAAGTAGCTGTCCGAAGTCACCCAGCAGTAAGTAGTGGAGTTAATACCAGCATTTGGGTTGCCTTACTCCAGAGCCTACCACTCTTAACCATTACATCTCTGGTTTTAGAATAGCTACCATGAATCCAAAGGATATAAAGGCCTGAATCTGAGTGACAGGCCACACTGAAGGATGGAGCAAAGATCAGGGTCTGAGAAGGAAGGTTGGGGATGAAATTTAGGGTTCTTAGGCCCAGGTTGAGATTTAAAGACAGCAGTAGTGAGAGGAATCCAGAATTAGCACAGAGCTGTAAGTTCCAGACAGTGTGGGGAAGTGGGTCCACTGTCGGCACACCCAGGAGATGACTGCACATCCCAGCTAATGTGATGTTTACTCTTATACTGGATAGGAGTAGCTTTTGGTATTTACTAGCAAAGTTCTAGATGGTTAAATGAGTCAGAGTTGCAAGGGAGTCCATATAGGTCCTAAGGTAATGTAAGGCACCTCTCTCTGGCAATACTGTTAAGCCCAACTGCTTCTTAAGTCATCTATTGATAAAATCATGGCATCATTTGGCGCATTTTATGTGCCAGATACCCTGAACCTATAGCTATACCTGATGGACTAGGTACTTAATAAATAACTGGTAAATAAATGCATGCATGAAAATTATAAATGAATAAATCAGTAAGAAAAAGCAATCTTTTTTTTTTTCTGGGTGCTTTAGCAATGGCCATCAAGCCAAATAACCTAATACAGTGGTTGAAAGAAATTATGTGGACATAAATTTAAACAACACTAACACTGTTTATCTCATTGAATATTGTTACATCTATTAGGTATCAAAACATTCCTTAAATCTGCTTTATGTCCATCAGTATTCTTCAAAGAAAAGCATAAATAATAAAAGAATACTTTCAAAGAAATGTTTTCTATAAACTTTATACATTTTACTGGAATTGATATAGATATTAAACTATTGATAGGTGATGATATCAATGAAAATGGTAGGATAAGGAACTCTAAAAGTCTCCTCCACTATAAAAGCAACTAAAAATCTAAAAGATTTTTAGAACTATCAGAACCATCAGAATCAACCTTTTCAGAACCTGGAAAACTATACAGAAGCTTGTGGCAACTGGGTGCACTTTTTTTTAAAGTTGAATCATGGTAAGAACATCGAACTTCATGGCATTTTAAACTGTCCTAGTCCCATACCCTGCTCCTTAGCTCAGTTGTAACCTTGAAAATAGCTGTCTGCATTCCTGGTACCAGTGGTACCAGAAGAAGCAGAAAAGACTTTATTTGCAAATAATTGTCATCAGATGATCTGTCCGGTAGCTCCCTGGAAGACCTGCTTAAAAGGCTTGTTTTATCCCACCTACATCAAAAGTTATCCAGTACTATAAAGTTGCTATGAAAGGAGGGAGGGCATGTGTTTAAAACATTTATAGGCAAATTTTTAGTCATTGCTGCCTGAGGTAACAAATAACAGTTGGGGCAACGGTAGACTCACTAAAGAAACTTGGAAGAAAAGGCTGGGGAATGAGATACTTTGGGGAAGAAGGGCTTTGAAAAGCTCTGACCTATTCCTGGGAATCTAGAAGCTACTACCATGCCCAGGGGTCTGCACACGCTCAGGAAAGACCTGAGAAAGCCCTAAGCTCTCACTTCTGGCTGACCTTGAAGAGCTGTGCAGGCAGGAGGTAAAGGCTAAGGCAGAGTTGTAAACTGCCTAGCTGAGTGCTGAAGGTGTGCCCTACCATACACACAGAGCCCATCTGCAAAGACTGGGTGATTTTGGGCTCCAAATGTGAGAAAATCTGTCTAATCTTTAGCTAGCCATTAAGCTAATGGAACAGAGACTTCAGTGGCCACACATGACTAAGAATACAGACTTTAACTGCGGCATGCAGGCTCTTAGCACACAGCAATGATGATCCCATGTACCGCAACTAAGACCTGGTGCAGACAAATAAATAAATATTAAAAAAAAAAAGAATATAGACTTTATAAAATTAGGTCAGAAAAGTCACTAAACAAACAACTACAACAAGCAACAGCTGAAAACCACAGGGAAAGAGGAGATTCTGAAATGTAGAGTTGCCAGATTATCCTATTCAAATGTCCAGTTTTCAAAAAAAATATTACGAGCCATGCAAAGAAACAAGAAAGGCCCACATGCAGGGAGAAAAAAAAATCAACAGAAACTGTCCCCGAGAAAGCTCCAAATATGGACATACTAGACAAAGACTTTAAATAAGCTAAATATGTCAAAGGCTAAAGAAAATCATGCCTGAAGAACTAAAGGATAAAAATGATATCTCATCACATACAGAATATTAACAAAATAATAAAAATTATATAAAGGAAGCAAAATAGAAATTCTGGAGTTGAAAAGTACAATAACTAAAATGAAAATTTCATTAGAGGGCTCAATAGTAGATTTGAGTGGGCAGAAGAAAGAAACCGTGAAATTGAAAATAGGTCAGTTTCATTGCCTACACCATCATGCATACTAACACATACATAATAAGAGTCCCAGAGGAGAGGAGAAAGAGAGAAAAAGGGGAGAAAAGAATATTTGAAGAAATAATGGCTGAAAACTTTCCAAGTTTGATGAAAAATATTAATCTACACATCCAAGAAGCTCCATGATCTCTAAGTAAGATAAACTCAAGAAAATCTTCACTGAGACACATCATAAACAACTGTTCAAAGCCAAAAAGTATGTTGAAAGCAGCAAGGGAAAAGTGACTCATCATGTATAAAGGGTCCTCAGTAAGATCAACAACTGATTTCTCATTAGAAACTATGAGGCCCGAAGGCAGGCAGCAGGATGATATATTCAAAGTGTGAAAGAAAATATATGTCAATCAATAATTTCATATTTACCAAAATTATCCCTCAAAAATGAAAGAGAAATCAACACATTTCTAGAGAAATAAATAAATGAGTCATTAGTAAACTTTCCCTATAAGAAATTCTAAAAGGAGTCCTCAGGCTGAAATGCAAATACATTAGGCACTAACTTGAACCCACATGAAGAATTAGTGGACACCAGTAAAAGTAACTTCACAGGTAAATATAAAAGACAGAATTAATCTGTTTGTCTGTAATTCCTCTTTTTTCCTATCTTATTTAAAAAACAACTGCATACATATACAACTCAACATCAAAAAAACAAACAACGCGACTGAAAAATGGGTGGAAGAACTGAATAGACATTTTTCCAAAGAGGAAATGCAGATGGCCAACAGGCACATGAAAAGATGCTCAGCATCATTAATAATCAGGGAAATGCAAATCAAAACCACCATGAGATACCACCTCACACCTGTTAGAAGGACTATTATCAAAAAGACAAGAAAGGGCTTCCCTGGTGGCGCAGTGGTTGAGAGTCCGCCTGCCGACGCAGGGGACACAGGTTCGTGCCCAGGTCCGGGAGGATCCCACATGCTGCGGAGTGGCTGGCCCCGTGAGCCATGGCCGCTGAGCCTGCGCGTCCAGAGCCTGTGCTCCGCAACGGGAGAGGCCACAGCAGTGAGAGGCCCGCGTACAGCACACACACAAAAAAAGACAAGGAATAACAACTGTTGGTGAGGATGTGGAGAAAAGGGAACCTGTGCGCACTGCTGGTAGGAATATAAGTTGGTGCACCCACTATGGAAAACAGTATGGAAATTCTTAAAATTAAAAATAGAACTACCATGCAATTCCACTCCTTGGTATTTATCTAAAGAAAACAAAAACACTAACTTGAAAAGATATCTGTACCCATGTTAACTGCAGCGCTATTTATAATGGTCAAGACATGGAAACAACCTAAGTGTCCATCAATGGATAAATGGATAAAGAAAATGTGATATGTATTCAATGGAATACTATTCAGCCATAAAAAGAAGGAAATCCTGCCATTTTTGACAACATGAATAGACCTTGAGGGCATTATGCTAAGTGAAAAACTCAGAAAAAGACAAATAATGTGTAATCTCACTCGTACGTAGAATCTAAAAAAACCCCAAACTCATAGATACAGAGAACAGACTGGTGGTTGCCAGAGGTGGAGGCTGGGGCTGAGTGAAATGGGTGAAGCTGGTCAAACTTCCAGTTATAAAATAAATAAGTCCTGGAGGAAAATACAAAATAAAAAAAGCAAAAAGAATAGGCTATAAATGTTTTTAATAGAGATCAAATTGTCATAACTTGATGTATGTGCATAATGCTTTGCCATTAATATTGTACAGTGTGCTTAACTATTTACCATAGGAAAAAAAGCATCAAATAATTAATAGTATAATAGCATTCCAACAAAGCTGTTAATAAAGTGTTAAACAGCTTTGAAGCTAGCAATTCACGTACACATTAAACAAAACAACAAATTTCTATCTAAAGTAGTCACGCTTAAAGAAACAACATAGAATCGTGGTTTCCAGGGACTGAGGGAAGGAGGAAATGGTTAGTTGTTTTAACAGATACAAAGCTTCAGTTTGCAAAGTAGAAAAGTTCTAGAGAAAGAAAAAGAAAGAAAGGAAAGACATATATATGACACGACATGTGAGTTTTTAAAAAGAACACCCCTTCACAGACGGTTTTTAATACCAGATGTTGAAAACCACTGATTTAACTGGTGGGCAGAGGAGAAATGATAAGCATAGATGACTGTAGTAACACAGTCGGATTAGCCACTCTGTTCTTGGTCCTTTTATGAGAAGTGGCCACCCTCTGGCTTGTAGGGAGTGAATCAAATCCTGTCTCTGATGTGTTCACTCTACACTCCAGTTCCTGCTCTTGCTTTCCCAGTTCTTTGTCTGCTCTATCTTTACTCGGTGTTTGAATAACCGCTTGCTTTTGGTGCACTGGTCACTTTGGATAAGACACACTCCTGCCAACCTTGGCCCTAAGGGACCCACATGTTTGTACTACCTTGCCTAGCCTCCCAGCCAGGGCAGGGGAAGAATCAGGAAAACATCCTAGAAGCCAAGAGAAAAGAAGGAGTGGCCAATAAACCTTGCAGAAAGGCCAAGTAGAATGAAGGTGCAAATGGGCCACTGGATTTTTCAGTTAGGATGTTGTGGAACGGAGAGCAAGTTCAGCGGAGACTAGAAGTAGAAGTCAGATTACAGTGAGCTGAAGAGTGAATGGATATTGAGAATGCAACCTTCCTGTGTAAACTACACTTTGAAGAAGTGTATGGGGAAGGGAAGGAGGAGATAACTAACATTTCAATAATTTGAAGGGGAGGGGAGGACAAAAAAAAAATAGTTTCCCTTTTTAAAAAACAATTAGGGCTTCCCTGGTGGCGCAGTGATTGAGAATCCGCCTGCCGATGCAGGGGACACGGGTTCGTGCCCCGGTCCGGGAAGATCCCACATGCTGCGGAGCGGCTGGGCCCGTGAGCCATGGCCGCTGAGCCTGCGCGTCCGGAGCCTGTGCTCCGCAGAGGGAGAGGCCACAACAGTGAGAGCCCCACATACCGCAAAAAAAAAAAAAAAAAAAAAAACAATTAGCATGGGCTTCCCTGGTGGCACAGTGGTTAAGAATCTGCCTGCCAATGCAGGGGATATGGGTTCGAGCCCTGGTCCGGGAAGATCCCACATGCCACGGAGCAACTAAGCCCGTGCACCACAACTACTGAGCCTGCACTCTAGAGCCCGCGAGCCACAACTACTGAAGCCCACATGCCTAGAGCCCGTGCTCCGCAACAAGAGAAGCCACCGCAATGAGAAGCCTGTGCACCGCAATGAAGAGTAGCCCCCGCTCGCTGCAACTAGAGAAAGCCCGTGTGCAGCAACGAAGACCCAACACAGCCAAAAGTAAATAAATTTATAAAAACAAACAAACAAACAATGAGCATGTTTGCTTGCTGAGGAGAAGGAGCTAATGAAGACATTATTGAAGATACTGGAGTTGGGGGTAGAGATTGATGACTGATGGACCAGGATTTAGGAAAGTGCCCAGATAAATAGAGTCTAGAACACGCTGGCAAATTTAATTTTAAAAAGGAGAGGTTCTTCTTCCCTTAAATAACAGGAGGAGGGAAAGATGGGTGCAATTATGCAGAAGTATAGAAGTAAAAGGGTGTGAAGGAGTTTCTTTCTAATGAACTTTTAACCCCGTTTGAAGTAGGAAATGAGGTTTCTTGTGGAGAGGGGGGAAGCTGTTTGTCTTTATTGCCCTTGATTTGCATAGTTTTGCAATCTTCTCCAGCAATACTGCTCTCCCAGAAATGGGAGTGGAAGTAGTGGATAGCTAGAGTCATCTCCTTGGAGGTATGACAGGAAATCAGAACTTTTAAGGAAGTGAATAAATTGGTTTGAGCAGCACTCCTACAGTATGACCATGAGGTTGAGTCCAGATAGTCAAGGAAATTGAGTCAGTGAAATTGACAGTCTAGAAGAATAGATCCTGCTAGTTTTAAAATATTGGTTTAGGGGGGAAATGCGTTTAGGGAGGACAAGAAAGTGAGCATTGGGAGCCCTACAAGGGCCAGTGGCTGGGCCTGCTACAGGTAATTACCAGGACCTGCTTGTGGCGTTGACATGATACACTATTACTGAGCTTGAGCTAGGGAGCCAGCAGGAGGAAGGCTTACAGAGAGCAAGTGCCTTCTGAGGGCTTTGACAAGAACCAGTGGCTGGAGCTGCTGTTGGAAGAAGGAGACAAGGTTTGTAAAGCCATTTCTCCTACATCCTGGTCTTACGATCCCTTGATGTTCAGAGTTCAACAGAGATTGCCGGCTTTGAAAAAACAAGAACGTAAAAATTTCCCCAGGAAATGTAATAAGGTTAGAGGCACAGAAACTTTTGATGGCAACCTGGGCCAGATACTGAGATTTTGTATTATATGCAGCTCTCAGATTCTGGGTGAGCCGTAGGCTGTGGGGAAAAGGATTAAATATAGCACACAATCTTAGTGGCCTGCTGAAGGCTGTCAGAGGCCTACTGGTGTCCGAACTTCAGGTCTCCATCCCCTAAAGTAGTACTCTTATGACTGGTGTAGACAAATACTTCTAATATTGGCCACATTTTATCTACTGTGTTTGCACAAATATTATAGTCTATCCTATTTTATTAGGGAGGGTAAAGAGCTGCTCTTAAAATTAGCCACAGAAAAGAATTGTAGTGATCAGAAAATGACCTAAAACAAAGCTCTATCAATTGGCATTTGAACTTTTCAGAAGTTTAAGTATTTTTAAGTCATATTAAAAAAATAAAAAACAAGCATAACGCCTCATGAAGTAAAAATTCTAGTAAATATCTGGCAAGGGGGCTTCCCTGGTGGCGCAGTGGTTGAGAGTCCGCCTGCTGATGCAGGAGACACCGGTTCGTGCCTCGGTCCGGGAAGATCCCACATGCCGCGGAGCGGCTGGGCCCGTGAGCCATGGCCGATGAGCCTGCGCGCTCGGAGCCTGTGCTCCGCAATGGGAGAGGCCACAACAGTGAGAGGCCCGCGTACCTCAAAAAAAAAAAAAAAATCTGGCAAGGGATCATTGAAGCACGATGGGATCACTGTCTCAACTGCCACTAGAGGTCAGCACTGGACTCTCGATGTCATTCTATATGAGAGAAAGGACTGTTCTCTGAAATAGACCATCAAGTATGGTTCCCATCGTTACCTCATGCAATCTGTCTTGAATCTTGAATGTGACTGTGGATCCCAGAAAACCAGAGAAAACTAACAATTTCTGGGGTGAGCTGCTCAGATATTCCATCTGTACGTGTGAGGAAATCACAGGACTGTGTAATGTGGCCTTCAGAGGACCCTGGATAAAGCCTTGGTAGTCAAGGTACTTGAATCATGCATTATGGCAGCAGGTGTTTCAGAAATAATTACACAGTAGGGGTAGTATTGGCATCATTACTTGCAATGTGAAGTCAAATGGTGCCCTGACATTGCTATTCTGTCCCTTGACTCTACACTAATCCTGGCCCAGTGGCTCCTGCTTCCTTGAGTCCCACTTACATTCTCATTCCAGCTTTTTCTCAGCACCTTACTGTATTAAAATGTCTTATGAGGACGGAAACTGTACTCAGTACAAACGTACGAAATGGCTGTGGGCGGTTGAGAGATTTGGCGGCTGGTAAACAGAAAAGACATGACCATAAGAGCCAGCAACACAACAGGCTTTACTGGATGGTGCTTGAACAGGGTTGCATGAGAGGGGAAGTTCCTCACAGCATGAGACCATCCACAGGCTTATGGCATGGGGGTTATCATCAAAAAGGCAGGAGGTCGAGGGAACACCCAGGTGAGAGGAAGGTTGGAAAGGGGGCTTATGTACCTAGGTGGTGTCACTGGGGAGCACAGTGCGGAGTCTCTGAGTCGGAGAGTTCCAAAGGGCCATAGCAGCTTGGAGTCTTATAGCCATAACGCTCTGTCTTACCAATGGCCAGCAGATGTGGGGTGAGTCTTGCAGATATGTAAAGTAGACAGGCTCTGAATGGCTAGCAATCTGCTTATTTGGGTTATTTGAAAAATAACTGAGGGAATTCCCTGGCAGTCCAGTGGTTAGGACTCTGCTCTTTCACTGCCGATGGCCTGGTTTCAATTCCTGGTCAGGGAACTAAGATCCCACAAGCCGCATGGTGTGGTCAAAAAATAAAAATAACTGAATGTATGAAAATTTGAGTTTGACACTGGCGGGCTTTTGAGCTAATGGGTCTCAGTCTGCAGTAAAGAAATAAACAATGTAGGGGTCAATACACAGAGGCACTCTTTGGCTCATTCATATAACAGTGGTAAAAAGCTCTTTGTGAAATTAACATAGAGTTGAAAGAAGCGAATATAAACATGAAAGATAACCAGGAATTTCTGAATCAGGAGTTTCTGGTTATCACTGGCTAGGTAAAGTACCAGTTCTCCCTTCTGCTAAAAACTAGAAAAACTGAAAGGAAAATTATATTTATATATGTACATCTTAAAAGCATTTGAGAGTAAAGAATTGCTGCTTACTAGGTCATGATATGGGAGAAGAGAAGCTGAGAGGCTGAGCAGGACTCAGCCTTCAGAGAAGGGGGAAAAAACCAGGACCCTGGCCCCATAAGAATGGAAATCCTGCAATTCTATTTAGACTCCAAAGTGCTGCACCCCAGGAGAAAGGGCAAAAATGGAAGTAAACCATCTGTGGTTAACAATTACTTTGGTAGTCCTCCATAAACCATATCTCCTGGTATTCATATCCTGTGTAGTCTTCTAGAATTTGGGCTGGCTTTCTGACCTGATTTAACTAACAGAATATGACAGAAGTGATGATTTACCTAAATCTTAAAAAGGCCTAGCAGCTTCTACTTTTGCAATATACTTTTGACAACATTTAAGAAATATGACTACCCTGAGACCATCACATTGTGAGGCATCTCACCTAGCCACGTGGAGAAGCCACGTGGAGGAGAACAGAGTGCCCAGCCAACAGCCCTAGCTGCGCTTCCAGCCACAGCCAGCACCAACTTACCAGCAGGTCAGTGAAGGCATCTTGGAAGCAGATCCTTCAGTTCAAGTTGAGCAGTTCCAGTCAAAGGCAAACAGAGCAAAGACAAACTGTCCCCACAAAGTCCTACCCAATTACAACGTGGTAGGCAAATAAATAAACTGCTTGTTGGTTTAAGCTACTAAATTTTACTGTAGCTTGTTACACAGAAACAGATAATGGAAACACCACCCTTGTATGGACTGTAACTGAACTTTGAGCCATCTGGGTGACTGGGAAAATCTCAATTCCTAATATTGGATTAACATGATCCCAGTTTTGTAAATGCCTCCAGACATCTGAAAGTAGGACATAAAAATTCTCTCTGGTATAACATCTTCTTAGTACTCCGATCATTCTTTATAAGTTTTAAATATCTGTCATACCAGAGATAATCAAGGACACAAGTTAAGACAATAAGAACAAGAATCAGCTGAAAGGAGACAACGGAAGCAGAACTTCAGAAAACTCAGGTATTAGAATTATCAGAGAAAGACATTAAAACATCTATGATCAGGAAGATAAAATACAAGATTGAGAATTTTCACAGAGAACTCAAAATTATGAAAAGGGACATTCCAGATGTTTTAAATAAACATAAATTATACAACTAAAAAAAAATACAACAATGAAATTCAAGAATTCAAAGGCAAGGTTAAACAGGTCAGAGAGCTGACTGGACAACAGACCAGAAGAAAATAACCAGAAAGAATTACAGAGGACAAAAAACAAAACAATAAGATAAAATACATAGAGGATCTATTAAGAAGGTCTTAGATAAGTGCAACTGGAGTCTGAAAAGAAGAGTAGACAGAGGATAAGGGGAAAGCTATTTGAAAACATAATGTATGTGAATTTTCCAGGTTCATGAATGATCTCAATCCATATATACCAGAAGCCCAATAAAAGCCAACCAGAAGAAATAAAAGTCTATATCTAAGCACGTCACAGAAAAACTGCTGAAAACCAAAGGTGGAAAGCCCCTATGGAAAACAACAAAAATTAGACTTAGAGCAGAGTTTTTCAAGAGATAATGAAATCCAGAAGACAATGAACTGAAATCTGGATGAAAGAAAACGGATGGAAGAAAATAACTGATAGCCTACAATTCTATATCCAGGGAAAATACTCTTCAAAAATGAAGGTGAAATAAAGACATTTTTAAGCTAAACAAAAACTGTAAGAATTAATCATCAGCAGATCTACACTAACAGAGATACTAAAGAGTGTTCATAGACAGAAGGAAAACGATCCCAGATGTATGGTCAGTGATGCAGGAAATAACTAATGGCAACAAAATTGGAAAATATGTGAGGAAATGTACACAAATACTAATTGTATGAAATATCATCATACAGTTGATCCTTGAACAACAGGAGTTTGAACTGCATGGGTCCACTTATATGTGGATTTTTTTCCCCCAATACCACAGTACTACACAATCCATGATTGGTTGAATCTTCAGATGTGGAACCACAGATATGGAGGGCCAGCTATCAGACTTGAGCATCTACGTATCTGGGTATCCACAGAGGATACTAGAACCAATTTCCCATGGATACTGAGGGACAGTTATATACTAATTGTATTAAATAACATTTTTTGAGGGCTTAAAAGATTTACAGAATTAAAGTACATGCTACCAACAACACAAGTTGGGAAGACAGTAATAGTGTTAGTGTTCTAAGATTTTTATATTGTCTTGGAGAAAGACAGAAGTACATTGACTTTAGAATTTGATAAGTCAGGGATTTTCTAATTTCTAGGGGAACCCCAAAAGGAATAATAAAAGATTGTGCATTTCCCAAAGCAACAGAGGGGAAAAAAGTATAATAATGAAAAATAATCAATCTAACAGAAGGCAAGAAAGGAGAGGAAAAGAAAAATACTTTAGATGGGACAGAAGAATATAATGAAGTGGTAGATTTAACCTGTAATCAATCAACAATTAGATTAAGAGTAAACATAGACTAAATGCTTCAATTAAAAGAAAAAATTGTCACTGTGAATAAAATAACCCAAAACTATATGTTTACAAAAGACACATCTAATACATAAGGATATAGAAAATTTGAAAATAAAAGGAGAGAAAAATATAGTCTATGTACAAGCCTACCCAAAGAAAGTTGGTGTAGTTTTATTAATATCAAAGTAAAGATGAAAAGTATTACTAGCAAAAAGAGGTGTATTTCATAATGATAAAAGTTCAATTCACCAGGAATATATAACAGCTGTGAATTTGTATACTTCTAAAGAACATGGCCTAAACTACAGAAAGCAAAAAGTGACAGAACTATGAGGAGAAATATGCAAACCTACAGTAATAGTGGGAAATTTTAACATAACTTGCTTGTAGAACAATAAAGTGGCAAGAATACAGAAGATTTGAACAAAAAAAATTAGCAAAGAAAATTTATTGTTCTTATATATGCACAAAGCACCCAACAGGTACAGAATACATATTCTTTAAAGTACACATGGAACATGTATAAAAACTGAACATATAATGAGCCATAAAGCAAATCTCAAATTTTGAAGGATTTAAATCATATAGAACATGTTCTCTCACTGCAGTGCAATCAAGCTGCACTGTAGTGAGAGCAAAAATAAAAAGATGGCTAGAAAATCCCCATATGTTTGAAAATTCAGAGGCACAATTTAAAGTAACTCCTGGGTAAAATAAACCACAATTAAAATTAGAAAATACCTAAAACTGAATGTTTCATATTAAAACTTGTGGAATGTAGTTAACGTAGTACTTAGAGGGAAATTTATAGAATTAAATGCACGTATTAGAAAACTGAGTCCAGCAATAAGTAAAATAATACATAATTAAGTTGAGTTTATCCCAGGGACACAAGTGTCATTTAACACTAAGAAATCAATCACATTAACAGATTAAAAAAGAAAAAATGTATCTTCTCAACAGATGCAGAAAAAACATTTGATTAAAACTCAATATTCATTCATTCTTAGTGAGTTGGTAAAAGAAGAAGGAAAGAAGAATGTCTGCTTTAGTCACTCTTACTTGACATCATACTGGAGGTCTTAGCCAGGACAATAAGGAAAAACATAAAATGATATAAGAATTGAAATGAAAAAAATTCATTATTTGCAGATTATATGATTGTGTATGTAGAAAATGCAAAAGAACCTATAATATATTAAAATTAATACATGAGCTCAAGTTTGTAGGATAAAAATCAATATATAAAAATCTTTTACATCTGCAATAAATTAAGAAAAATATTTTAATATCAAAACCACACAAAAATAAGTTCCTAGAAATAAAGCTAATAAAATATATGCAGAACCTAAATGGTAAAATGATAAACTTTGAGTTCTAAATAAGTAGACATACCATACAAATGTCAATCTCCAAATTAATCTATAGAGTCAAATGCAATTGTAATAAAAATCCCAGTAGAGAAAGAGTGTGTGTGTGTGTGTTTGTGTGTGTGTGTGTGTGTGTGTGTGTGTGTGTAAACTAACAAACTAATTCTATAATGTATGTGGAAATACAGAGGGCCCAGAACAGCCACAGAACTCCTGAAGAACAACAATATGGAAGAACTTGCTCTTTAAGATACTAAGATATATTTTAAAGGTATAATATTCAAGACTTTATTAGCCCAGAAGTAGCCAAATAGACCAATGGAGCAGAATAGAGATCCTATTTAAAATACAGGGAAAGGATTTTATCTTTTTAATAAATGATGCTAGGATAATTGGATACCCATATTTTAAAAATGAAATTGTATGCTTACTTTCTACTGCATTAAAAAATCAACTACAAATGGGTCATTGACTTCTATGTGAAAGGCAAATCTATAAAGATTTTAAAGAGTTTATAAGACAATATCTTCCCTAATTCAGGAAAAGATTAATTAAACTAATTAAAATTAAGAATTTCTGGACCTACAGATGGCCAAAAGCACATAAAAAGATGCTCGATATCACTAATTATCAGAGAAATGCAAATCAAAACTACAATGAAGTACCACCTCACACCGGTCAGAATGGCCATCATCAAAAAGTCTACAAATAATAAATGCTGGAAAAGGTGTGGAGAAAAGGGAACCCTCCTACACTGTTGGTGGGAACATAAATTGGTACAACGATTATGGAGAACAGTATGGATGTTCCTTAAAAAACTAAAAATAGGGCCACCTATGATCCAGCAATCCCACTGCTGGGCATATATCCAGAGAAAACCATAATTTGAAAAGATACATGCACCCCAATGTTCATTGCAGCACTATTTACAATAGCCAGGACATGGAAGCAACCTAAGTGTCCATCGACAGAGGAATGGATAAAGATGATGTGGTACATATATATACCATGGAATATTACTCAGCCATAAAAAAGAAAGAAAGAATACCATTTGCAGCAACATGGATGGACCTTGAGATTATCATGCTAAGTGAAGTCAGGCAGAAAAAGACAAATATAAGGTATCACTCATATGTGGAATCTAATTTAAAAAATGATACAAATGAACTTATTTACAAAACAGAAACAGACCTACCAATATTGAAAACAAACTTATGGTTACCAAAGGGGAAACATAGGGGGGAGGGATAAATCAGGAGCTTGGGATTAACATACACACACTACTGCATATAAGGTAGATAACCAGCAAGGATCTACTGTATAGCACAAGGAATTCTACTCAGTATTCTGTGATAACCTATATGAGAAAATAATCTGAAAAACAATGAATACATGTATAACTGAATCACTTTGCTGTACACCTGAAACTAACACAACTTTGTAAATCAACTATATTCCAATAAATTAAAAAAAAAAAGTTAAAAAAAGAATTTCTGTTCTCCAAAAGCTTCCATAAGGAAACTAACAATAACAAAAAAGCCTTAGAAACAGAGAATACATATGCAATACATAAACTGACAAAGAATTCATATATAGAATACTATATTTTAAATCCTACAAATTCATTTTAAACACGAAACTAAAAACTGGTGAAAGAGCAACATACACTTAAATAGAGGATATCCAAATGACGTATATATCAGCCTCATTAGTAATTAGGAGAATGCAAATTAAACCACAAAGGGATATATACACATACACACACACACACACACACACACGCACACACTCAAGCTACCAGACCATCAAACATTAAAATGTCTGTCAATACTAAATGTCAGGGAGATGTGCATTGGAACTCATATACTGGTTTCTTATACTTTCACTTGGGTGTTGCCTGAGTCCAAGAGGGCACAAGAGTTCCACTGAACTTCTACTATGAAGACATACTATTAAGTTCCATAGTTGCAATACTTGCCAAACACGTAGGGTTACTAGTCTAGGGTTTGTTTTCACCTGAAAACTCTGGTTTATAGCAGTTCATTTTCCTATCTACCACCAGTCTTCTTCCCGTTATAGTCAGTTCTTTTCCCTAGAAATAATAGTCTATATCTAATATGAGCTCAGATTTTTTTCTTTTTTTTTTTTCTACCTTTGCTGTTGATGATGCTGCCTCTGCCACGAGGGCACTTTTAACGGTTCTAGGATATAGGAAGAAACCAGTGCCTCACCCTCCCTCTTCTACTCTTTCATTTTAGGTAGCAGGTAGCTTTCTTCTGGGACACGGGAGGGGCAATAAACTTTGTGGCTGAGGGAGTTTAGCAGAAAGTCACACAGCAATGGGGAAATCTTTGAAATAGGAAGCAACAAAAGGTAATTGGAGAAGACAGCTAAAAATGTGTTGAGTGGGGAAAGGCAGCTATAGATACAGCTATGTCATGATGGAACTTAGTTCCCTGAGGTTCAGGGCCAGCCTTTCCAAACAATAAGGTCTCCTCTGACATTCCAACCCCAGGGAGATAGATTTGGTCTTGAGCTGGGGCAACATGGTCAGAACTGGGTCTTAGGTGATTCACAGACTGGTAGAGAATAGTAGGTAGATCTCACCTGAGTGTTAGATGGTGTGAGAAAGAGAGTTGGGCATTACAATTCTTAGAATTATTCCACTGCCTCAAAACAGGTAGATCTTAGGAGCCTTTGGTAGTTACAACTATAAATCCACGTTGATCCTATCTGCCACTCAGTTGAAAGCTGTTATTGGATTTTGAAGTGGAAATTACAGGTATTGATGCTATTTCTAATATTAGTTATAGCCATACCAGATTAACAGTGACTAAGAGTATAGAGAGATTTGGAATTAAAGGCTCATGTTCTGGTTGAACATTGCATCACTTTTAAGTATAAAATGAGAAATTATAAGGAAGATCTTTAAAGTGAATAGGCAATGTTATATTTAAATGTACTCCAAGCAACTCTCCTTTCACCCTAAATTCCGTACGTGTTTTCCTGCTGTACAGACACCACCAAGGGGGTGAGTCATCGATCAACTACCTCCTTGAGCAATTGTGTAACTTTGGCAGCTGCCTCTGCTAGCCACATTTCCTGAGGATTCCTCAGGGCCAAGAGCATCTGCCAAGAGGAGTCAGAATGCTGCTGATTACCAGGAATTGGATTTGTTACAAATGGAGATGCTCCAGCCCTCTGAATTTGCCAGCTCCATTGTTAGAGGAATGTGATAAATAGTTGAGTGCGTCTGCCCTTGAAAGCTGACAAAGATCCAAGCAGCTTAAAATGACACGTTTCTCCGGATAAGTCTTGGGTAGTGTGCATTGGTCTACAACTGAACCCTAGAAATAAAGAAATATATGTAAAGAGGCATTTTCCAGGGATTTTTTTCTTTCAGGGCAGAAGTAAGAGCCTTTGCATTTGGTTGGCCTGGACATGATCTCTGGAACTGGTAGGGGAAAATGCTGCAATTGTATTCCAGGGCACAGAGTGAGAATTCCAGGAATATTGAGCCATTAAAATTAATGTGCTTAAAGAATCCACTTGAGACTCTCTGATAATGATTGTTGTATTATTAAAGTTTGAGGACTTCTTTCTTCCTTCCTCCCCCCCTCTAATTTGGTAGTGGGTCATTTAAGGGAACAAACTCTAAACTTTCAGTTATTAAAGGAGCATAAAATTTTTAACTGGAGCTTAAAAATACTTAGGGAAGGAAACTGCACAAGTAGTATGTATATTTTTTTTATAACAAGAATAAACAAAGAATCACCTATAATCCCAGCTATAATCACAGTTAAGCATGGTTATAAACTTTCATTTTTCTCTTTATTTCTACTTATTGTTATGCTTTATTTTCCCTATATAAAGACATATATACAATTGTCTGTGTGTGTATGTGCATATATGCATGTGTATACGTGTTATGTGTGTGTATGTGTCAAGGTCACCAAAGATTTCTGTAACACTAAACCCAGTGATCACTTCTTAGTTGTCATTGTACATGACCTGTCAATAGTACTTGACACAGGTGACCACCCTCTTCCTTGAAATACTTTGTTCACTTGGATCCCCTCACCCCATATTCTCCGGATTTTTCCTTCTGCATCATTGGTCTTTCTTTCTTCATCTCCTCTGTAGTTCTTCCTTCCCAAAGCTCAGCCCTTGGACTTACGTTGGATCTAACTCACTTGGGAATCTTTTCCAGTTCCATGGCTCTAAATACCATCTACCTGCTGAGAACTCCCAAATGTACATCTCCCAGAGTAACTCTCATTTGAACTCAGGCTCATATATTTCTCTACCTCTGTCACACTTGTAAGTCTCATATGCATCTCACAGGTGTTCAAAATAGAACTGTGAATCCTAGCAAATCATTTCCTACTACCAAAAAAAAAAATCTCTTGCCAACTCTTTAAATAGTAACTCCAAAATTCCAGTTGCTCAAGCCAAAACTTCGGTGCCACCCCTCATTCCTCTTTTTCTTTTACATCCCACAACCAATCCATCAGCTAGCCCTCAAAGTGTACCAGAATCCAGCCACTTCCAACTAATCATCCACTACCACACTGGTCCAAATCACCATGAACTTCCCCTAAAAGAGTCTCCTGCTTTTGCCTTTGTCCTCTCCAAGACTGAGTGATCCTTCTAAACTAAAATCAGATCATACCACTTTTCTTCTCAAAACACTCCAGGAGCTTCCCACATCACCTAGACCAAAAGCCGAAGTCCTTGCAATGTCTTACTTTTCTAATTCAAAAATATGTAGGAGGCAGCATAATGCTCAGGGTCAGATTGCCTGTGTTCAAAGCCTGGTTCTAATTATTAGCTGTATGATGTTGGACAAATTATTTAACCTCTCAGTGGCTAAATTTCCTAACTGTAAAATGGGATTATTATAATACCAGTCTCATAGAGCTGCAGTGAAGATTAATGAATTAATATTTATAACAGGCTTACAATAGTCCTGGCATGTAGTAAACATTATAAAAGTTTTTGTTTGTTTGTTTTTGCGGTACGCAGGCCTCTCACTGTGTGGCCGCTCCCGTTGCGGAGCACAGACTCAGGACGCGCAGGCTCAGCGGCCATGGCTCACGGGCCCAGCCGCTCCGCGGCATGCGGGATCTTCCCGGACCGGGGCACGAACCCATGTCCCCTGCATCGGCAGGCGGACTCTCAACCACTGCGCCACCAGGGAAGCCCCATTTTACATTTTTAATACTTGATTATAACCGAAGAATAAAGAACACTCACAAATCACCCCTCTGCCCCCAATACGCACACAATGCAACACAACACACACTCATAGCCTTATGGAATTGCTTTATGACCCACAGAGGAGAGAGGGCCTTGTACTCACAAGTAAATTTCTACAGATTATTTGAAATGGGAAGACCTATTTGAAAAGAGGTCAAATACACATTTGAATACAAGGTAAGTCACGGTATTTGTCCATGAAAACAAAAGGGAGTTAGGATTTGTAAAAAAAATTGTGAATGGGTCATAATATTTATTCAAGGGTGTATAAATCAGAGATTTTTTTTTTGACAGTTGAGTTTTAACTTTTAGAATATGTGGTGTGAAGTTTTGTTAATTCTGGAAACGTCTTCCAGTTCTAGATGAAATTGTGGTATAAACTGGTCCTGTTGCTGGAACTCTTAAAGGCCTCTGCATGTTGAGGTGGGCTACTGATGAGCTTCCAGGTAAAAATAAACTTCACATATTTGCCAATAGAAAAATGTCTAAGACTCAACAGCTATGCAGCTACTGAGAATTCCTTTGAGGATGTGAGGGGAGAAACAATACTATGCTGCCTGCACATTAGAAACACGAGGCAACACTTAATGGAAACTTGCTTAGTTGAATCAACATTATTATGAAACGTAACATTTCATGGTATTTACACGTATAAAAGATGTACAAATGAATAATGCCCTTCTAAAATGTCGTTGTAATACCTGTCAAGTAACACTTTTCCTCACTTTTTTTTTTTAAATTTTAAAAGAAAATTGGCCTTGAAACACCATCCAGACAAGAATCCAGATGATCCAGGTGCTGCTGAGAGGTTTAAAGAAATCAACAACGCCCACACAATACTAACTGACACGTCAAAAAGAAACATATACGACAAGTACGGATCACTGGGACTCTATGTGGCCGAGCAATTTGGAGATGAAAATGTTAATACCTACTTCATGCTGTCAAGCTGGTGGGCAAAGGTGAATTGGATTCTTTGTTTCTCTTGAAAACAATTTCTTAGAAGATCATGATATTAGTCACTCTTTTAGACTCCATCTCAAAGAAAGTCTAACCTTGCTATATTACTAAACTCTTACAGATAAAAGGAGCTGTTATTTAAGGATCGTTTTTGCTTTAGCTCACCAAGTAATTATAAAATACAGCATGACTTAAAATACTTCTAGACATTAATTAGATTTGAATTTGAAGCCTCAGGTTAATTCTGACTGCCCTCCCTACCCCCATAATGACAAATTAAGAACTGACTCATTGCTGAAAACCTAAAATAATTTATTAGTGTGACAACTGTCTAAAAATTCTTATGGGACAAATTTAGCCATGTACTTTCCTATCTATAGCATAGGCTACATCAGCAAACACAGTACTGCGGAGAATACATGGTAATTAGGTCATAGGTTCACATGGAGCCTGCTGGGAAGTAGTGGAGAAGGAAATGAGGGGAAAAAGGTAAGAATTAAATAGGGCAGCACACTGAGTTGGCGAGAGAGAGGAAGAGAGAGAGAGAAAAAGGATATCTAGTCAAGAAAAAGGCAAGATTTTTAAGGACTTAGTGCGACCGGAATTGACTTTTGACAGTAAATTTTGTGGGATTTCCTAAGAATCCCTAGTATATGCATGCTTGGTGATAGTTTTATATTTGTTTATGAGTATTACTATCCTTATCTTCTGATAAAAGTATATTTACATATAAATCATACATATAGTCCATCTGCGTCTTTTCTGGACAGTTCACATACATGTAGTAAGTTCACAGTTCACACATTTTGTGAAATCAGATGAACTCACACTCATACGAGTTGTAATTAATAAAGAAACAGCAGATCTCCAGAGGCAGATGTCATGTTCAGTAGTACTCTGATTGCTACTTTCTTCCACTAAAATAAATCTTGCTAAATTGAATAGTTTTATATATGCAGGATGAGAGAGAATGTGTTTTTGTTCATAGGCATGGGGAGAGAGAGTCTGCAGCCTGAAGCCTCATTTGCCTTCTGCAGTCCTCAGAATTCCTTTTCTTGGGGATAACTGGGATTCCCACTGAAACCTCCTTTCTTTATCACTCAAGACCTGGGAGGGAGATAAGTTTCTGCCCAGAGGATGTGGAACTTAGAACGAGAGTGTACATATTGTCAATGTCATTTATGATGACAGTTTGAATGTTTATGTAAAATACAGGCTTCTGTGGGAACCTAACCCCCAGGTATGACACTATTTCCATGGGAAGGTACATCTGGAGTTCTAGATAATTCACACACTAGCACCTGACTGCATATTGGGGCCTACCTGCATAAAAAGGAGAATAGATTTCCTTGCCCAGGAAGTTGACAAAATTGATCAAAATTCATATAGACAAGCAGAAGCTGTTCAGTAGTGTAAGAGATATACATAAAATAATTCCTGATGTGGCTCTTTAAAAATAAGGCTACAAAGAAATCTACCTTCCCCTTCTGCTTGTGCCAAAGCCTAACTGCCCAGTGCCCTTTAGAGTGGCCGCACATAGTGATCATGTATTAATAAGTATGCATTACATGTATGAGTCAGCGTACCAATTTGAAAATATTTTAAAAACAATGGACACCTACTTATGCCTTGTACTGCACTAAGCACTGCAAGGATTAGGCAACAGTGCAAGTAATCTAGTTGGAATAAAGAACAAAACAATACATGCATCAAAGGAAATTTTCAGAGAGGAGAAAAAATATGGGAATGGAATAGTGAAAGCCAAAAAGGTCAAAAGTAGGTAAAAAAACCAGGGTGCTTGTTGGGGCACTGGCTCAGGAACACTGCACAGGAGGGTCTTAGAGGCAGTTGGTGAGGAGGAAGTATTTTTATACTTTTCAGAGTAATTTAAGAAATGTATGACTCTGAAGATGTAGAGAATCCATAGCAAAAAGATTATAGGTATGAGGGTGTATAAAATCACTTTCTATTTCAAATAACATACTTTTAATAAAATCATAAACTTATTTTGCTCAATTAACAAAAATGGGCTTGTTTTCACTTCAAATTGGATTGGGAGAGTTTAGTCTTTTAATCTTTACCTATGGCAAACTTAGTGAGGAAACCTTTTATATGCTCGTGGGGAAATCCTGGTGCTGTTCACTAGGAGGAACAAATCATTTGTTTATCTACTAATCAATTAATACCTTCATTAATTCAGTAGGCATTTCCTGTCTACCACACTCCAGGTACTAAATCCTTAGGTAGAGGAGGGATTGAAAAACAACTAACATATAGTTTAGCCTTGAAGAAGTTCACAGTCTGAGACAGAATTATAAACTCATCACTGTCTTAAAGTGTCAACAAAACAAGACTATGGTGGACATTTGTATGGCATGCAGTTGGGGCACAAAGGAGGGAGTAATTGTTCTGGAGGACATGGGGATCAGGAAAGATGTCACACAGAGGATCTTTGAGATAATCTTAAACACGGAGTGGGTATTTTCTAGATGACTAGGGAATGGGGCAGTGGGTGTCTAGGCAGATGGTTCCATAGGGAGAGCAAAGCTCCGCAAGGATGGCAGGAACAGGGCCATGCTGGTGCAGGGAAGGCACTGGAAGAGGCCAGAGGACCATTAATAAGGAGCTCCAGCCCTTTCTAAGAGGCAGGAGAGTCGCTGCATGGGTTCAAGAGAACATGTCAGAAAGCTCCAGCAGCAATGTGCAGAGTGGGCTAGAGGCAAGAGGGGAAGCAGGTAGGTCAGTTAGGAGGCTACTGAAGTATCCAGAGCAGAGATAAGGGGATCCATTCTAAAGCCCTACCAGTCAGGAGAGAGGCAATGGGGAGAGGGCAGAGATGGTGAGGAGAGAGACTGCAGGACGTGGTGACTGAGAGGAATGTGGTGATGTCAGGACTGGCTATCCCTAGCTCTTCTTGGTGAGAATGATTCAGTGCCCTTGGTTAGCCCATGTGACCTGTAGAGGTTATGTTTGTTGGTTTGTTTGCTCTGCTCTTAATAATGATCACCATGGCTTAAGAATAAAGAAGAAAATGTCATACTTCATTATTTGGCTGCAAGTCACTTGTTCCTGGCTTAACTTGTTAGGTGAAACTTTATGAGGAATTTGTTTCCAAGGAAACTAAAAAGATAGTCCTCCATGGAATAAGGATGAGGGTGAATATGTGGTGTCTGGGATGAACTGTGATGCCTTCAGGTCTCTGGAGGTACATGGGTCCACACTTGATTTCTAGGGTCTCCTACACCCCACGATCCCTCACCCCTGTTTTGCTTTGCCTCTGGTTCCCCTAGACTTTGTTTGTCATCATTGGCCTCTTGACCGGCTGCTATTTCTGCTGTTGTCTGTGCTGCTGTTGCAACTGCTGCTGTGGACGCTGCCGGCCTAAGTCATCGATGCCAGAAGAGGACTTCTATGTGTCCCCAGAGGATCTTGAGGAGCAGATCAAGACTGACATAGAAAAAGGTACAGCAAGATGAGAACAGAGTAGGGGGTGTCTCTTCATAGGCCTGGCCAAGCACCAGGCCCCATGGCGATGGCCATCACTAAAGTGAGAGCGATACAACAACCAAATGGGGGGAATGCCGTAGACTTTTACCTTTGGTACCTCTTTTGGAGAGGATGAAGGGACAGTTACCTTTACCAGCCACAGAGAAAAGCAGAACCTAACACTGTCAGAAAGAAGTCATGAAATGTGCTGATCACAAGGCAAAGCTAGCACAATTCACAGTCGCATTACAAAAGAGTGAACTGTGGGTTCAGGGAAGTTTGGGTGGGAGTGCCCAGGGGTAGGAGAACCAAGGTAGAAATTTCTCCCAGGAGAAGCATTTCAGCCTGTTACTTTAGGATCTCTATTCAGATAGAAGGGAATGGACATCAGGAGAAGTCAACAACCCTTGACTTTCCTTCTTTTTGATTACTTGATAATGAGTTTTGGGTAAAACTGGGGGAGGGTAGTCTTTCTTCCCCAGAAATGCAGCTTCCTTCCAAAACCACACATTCAGAGCTAGCCTCAAACCAGCATCAAGAATACTGTCTGATACAAACGGGACTGTTTGCTTTGTTAAACCACCTGCACATGCCTGTCAATGTGTATGCATGGCCGTGATAGATTACTTGATTCCTCAAGTTCACTAGACCCAGCAATGATAACGAAAAAATGTAAAAGAAAGACAACAATCTCACAGAATTCACATCATCAGGAATACTTCATATTCTCTGGGAAATGCCTTTGTTTAAACAAACTGGAGTCAAACCTGCCATCATCCTTTCTGTCTTGCAGCCATAATCCTACTGTCATTTTCTCCTGCAGAATGCATCATTATTCTGGGTAATAGACTTCATCGCTAAGTCACAAAGAAGGCTGGACAGCCAAATAAACAATTCAGACTGTGACCCGCTGCTGTCACAACTGCGGAAATTAGGCATGGTGCACTTCTGTGTACTGTACTCTGATTCCTTTGATCACAATGAAGCAGAAATTCCAGGACATCAGACAGAGGAGAGGCTGTTTAAAGGCTTCCAGATACTTTCAAATTCCCTATCAAATGTGATGCTAAGTAATATCCAGTTATTACCCACCCTGAGTCCAGCTTAAGGAAAGGAGTCTTCAATCATGTGAATTGTACTTAGTCTCAGACCATTTTAGGATTGGGAGATCAGAGAGAACAGAAGGGATTTTCCTGCAAGCTGTGACTCCTTTCCATGGGGACCACTGGGTGGCCAGTCTGGCAAACAGGGGGTTTGTTCTCACCATTTTGTATTACTGCCCCTGGAGCCAAATTGTAGGCCCATCGTGAAATACAATTACAACTTTCTTTTGCTTCATTTGGGATATAAAATGACAAATCTTCTAACAGGGCATACACACCAAAAACAGCAAGCAAGCTGTATTACTCGTAAATGGGTTAAACAGATACACACGCATAAACTCTTCTTCAGGGAAGAGCCAGTGACTTCGGCATAAGTCGCTGAAGAATGATGAGTGCGTTAACCTCATCTGCTCTTCTGAGGGAGATAAACTGTTATTAGATCATGTCAGGGGTCGCTGGGCCCATTGTTCATAGGATCTCCCACAACATCCATCAACCCAGTCCAGTCACTGACAGAGGATAGGAAGGGGCAGTTAGATAGGAGAGTACTGTCATCGGCACCCACCGTGTCAAGCTTATCTTAACTTTTCCTTTATAGTGCGGGAACCAAGTCTAGGTGAACTGAACCTAGATACCTCAAATCCAGTGTTCCATACTTTTCTGAAAAGCCTCAAAGTCTTTCCTTTTTAAATTAGATAAAAGCTCCACCAGGGCATTTCAGCAGACCTTCTTTGCAGAAGATTTCTTTTCTGGAACAGAAATTCATACTCAGTGCCAAATTCCACCCAGATTTCCTTCCTGCAGAGTTGTTGGTGATAAATCTACATGCCGTTCACTGTTCTCAGTTCTGACACCCCAGAGCTACCAATTCCATTGCAGAGGTCAGATTCCAGACTTAGTAAGTCACGAACCCATTTGACTGTGTTACTGTTAGTCTTAACCAAAAGGAAAAGCTCTATCCTATTCCTAAATATTCAAAAGCTCCTATGCAGAGTTAATGAAGGTTTTCAAGGGCCAGAAACTTACACAATTTGGACAGTCCTTTTAGGGAAAAAGAAAATCAAATTACAAATACAAAATTAGATCTGAAAGTGAATACTTATTTATAATGAAAAAAAGAAATTACAAAAAAATTGCAAAGCTTAAAAACTGATAAATGTCTTAAATATCATAAAATTTGAAAAACAGCAACAGCTTAATTAACTGCCTGACACACCTTTATAATACTTTCCCCCTATGCTTTCTGGGCGCGTATTCTTTGATTGCCTCTTCACTTAATAATAATTTCATTAATATCATTTCCTTAGGGAGAATAGAAAAACTACTGTCCTTCCTCTAGCATGTTTCTTCAAAATTTGTTTTTTATTATTGGTAGATTAGAAAAGTTTCAGTTTTACAACTCATTATTGATAATGTTGTCTAACTTTTTAGGGATTGTTATCAGATTTAAGAAAACTCCTATCTAGTTTATTTCATATATCAGATGTAAATTTGGAAGAAATTTTTCCACAGACCAATTCTGACTACACATTTCAAACCTTGTTGCCCCTCCATCACCCAATACTTCCAGGATCAGAGCCCAGTGGACACATTCATAATGTGTGACACCATGTCTGGCATGGATCTTCATGTCCCCTAAGCAATTAAATTGGGATAGTGAGCTATAGGAGTTATCTCTAAAGCCATTGTTATGCCAGTATGGCTAGCAATAATTATACACAGAGTTGCTGCAAGCCACAGAAACACAGTTTCTGTTCAAGAGTAGTGGTACAGGGTGGGATTTGCTAGTAGAGAGGAGAGATTTGCTTGGGTTATTGTGTCTCTTTCAAGTATGTGAAAGAGTGTAATCTAACTTCTACCCTTAAGAAATAAAGGAGGGAAGTTCAAAACAGTGGCATCTTCAATATTCCCTGGTAATTTTAGAACTTGTAAACTGATTCCCATCTCTTTCTCAGAATAAAAATATAATCCCAGTGGCATTCTAGGAACACAGGGGAATTTTATTATTCTTATGAATCAATTAGGAGCAAATAGAAGAGAGACAGTGTCTTGGGGGGTTGTCCATACCCCCTTTTTTGTCTTGGAAAATTTGAAGCTTGAAAGATAAAGGTGACAGATACCAGGTTATTTCCCTTCCTTTCAAATGTTCACAAATTAGAAGTTCCACTTTGTGAAATTTTGAGTGTTATATTTAAAACAAGCACATTTAGACCTTATACTCCTCCGTTAGATAAAGGCCACAATGCAGTCAGAATTCTACCAGTCAAGAGGGCTTTACAGAACATCTTGAGATAGAACACCATTCCCTGGGACCCTGTGTGTCTGTGTGTGTGTGTGTGTGTGTGTGTGTGTGTGAGAGAGAGAGAGAGAGAGAGAGAGAGAGAGAGAGAGAGAGAGAGAGAAAGAAAGAGGAAGGAAGGAAGGAAGGACGGAGGGAGGGAGGGAGGGAGGGAGGGAGGGAGGGAGGGAGGGAAGGAAGGAAGGAAGGAAGGAAGGAAGGAAGGAAAAGAAAGAGAAAAATGAAGAAAAAAGAAAAGGAAGGAAGAAGGTATAGAAATGAGCATAAATGGAAACCTGTTATCTCTAAATACCCTGGCAAAGCAAACCAAAAATACAAGAGATAAGCTCAATTTTTTTCCAAGCTGCAAGCAGTGGACTGAAAACTCCGTTAAACTCAAAAATTTTCTTGCAGAGTCATGATTTCCCCACTTTTTTGAAGGAGAGGAAATAGAGTGTTTAAGGGAGAAGGTTTTCTAGTGGGTTGACCTTGGATCTAAAACTGTGAGATTCAGGGCACAGGAAAATCTGCTGACTGCTTAACTGTTCTTGCTACTCACCTGGATGAAACCCAAATAAATTCACAGCCACTGAGCTGAAGAGGCCATATGGCTCCTAATTAGACTAGCTCCCAGCCAAGATATTGAGACATTTATTACATTTGCTGTTCAGCATTCATCACACTTTATTGCCCAGGAAAAGGGCACCAAGGAAGAGATTAAATTCACCCTTCCTCTTTTCACCAATCCCACTCAATCTCCTTCCTATCCCCTTCCCCCCAGTCAAAAGGAACTGATTTCTAAACATAATTCATGGAAAATAATTCTTGCAACTAGTCCAAAGCCCTTTGCTGCTTCTTTATATGAAAATAACAAGTAAGCACCATCAAGGCCCTGGGCCGGGACAGCAGGACAAGTGAGTCAGCTCAGAATGCTACCCCAGAAGCTGCTCAAAGTGGACCCAAGTGGACCCAAGGTTTCTTCAGATTTTGCCTGCTAAGGTTCAGTGAGCAAATTTACTAGACAGTCTTTTCACAGAAAACATTTATTGAGCACTTAATATTTGCCTGACACTATGCTAGGGGCTAGAGAAAAGAAAGGTGTGGTCCCTGCTGTCTTGGACCTTACAGTATCGCAGAGGAGATGGGAAGACAAGTACTCAACAAATAGTCACACAATGAGCTAGCTAACTTACAGGTATGATAAGTCTGCCAAAGGAGAAGCACAGGGGCTGTGACAGTGAAGACTAGGCGGGCCTGACCCGGATGCAAGTGAGGACAGCTTCCCAGAGGAGGTGACATTTAAAGCTGAAAACGTAAAGAATGAGGAGTTAGGGGTGGGAGATTACGGGGAAGGAGAACCCTAGAAGGGAGGAATCTTGACACCAGCACAGCATCTGGCACAGCACCTCCTAGCATCCTGTGGATAATGGTGAATGGAGCTCTAGATGCCAGGCAAGGCAGGGATACTCACATTAGGCTGTTCTAGTGAACAGTTTGATCAAGGAACTGAATGAAGAGGAAGTTATGCAGAAAGCATATTTGCAAATAACCCCAAACTGGGATATACCCAGTCAAGGGCTCAGACCATCAAAGTGAAATGTGATAGATGGAAAGCAGCTGGAATCCTGGACAGTTGGCTAGATAAGAGCAAGAGCAGTAGGATTTTAACTAGGATGAGGGGAAAGGGAGTTGAGAGAAACCCAGGAGGTTCTGAGGAAGAAAACGCAAAAAGGTAGAGGTGAAATATTATTCAGCCATAAAAAGGAATGAAGTACTGATACATACGACAGGGTGGATGAACCTGGAAACGTTATGCTAAGTGAAAGAAGCCATACACAAAAGGACAAACACGGTATGATTCCATTTACATGAAATATCTAGATTAGGTACATTCATAGAGGCAGAAAGCATACTGGTGGTTGCCCGGGCCTGGGGGGAAAAGAGGAACAGGGAACAACTGCCTAATGGGTCTCCTTTTGGAGAAATGTTCCGCAGCTAGATAGAGGCAGTGAATCATATATTTAGTTAGTACACTGTGAATGTACTAAATTGTTCACTTTATTTATTTATTTAAATTTAATTTTATTTATTTTTGGCTGTGTTGGGTCTTCGTTGCTGCACGCAGGCTTTCTCTAGTATGGCGAGTGGGGGCTACTCTTTGTTGTGGTGTGTGGGCTTCTTATTGCGGTGGCTTCTCTTGTTGCGGAGCACAAGCTCTACGTGCGCCAGCTTCAGTAGCTGTGGCACGTGGGCTTGGTAGTTGTGGTGCGCAGGCTCAGTAGTTGTGGCGCGCGGGCTTAGTTGCTCTGCGCGGGCTTAGTTGCTCCGTGGCATGTGGGATCTTCCCGGACCAGGGCTCGAACCCGTGTCGCCTGCATTGGCAGGGGGATTCTTAACCACTGCGCCACCAGGGAAGTCCCAAATTTTTCACTTTAAATGGTTACTTTTATGTTATGTGAATCTCACTTCAATTAAAAAATATCTGTAGTAGAGGAGAGAGGGGATTTGACTACAGAAAGAAACTAAACACCCTTTCTTCAGAGAAGGAGAAGGTTCTTTGTTTCCTGAAAATTCACCCATGGCAGGGAGTAGAGGATACCACAAAGAATCAGTATTCACAAAGTGTGGGGAAATGGGAAAGTTGATTATCAGTCTTTTATGCAGCTACCTTGAGAGCAGTACACTATTAGTAGCTAAGACAGAAAAGGGCTTTGAAGTCAGTCCCATTTCAAGCCCCGACTCTATTAGTTACCAGTAGAGATTTTGGGGGTAATTCACTTAACTGCTTTATCCCTTATTGTTTTCACTTATCAGGAACATACAAATGAACATTATGTGCCATTACCTTTAGGTTCTTTGCTTGCTGTTCCCTATTCAGAGGTAACTGTTACCCTAAATCACCTGTAATCATTTTCCTTTTTTAAATTTCTGTTTTATTGAGATATTTAATTGACATCCAGCACTGTATAAGTCTGACTTGCCTTACATATATTGTGAAATGATCACCGCAGTAAGTTTAATTAATATCTATCATCTCATATAGACCACAGAAAAAGAAAAAAATGTTCTTTTCCTTGTGATGAGAAGTTTTAGGTTCTACTCTGTTAGCAACTTTCAAATATGCCACAGCGCAGCGTTAACTGTAGTCATCATGTTGTATATTACAACCCCAGTATTTATTTGTCTTAGAACTGGAAGTTTGTACCTTTTAACCACATTTATGCAATTCCTTGTCTCCTCACTCTCTGCCTCTGGTAACCACAAATCTGATCTCTTTTTCTATGAGTTTGGGTTGTTTTTGTTTTTTTAGATTCATGTATAAGCGAGATCATACGGTATTTGTCTTTCTCTATTTGACTTACTTCATTTAGCATAATGCACTCAAAATCCACCCATGTTGTCACAAATAGCAGAATTTCCCTCTTTTTTTTATGGCTGAAAACTAGTCCATTGTATATATACACCACATTTTCTTTATCCACTCATCCATCAATGAACACTTAGGTTGTTTCCACCCACTTCTTGGCTATCATAATGTAATCATTTTCTTACTATTCTTTTTAGTATTACAACTATATATATTTATGTTCCTAATCAAGTTTATTGCTTGGTTTTACATTTCTGAACTTTAAATCAATGAACTCATACTCAACAATTATCCTTCAACTTCTTTTTTTTTCACTCAACATCATATTTCTGAACTTCATTCGTACTGTGATTGTCTTTCATTCATTTTCACTGTTGTATAATATTCTTCTATGAGAATATCCCAGAAAATTTATTTATCCATTCTACTGCTAGTGGGTATTTGGGTATCCAAATCCACTTTTTTGCCATTACAAACAGGGCTATTACAAATATTCTTGTTATGAATGTCTCCTGGTTCACGAGTGCTAGAGTCTTCTAGGTATTGGGTTGGCCAAAAAGTTTGTTCGGCTTTAAGTAAAAATAAAAGACACATTTTTCATTTTCACCAAGAACTTTATTGAACAATGTATTCATTAACTGAATGAACTTTTTGATCAACCCAATATATACACAGGAGTGGAATACCTTAGTCAAAAGGTGTGCATATCTACAAGTTATTAGATAACACCAAGTTGTTCTACAAAGTTGCTGCACTAATTTCCATTAGCTACTGAGAGTTCCTACTGCTTCACATCCTTGCCCTCACTAGACTATAAATGTGTGCCAGTCTGGTGGATGGGAAATGGTATACCTTTGTGATTTTAATTTTTTTCTCCTTGAAGCCTTTCAGAATCTTACTGGTTGTTTGGGTTTCTCTTTCTTTGAAATGCCTATTCAAGTCTTTTGCAGGTTTTTATTATATCATTTGCTTTTTTCTTACTGACTCTTTTTTGGGGCGTGGGTATTGACTCTGTTGATCATGTTTGTTTAAAATGTATCTTCCCAATTTGTGGCCTGGTGTTTCACTCTTTACGGTGTCTTTTGATAAGCCAAAGTTCTTGATTTTAATGTAGTCAAAATGTCAATATTTGCTGTTATGCTTAGTGATTTCTGTGTTTTGATTAAGAAATCTTTCCCTATCCCAAGGATATAAAGGTGTTCTCCTATATGGTCTTCTCAAAGTTTTATAGTTTTGCTACTCATGTTTATGTGTTTCATAACCAGGAATTGATTTCTGCAAGTGGTATGATGTAGGGTTCCAACTTCATTTTTTTCCATATAGAAAACAAACTGTCCCAGCACACTGATTTCTAGTCTTGGTTTTGACATACATTAAGTTTTAATAGATATATGGAACCGTTTCTGGGCTTTCTGTTCTGGTCCGTTGGTCATTTTGTCTATCTATATGCAACACCAGGCCCATTTATAATAATTCATAACACTATTCAGGCAACTCTTCCTAATTTGTCCTTCAGGACACTCTCACATATCCTTGGCCTTTTGCTTTTCTATATAAATTTTAGAATAAGCTTTGTTAAGTCCTGTACCAAAATTTCTTTAAGCAAAATATTTGGGATCTTGATTAGAATTGCAGTGACTGTAGATAAGTTAGGAAGAACTGACATCTTCAAAGAATGTGAGTCCTCTAATATGTGACATGGTATACCTCTCCATTTATTTAGGTTTTCTTCGTTGCCTTTCAATAAAGATATCTCTTTTATACCTTTGGTTGCATTTATTCATAATACTTTATCCACTTTGATACAATTATAAATAAATTATCATAGATTAGTAGTTGACTTGTTTCTTAGTATATAGGAATGTACTTTTTTTAACATTGATTTCGAATCCAAGAAACTAGCTAAACTCTCTATTTCTAATTATTTATCTGTAAATTCTTTAGGTTTTCTACATACCTATCTATAACATTCGTGAATAGTGATAGTTTTGATTCTTCCTTCCCTTCCCTTATCATTTTTTTAGCCTTTTCCTTGCCTTTCTGTGTTTGTTGAGACTGCCAGTAAAATGTTGAAGAGAAGATGCTTTCAAGATTGCATAATGATTGTGAAGTTTGCTGTAGGCTTTTGATCAGGTTAAGAAAGTTGTCTTCTATTACTATTTTGTTAGAATACTTTTTTCTTCAGCAATTGAGATGGTAATGATTTTTCTCCTTTAAATTGTTCATGTGAAGAACTATATGAATTGTTGCCCAACGTTAAAACAATCTTGAATTCCTGAGATAAACCCAAAGCAGTCATAATGCATTAACTATTTTATTTTTTTATGAAATGTGTTTGCTAATATTTTGTTTTAGATGTTTGCATCTATGTTAATGGGTGAGACTGGCCTATCATTTTCCCATCTCAAACTTTCCTTATGGGTTCTATACCAAGATTATGCCTCATAAAATAAATTAGCAGTGTTCCTCTTTAACTCTTGAAAAGTTTGTGTATTACTGGATTTATTTCTTTCTACAGGACAGTGTAGACCTTTCTGGGCTAATGTGTTTTTATACAAATTTTAAATTATGGATTCAATATATTTTATAGGCCATTTAGGTTTCCCTTCTTCTTTATTAAAACAATTAGTTCTTCAAAATTTCCTCTTGTTACCTTTTACACATCTATAGTATCTGCATTTTTGTCCCATTTTTCATTCCTTATATTGGTTATTTCTGCTTTCCTTTTTTAGCCATTCTCACCAGATATTTGAAATTTTTATTCTTCTCAAATAAATGTTGTCAGTTTTATTGATTCTCCTGTATATTCTCTCTACTTAATTTCTACTTTTTATTATTTCTCTTAATTTATTGTTGTTAATTTTCTAACTTAATTTTTATACTTCTTAATTTTCAGTCCATCTTCTTTTCTGATATTAAGCTATTATGGCTATAAATTTTTCTGTAAGTACCAGTTTGGCTTTACATACACACACGTACATATATGTTCTTATAATCTAAGCTTGAAACATTTTATTTCCATTATGATTTTTTTCTTTAATCTATAAGTTAGGTCTATATGTGTCTTAATTTGTAAACCTGTGGGGTCTTTTCTTGTTCTTTATCATTGTTTGTGTCTAACTGAACTGCAGTATTATCAGAAAATGTGGACAGCATGACACAATATTTTGAAATGTCTTGAGGCTTGCTTATAGCCTAGAACTTAATTGATTTTACATATGTTCCACATTGCTTCAAAACAGTACATTTTGCATTTGTTAGGTTCACTGTTCCATGTATGACTATTCAATAAAGCTAATTTGTTGTATGTATTAGTTTGCTAGGGCTGCTGTAACAAAGTACCACAGACTGGGTGATTTGAAAAACAAATTTATTCTCTGGCAATTCTGGAGGTTAGAAACCTAAGATCAAGGTGTCTCAGGACTGGTTTCCTTAAGGCCGCTCTTCTTGGCATGTAGATGGTCATTTTCATCTTGTGTCTTCACAAGGCCTTCCCTCTATGTATGACTGTGTCCTAAGTACACAAGTCATACTGGACTAAGGCCCACTCTGAGGACCTCATTCTAACATAATTACTTCTTTAAAGACCCCCTCTCCAAATATGGTCACATTCTGACAGACTGGGGATTAGAACTTCAACATATGAATGGGGTGGGGGGCAGGGACACGATTCAGTCCACAACATTACACTTTTCAAATCCTTTATAACCTTAAAGATTTTTTTGCTTGCTTTATCCGTCAGTTACTGAGAGAAGCATTCAATTCTTCCACTGTGCTGATGGATTTTTCTATTTCTCTATAAAGTTCTGTCAATTTTTGCTTCCTATATTTTGAAGCTATGTTATTAGCATATATAAGTTTAGAATTTTTATGGCTACTTGGTTAATTGAATATTTTATTATTATGTAGTTACCCTCTAGCTCTAGCAATGCTTTTTGTCTCATACTTTGTTTTTTTTTTTTTTTTTTTTTTTTTTTTTTTTTTTTTTTTTTTTTTTTATGCTGTACGCGGGCCTCTCACTGTTGTGGCCTCTCCCGTTGCGGAGCACAGGCTCCGGATGCGCAGGCTCAGCGGCCATGGCTCACGGGCCCAGCCGCTCCGCGGCACGTGGGATCCTCCCTGACCGGGGCACGAACCCGCGTCCCCTGCATCGGCAGGCGGACTCGCAACCACTGCGCCACCAGGGAAGGCCTCATACTTTGTTTTTAAAATACAGTTATATTAGCTTTCTTTTCCTTAGTGTTTGTGTAGTAAATATGTTTCCATCCTTTTATTCTCTATGTTTTTTTGTCCTTATGTTTTTTGATGTGTCCTTTGTAAACAGCATATTGCTGGGGGGATTTATTCAGTCTGGCCATGTTTTTTCTTTTAAATAGAGTCCATTTGTATTTTTTATAACTAATGATATATGTTTTTTTCTATGAACTTACTCTTTGTGAGAGACAGTATAGCACAGCCTTTAAGAAAACAGATTCTGAGAAATACTGCCCAGGTTTTAATACTAGCTCTATTCCTTACTACCTGTGTAATGCAGGCTAGTTACTTAAAACATTCTGTCCCTCAGCTTATCTGTAAAATAGCTATCATAATTACCCTACCTTGTAGTGCTATTATTGAGTTAAGATACATAAAGCACTGAGAACAGTGCTAGACACATAAAAAGTACTATATATGTGCTTTCTGTTAATATTTTATTATTATAATTATCACTTTAAGTTGGCATATTTTTTCTGTTTCTATTTTCTTTCCTTTTTTTCCTTCTTCTGTACTGATAGAAATTTTTTTTCACATTCCATTTCTTTCTCTCCTCCAGTTTGGAAATTATATTCTCTGTTCTATTTTTTTAGGGCTGCCTTAAAAAGTTATCAAGCATACTTAAGTTACCAAAGTTGAAAGTTAATTCTTATCTTTACCCTCTCCTGAACAATACAAGAACTTTATAACTCTTTAATTCTGATCATCTCCTTTCTGATTTACATACCATTGTCATAATTTTATCTCAATTTTAAATCTCATAAATTATTATTGCTTTATATAATAAATAATTGTTTAGTTTTACTTATATATCTACTAATCATTTCTATATATAGCACAAATTTTTCCATGTGATAACACTTCTTTCTGTCTGAATTAGAACTTTTAAATTAGGTCTGCTGGTGGCACAACTTCTGTTTTTATTGTCTGAAAATACCTGTAAATCATGCTTAAAAAAATAAATGTAGCAATAAGAGGGTTTATCAACAAATTTAGGTTGATATCTTCTTATAGTATATTGTAAACATAATTTCATAGTTTTCTGGCTTCCATATCTGCTATTGGAAAGTGAGATTGCTTTAAGAACCGTTATCCTTAGTGTTCTTCAATATCACTAAGATGTTTAAATACGAATTTCTCTTTAATTTATCCTAGTTGGTTCTTCAATCTGTGGATTGGTGTCTTTTATCAATTCCAGGAAATTCTCAGCCATTAAATCATCAAATATTACCTCTACTCTTCTTTTCTTTTCATTTCTTTATGAAAGTCTTATTAAATATAAGTCAGGATATCACTCTATTCTTCATGTCCTTTAGCCTCTTTCCTATTTTATATCTTTGTTTCCCTGTGTCACATTCTGATTAATCTCTTCAAATCTGTCTTCTATTCCATTAATTCTCTCTTTAGCTGTTAAACCCCATTCATCAAGTTTTAAAAATTTCAGATGTGTTAATGTCTAAAAGAGATTTTTTATTATTATTAATTTCAAAATCCATTTGATCACTTGAAAAACAAATCTAATTCTTTCTTATTCTGTGTCTGGTAAGTGCAGGATTTGAAGTCTTTCTGGGTCTGACTGGCTTTCTGTTGTTTCTACTGGCTCTCACTCAGTGTGCATTGTTCCTATGTGTAATGTTCCCCCTCCCCCCACCTCTCTCCCTCTCTCTCTATTTCTCCCTATCTCTCCCATCTCTCTGTTTTTTACTATGAGTTTATGTTTCTTGCAATTTGTGGGGGATTCTTTGAGGGCTGGGTTGAAGGTTGGGGCCATTCACTTCTGCTCTGTGCTTTTGCACAGGACCATTTTAAACTAAATTATTAGCCTGAGGTTTCTTGGAACACATAGGTATTGTAAATTTGACCTGCCACATTGTGTGCTCATTAGCTTGCTAACAGACATTTTTAAGGGAGCTCTTCACTTCCTCATCAAAACTCAAGACTAGCAAATTTCCTTGCAGATTTAAGGCTATGGTGATTTAGATAGCACATAACCATTTGGGATACTAGCTTTATGTGGAGAGCTTCCTATTAGACTCTTCACCCAAGCAAACTCTGGGTCTTGGCCTCTCTCCCAACCAGAGCCATGTATGCAATTGTCCACTGCACGATTCTAGAGGTATCTTTCATATAGATACACACTGCAGTCTATATGACATGGGTGGCAGCCCTGTCCTCATCCCCACAAAATGGTGAAAACTAAAGCTCAAGTTTATCAGCTTTAGAAACTGCCTCAAAGTGAAACCTGGGCTTAGTACTTTGGTTTTATAATTCTGTAACTAATAGAACTTAAATGAAGAATGAAGACAGTGAGTGTATCCTCCCTTTCGAAGTCCTTTAAAGGGTAGGATCCTTAGTATCTCAGGAATTGAAATGATTTGCTAATCATCATTTCAACAAAAATATCTACCACTTGCCCCATTAAATGAAATGTAACGTAAGAGGGTGTTTACTGGTTTTCTTTGTTAATTTTTAGATATGGACTTTCCAGTCGTCCTCCAGCCTACAAACGCAAATGAGAAAACACAGCTGATCAGAGAAGGACCTCGAAGTTATTGTACAGACTCTTAATATTGAGCCCATTGAGGGTCCACAGTACCTCCTCTTGGTTCAGTCATGTCTCCAGGTGGTCTTGATGGGGGATGGTAGGGGACATGAAATGCTGTGAACTTTTCCACATTTGTATTTTACTTTTAGGTTAAGGAAAGATGATTGCTACATAATCCTCTCAGTATGCAGATTCACTCTTTGAGTAGAACTCCTAATGGAAACACACATTCCATCTGAATGAATAAAGGCCTGAAGAGTTGTTTTATGCTCCTTGTATGAGGTAAGACAGTGGCATTGGACAGGCTTATGAGCCTGCCCTTTATGTGAGCCAGACCTCGTTCCTTATAGACTAAAGTAGTATTTCAAAACCGAAGCCACTTTTCATCTATTTAACTAAATGTAGTATTCATATCTGCCTTTAAATATCAAGAGCAAAACATACATGAGAATTTAGGAGGAACATTTTGTGGGTGTGGAGATTTTTCCTGTCATATTCAATATGGCTACAGAAATATTTCAAAGGCAAGAAGAAATTATTAGGTAAAGACAAATCGTATTATTTTAAAGTATATTTTTGAAAGATTACAAATTGTCACTTACTGAAAACTGACAAAATCATGAAGGAAGAAGTTTTGTGTGTACTTGTAGATTGGCATAAAAACAAACAAACAAAAAAACTTCAGCCTGGTTAAACGTTATAAATGATCCAGAAAGTCATTCTGGGCCCAAACCAGCCCCAAACAATGTGTTTAACAATTTTAAGTTAAAATAATTTTTGTCCAACAGGCTTAGATTAGCCAGACTAAGAAAAAGAAACACAGGAGGTAAAGGACAGAATTCTAAATTCTACAGCCTAAATTTAAATTTAATGGCATTATCACTCACCCCAACTTCAGTGGGATTAATAACACTGACCAGAAAAGGCTCTGCTCTGTGCACGTCGAACATGTATGCTCAGAGGTCATCTCTGCATTTACTTGCTTGATCCTTATATTCATCATGTGGAAGAAACCATATGCTATTTCTAAAATAGTAAGCAGCAAGTGTTTGTTTTTTTCCAGGTCTTCCTTAGTTCTTTATGTAATATTGCATTTTTCAAGATCTTGTTATGTTTTTATGTAACACTGCATGAAATGCTGTTTCCTTTTTTTCTTTGTTTCTTATTCTGCCTCACCACCAAATTACCGTTAATTAAAGTTAAATATACATTGTAAGTGGGAACTGGTGTTATAGCTGATAGTTCTGACATAACTAAAACTCTGCTCTAACTCTTGAGTTACTGGATTTTTTTTTTTAAATCGACATAATTAAGTAGAAAGAGCCCTGGTTTGAACATTAAGAACCTGGTTCTAATCTAAGTGCTCACAAACTAGCCCTGTGACCAAGCGAGATGAGAATAATATGGCTAATCTCTCTGACTCTGTTTTCATATCTTCTCTGTTCATATTTCTAATTGCTGCCAAGATCAGGTGAAATAGTTGAAGTGAAAGAACTCTGAAAAGTCAAGTATTTAACAAGTATAAGATGGTTTCACATGAGTTTGTATATGTTGATACACATAGACAAATGTAATGTGACTCCTTATGTATATAAACTCTCTCATCCAACAAGACCCATGAAAATACCCAATACTAACAGTGCCAGTGACCAGTAAGTGCTCAGAACTCTGCTCAACAATTGAGTGCTACTTTCCATTTGAAGGGAACAATGAGATAAACAGCCCCATCTGGGGATAATTTGAGCCACTACATTTCCTTCCTGAGGCCTCTAACCAAAACATCAGTCCTGTTTTTGAACAGGAACTTACAAGTCATAAAGCTCATCTTCTTTCTCTCCCAGACCTCTTTTTTCTTTCTTACACGGAATTTTTTACTTCCACTCCCAGCTTTCCCAGAGAGCTGGTACAAGAGTGGTCGCGATGAGAATAGGGCAGGAATTAGAATCAGAATCAGATGGTGGAATTCCTGGAGGCATTCTGGCCAATGTTTCCCACATAGGGCTAGTTTCTAGTTACCACGGTTGTGGCAAATGCATGCACATGGATGTCTCTGAGTGAGGGAGTGAATGCTACAGAATGCCCCTTAGCTACATAGAAACAAGGATCAACTCTCCATCTGAGGGGCCACGTAAGCATCTTGTGGAGTTGCCATCTGGGGTCACCTGCTATTATTCTGAGTCCACAAGCATCTTAGCAAAGAAGCATCGGGGAAAGAAAGGACATGCTGACCGTGATCCTCAGCAATGGCTGCATGGCTCCGGTTCATGCAGGGTTAAATAAACTGCCACTTCAGTGGCTCACTACCTAATCCTGGTCTCCAGGCTATCAGAGAAGGGGATTTCATATAAGGTTTCACAGGTCAACCATTTATTTATCGTTTTGCTGTCTTACATCAGAACGTAAAAATATATATGCATTTTTATTTACCAAAATACACACATTTTATTTCTTTGAGCATAAGTGACATTCTATTTCTACATTTCAAATGGTATGTAGACTAAAACACATTTGACATGGCCTGGTCTGGAAACACACTTACTGGCAATGCACTGGCTGATCTTCTGACCTATAGAAAGGGTTCCAATTAAGGCTACCTGATCTCTGTGACAGGCACAATAATGGTCCCCCAAGATGTGCACATCCTAATTCTCAGGCCTTTCATGGCAAAACATATTTTATGGATGTGATTATTAACGACCGTAAGATAGGGAGATTATCCTGGATTATCCAAGTGGGCCCTATCTAATCACTCTGGTCCTTACAAATGGAGAGCCTTTCCTGACTATGGAGAGAGAGATGTGAAGACAGAAGAATGGTAAGAGAGATACAATTGACAATCAGAGAATGACTAGAGATATGCTTTACAGATGGAAGAGGAAAAGGGCCATAAGCCAAGGTGTGCAGGCAGCCTCCGACAGCTGGAAAACTCAAGGAAATGGATTCTCCTCTAGAGCCTCCAGAAGGAAACACAGCCTAGCAAAACATTGATTTCAGCCCACTGACACCCATGTCAAACTTCTGACCTCCAGAGCTGTACGAGTTCAACACTGAATCAGTGCTCCTCACTTGTTTCTTCCTTGTCCTTTTGACTCCTTATTATATATTCCTCTTTTGTTTCACTCCCTCATCCTGTCTCTTTAATTTTACTTTCTGCTTTGTCCCTTCCCTTCCGTTTCTCAACACTCCCGTCTCCTTCCCTGTCCTCCTCTCCCACTTCCACCTTTCTTACATTTGACTTTCATTTCCCTGTTTTAGTCTCCTAATCTCTCTGCTCACCATTGTCAACCCTCTGCTTTCACATTTACTGAAATTTTTAGATAAACTGAACTTTTGGCAATCTACCCCAACTGTTGTAGGGTGCAGAAGGGAGAGACAGGAAATAGCCTGGGTAACAGGATATTAGTAAAGGAACGTCTTCCCTCCTCCAACTTCAAGCACGAATAATCATAACGCTAATAGGCAAAGGGGGAGCAAAAGTATTTTTCATTCAGTTCTCTGAGTATATTGACAAATAATTTTAGAGACCAAATTATTTGAATGAATGGCAAGGTAATTTATTAGACATTAATTTTGGTTTGTCCTTAGTACTGTAGGAATCTCACTCGAAGGAATGAGTGCTCTCCTGATTTTTTTTTTTTTTTTTTTGCGGTACGCGGGCCTCTCACTGTTGTGGCCTCTCCCGCTGCGGAGCACAGGCTCCGGACGCGCAGGCTCAGCGGCCATGGCTCACGGGCCCAGCCGCATCCGCGGCATGTGGGATCTTCCCGGACCGGGGCACGAACCCCTGTCCCCTGCATTGGCAGGCAGACTCCCAACCACCGCGCCACCAGGGAAGCCCTCCTGATTTATCTTTAAAAGGTCACTCCCTTGCTGCCCTAGCCTCACAGGTTAAAAACAAAGGTAGTCAGACACATGGAAAACAACCACCTATGTATGCTTTTGTTTGGGCTGTTGGAAAGGTGCGTGCTGGGAACTCCCTGGTGGTCCAGTGGTTAGGACTCCACGCTCTAATGCCCAGGCTCAATCCCTGGTCGAGGAACTAAGACCCCACAAGCCATGAGGCACGGCCAGAAAAAAAAGAAAGAAAAAAAAGATGTGTGCTGAAATTTTAGGAAGAGAAGTACCCCCATCATGAGGGGCCTCTAGACTAAAAACAGGTTGGAGAGTTTTGGGGGGCAGTTCCCAGAGTAGCCCAGACTTGTGTCCCCACAGAGGAGAGGCTCTGGTGAGATAGCACTTGGATGCCTCGGTGACAAAATTAAGTCAGGACTTTGTAGACATTAAGATTCTTGGGCCCACATCTGGCCCCTCAAAGTAACCACACAGGGTTGGACACTGAGACCTCAGGAGCAACCAGGGGACAAAGACATAAACCCTTGCAGACCCCTTATAATCTGAAGAAGGGGAAGGACTCTCAACACCCAGCTGAAGTGAAATTTCTTGCTATCCTGTTAAACTGCAGCTCTAAGCCAACGTTTAATTTAGAACACACCATCAAGAGACTTCCCCCAGATCTTTTCCCAAATGTCATTCTTTGCAGGCTTTCTAGACCACCCTGCCTAGGACTGTTAACACCCTCCACCTCACGCTTCCTATTTTCCTTCCCTGCTTTTTCTCCTTAGTACCTTTTTATCTTTCTCCCACACCACAAGGCCTAAGATTTTTGTCTGTTTTGTGCCCTGAATTCCCATTGCTTAAAAGAGTGCCTGACACATGGTAGACAGTTGGGGCATATTTGTTAAATGAGTAAATTTTTAACCTGTGTCATAGAATAAAGAAATTCCTACCTGCTAGAAATGCAGAAGCTGCTAGAAACCTTAGTTTTTAGGGAGGCTTAGCATATTAATAGCAAAATTAATTAATTTAATTAATAGAAAAATTAATACATTAGCTTGGCACCCAATCAAACCTCTGGCTCTATTTCAGAGTTATCTTTTTTTTTAATTTCATCAGCCAGCCATCCCTTACTCCTCACTGATAAGAAGGCGAATGTCCACTTCCAGGCAACAGTCCTTCTCCAAGCAGAGAAAGACCTTTATTCAAGAAACACAAGTCCTCCTCTCCAAAACCCCTCTTCTTCCAGCCTGCAGCACTCCTAAGCACCTAACAGTCATCTTCGTATTATTCCTGAGCAGTTCTAGACCACAAAGGGCCAGAAATTTAGATTCAGTCACGCATAACCAGTTTCTGTAAAACAAAGTCACTTCCAAATTGTAGGTGGCTCAAGTTAGCAGTGATTTCCGGAACTACATCTTAGAGTCAGCATTTACATCTGTGCTTTGCACAGTGCTAAAAATGAAGAGGCTAATAAATGCCTGTTGATTAATTCTCACAACATATACCATTTCTGAGAAAAGTCTTGCTCCAAAAGGGGACTTAAACATGCTCAGTGCCAAAATGTGATACAATTTTCTGGAATTTTCATGCTATTCCAGGGCTGTCCCCAAGAAGCAAAACTAAATTCCCAGAATCATATCAGCAGCTACAGGACAGCGGTTAACACATTCTGCTCACAGCTGGGCTGCCAACGGAGCTTTCTCATAGCTGAAAATCTGATTATCAGCTTCTCCAACGCCTGAGAACCCCCAGGCACATCCCTGTTCCCAGAGCCAGGAAGAAGCATCTTACCTGGGAGGGTTTTTTCTTCTTACTTCTGAGTAATCTGCTCTGGTACCCAAATATCTCCACTCCTGAGATGTCCAGATTCATCTCCAGATTCATCTCCTTTCATCTACGACACGCTTTTCCTGGTGAAGAATAATTGGGGGAAATTTTTTAGTACAGATATTCACTTTGGGAATGAAATTCCAAAATTTTCTCTAATTTTTTTAGAATGATCCATTTGGGCATGTATACACACTATTTACTAAACTGATATTTTCAGAATTATTATAATTGCAAAAAGCAGTACTTTAAAGCTAACCTAGATTAGCTTTATAAAAGTAAAAAATGAAAGCCACCAAGCAATGAAAAGTATTGCCTATATACTGATTAACTTATTAGCATAACAATTTTCTATAAAATGCCTTCATTTCAGAAGTTTATTGTATTTAGCATGGAATTTATTTTTTTAACTCAAAAAATAGCATACTAGGAAATTTAATTTTCAGCTACCAAAACCTGAAAGATACATGTTATTCTGAATACGAGGGTAAAGTTTTAATAGATTTTAAAATGATTCACTTCCCTGCTTATCTCCTGCTTTTCTTAGTTCTCTCTCTTACCTCTTCTCAGCACATCCCATCCCCCAAGCTAAAGGATTTGAAAGGAGGTGGAAAGTGTTGGGTTTTAGGATCACAGGTGCATTTGTATTTGAAAAAACATGATTCTTTTTTTTCATAAATTAAAAATCTGTTGCACGAACAATAATTACCAACAGTCCCCGTGCTCCGGACCTGACACTGCCCTAAGAGCTTTATATTAGCTTTATATATTTAATATTTACATATTCACTTAATGCTCACAACAACCTGTGGGACCAGTACTACCAGCATTATTATTCCCCAGTTTTCAGACAGTCTAAAACAGAAAGGTGAAGTAACTTGGCCATGACCACCCAGTTAGTGAGGGGTAGAGCAGGCTGGTCCTCAAGTCCACGATATTAACAGCTGCACTACATTGCCTCTCCACAATGATCTTACATTTCCAACTACATTTGTCCTTCTTGAAAACGAACCTTCTACGCCTCCCTGCCCAGATCTTTCCCAGGGTTCTGTTATTTTCAAAAGAACTGTCACTCCTGTCACTCCTTTTATAATCTACCTTTCTCTTCAACTGCCCTTTGCCACTCAAGAAGATTCCTCTAGGGAATGGCCCTTACTTAATTCCCAGGGATTTCCTCAAGTAAATCCTGGAAGACTCAAAATCCTCAAATTCCTCAAGAGCAAATTCCTGAAGGCTTCCTCTGTGCCCTCCTCCTTCCCCTGCTACCTGCAGCACCTGCTTCCTTGGGAAGCCCGTGTGCCTTTCGTAGGGCTACCTGCCACTTCTCTTGCCTGACCAATAACTGCAACGTTAATCAAGTGAGTGAGAAGTTGGATTTTTTTTTTTCTTCAGGGTGTTTTTAGTCTGTGTTAATCATACAAATATTCATGTATACAGTCGGGAGAAACTGCCTCATCTTCGTCGCCTCCCAGGCACCAGGAGGCGCCACCGCAAACAGCCAGCCAGCTTGCTTGCTGCCACACCACTGTCCAGAAGGAGAGGGCCGCAGCTCCAGCATTCACCCAAGGAGACAGACAAAAGGCGAGGCAGGGTGGGGCGGGCAGTCAGCTTGCAGTGCTGGGCCCTGGCAACGCCACCACCCTCTCCCGCTGGGGCTCACAGTGAATCTGGGGAGGGGTTTATCCTTACGCCCACTTCCCACCTGGGCCACCCTTGGGCCACACCAGCTGTCTTGGTGAGGTTCTCTCCTGGCTGGAAGTGCCTTTGATGGACGTTAGGTAACAGCCAGTCCTTGCGGGGGGAAGAGAAGGCTGTTTCTTGTAGAAAAATGCCCCCAATTCAACTGTCCCCATGGCAAAAAGAAGAAGAGCGGGCACGCGTGCACACACATCCACGCACACCTCACTCGGTGCAGACAGACATGTTCCTCCCAAGCCTCAGCCCCTCTGCCTCCCCCGCTGGCCTCAGGTCCTTAAGGATGCTGCCTGCCTCACCTCGCGGGTGCCAGACACTGGTGGTCCTGCCCAGAGGCAGCCTGCGACTTGGTAAAGAGTCCAAGAGGAACAGACTACTGGGGCTGAGAGGGTAGCCTCTGCTGGCCCACTAGGCGGTGGAAAAGAGGGGCTCTGAGGACTTGCTCAGAGCCCACACCAGCGAGAAGAGGCAGGATGAATGGTACTAAGGGCCGCCAGGCCCTGGGAGGACCACGGACTCCTTCCGCCCCTACTCCGCGGCTGGCGCTCGCTCTGGCCTCTGCAAGGAGCGCACCGCTCCAAAGATGTGCACAGAAAGGGTTTGTTCTTGGGAGAGAAGCCAACGTGCTTGGGACAATTACCTTGCCAGGTGAGACTGCCTAAAAGCAAGGGGAGGAGGAGAATCCTTGTGGAAGGCCCAGACCCACTGACGGGGACCCGTGAAGCCACTGCTGCATAACGGCGGGCAGCCCCCCTGGGAAAAGGGGAAGGGGCACCTAGTGTGGGGGAGGTGAGGAAGCCCGGAGCCCAGCGGGTGTAAAGCCTCCCATGATCCTGCAGGGGCAGCTGGAGATGTGATGCTTTGAGGGCTATCCAGTGAGCAGAATGGTTGGGCATGTGTGGGCTCCAGGGTGGTGGTGTCCCCGGAGGTTGGCAGCAACAGTAGCACCAGTCTGCGCCCAATAGGGCCCTCAAACAAAAAGCCATCGTGAGCCCCTGGCTTGGACCTGTGGTGGCCTGGGCACCTGGCAGGGACTCCCCTCTGCTCTGCTGGGAATGGGGTGCTCTGTGTGTGCATAGAAAGTAGGTGCTCCAGTGCGAGCTCTAGTCCGGCCCCAGCCCCAGCGGCACTGCCCTTTCAGCAGGCAGGCTCCACCCTCCCCCGGGGCTTCTCCAGTGGACCAATGTTTACGCCCCCTTTTATTTGGGGTGAGGTGGGGAGGCAAAGGGAGAATTTCATACAAGCTTTTCTCTCACAGTCAAGCTTGAAAAACATAACCGTCTCAGAAATGGACGAGGAGGAACAAACAACACGCGTTTTGGGAACTCAGACACCCAGACAGAGCCAGACAGACTCTCAGCCACACCCAGGCCACATGACCCCTGCGGCCAATCAGCGAGCTGGACTCCCTGCTGTCTCACAGCCGGGGGGGATGGCGGTGTGGCAACAGGCAGGTGACCCAGCAACGGCACCCTAGATCCGTATGCCCGGCTACCAAACGAACCAAGACTCGAGGGAAGGACGGGGGGAGAAGAGAAGAGGGACTTTGCATACTCCTGTATCTTTGGCACACAGCTGTTCTGGCCTGGTTTGAGCTTCCTGTGGAGATATCCACATCTCAACCTGCTCGGAACGCGCGGCATGCCAGTGGGGCCACCTGTCCCAGGGAGCAGCCAGCCAACCAACCTGTGCTCCGGCTGGGCTGTGCCTTGCCCGCCACCTCCCAATAGCTAAGCATCCTGCCCAGGGAGGGGGTCCTTTCATTCCCAGCAAAATGTGGTCTCCAAGATCACGCAGTTAGTAAGTGTGGCCCTTCCCCACGGCAAATTCCCCCATCTGGGGCTCCATTTTCATACCTTAACAGCTCAGCCTCCACTAACAGGCTGCGAAAACACCACAAAGGACAATTGGAGGGAAACGCAGGGAAGGGAGTTGTGTGACAACAGAGAAGCAGGGGACACCTTCACATTCGCCGGCTGTACACTCGCTGGTGAGCTGCACCAACACCCGTGTGTGTGTGTGTGTGTGCACGCAGCACGCACATAGCACAGAGGCCCCGTTCCCAGAGTGAATGGGGAGCCGCTGTGTACCAAGAATCCGAAAGAGCAGTAAGCGTGATGGCGTGTCTCTCCGCCAAGAGAAACGTGGAAGGAAAGCAATTTGAATTGTCACGAGTGTGTGCAGGAGGTCACCTCTCGGCCTCACAAACTCCCACGTCACCTGAGATCTGTCCTCCAGGCTCCTCTGCTGGCCACACAGGGAAGTTTGGTCTTCAGAGGTTCTGATGCTAACAAGCCACAGGGTTGACGAATACAAAGGTCAAAGGTGTAAATCGATAGAAGATTAAAGAGAAAAAAAGAGGAAAAGCGTGATAACCCATAGGCTGATGCCATTGAAAACAAATGGGGTCAGAGTCTTGTGGAATCGGGTGGCACGGCAGGTGTCCTCCTATAGCACCTACCCACAGAGTCCCCAAGCAGGCCGTGCCAGCTTTGAACCTGAATTGTTTCCCAGAGCAAGCAGCTATTCTATACACAGAATGTTATCCCTTATCTAAAAAAATAAAAGTGGGGAAAGAGTGGAAAAAATTAACATATGCTCAAAACTACAAGCTGTCTGTAGGCAAAATAACTTTTGTTTAGAAGATGGCTTTTTCCCCCTCATTTTAAACATTTTTTTCCTTCCCGAGCGCCCTAATGACTTGTTAGACTAACGCCTAATAAACAAAACCCAAAGTGGCTGCGAGGATTTCTTCTCGGTAGCCTTAACACCACTCCCACCACTCAGCATTCACACACACACACACACACACACACACACACACACACACACACGCTGCGTTTACTCAAAAGTAGTCTTTCTGATTCTTCCTCTTCTTCCAGGATGGGGGTCAGAGCCACGGGTCCCTGAGACGTGGTCTGCAATCCAGAGGAACCCCTTGCCCTCCCCTTCCAGAGTCAAGCCTTGTGTCTTTCGTTAATTTTTCTTCTTGGTGACACCCGTTTAAGACTGACTGAAGGGGTAAGGCCCGCGGAGCCCCTTACTGTAAGTCACGACGGATAAGTTGTTTGCGTGACTGTTGGGGGACAGATCTACAGAGTTCTGGGAGAGTCTACTCTCATCTTGCTCGGTTTGGTCAGGCGTGGGACCTCATGTGTTTTTGCTGATCGAGTCGAACCCGGAACCCCTAGGGTCTTTTGTTTTCATCTGACTGTCGTTTCTTTTGGGGAGAAGCAAACGGGGTGAAGCTTCCTTCTACCTTGCGATGTGGCTGTGTGTGGAACTCCGTTTCAAAAGATGACAGCTGCTGTGCTACTCCTAGAAGTCCACCCGCCTCCACACTGAGAATGACCCAGATGACATCTCCATAGTAGAGTCCTGTAGCAGTGCACATCCGCCACTGTCCCTGATCCATTCCTGCTCTGCTGGGGCTGCACATCTGGACGCTGACATCTGCAATCTCCTGGGGGTTTAGCAATCTCACCAACACCATGTTCACATGTCCAAGCTGGTCTCCCCTGACATATTTAAGACAAACCCCTGGAGGCCAGGCCTCTGCCCCAGAATTTTGGATCCGCCATGTTTTTATATATTGAGCATAAGGGGATATCGACTCCCGTTCTCCTATGGTGACATCTTCAACAAAGGACACAGACGGCACACTGATGTTTGGGCTCTCAAAGTCATACTAGGCGCCAATTGCTCCTTGTAGGTTCCAGCTGGTCATGTCCAGGAGGAAGGCGCAGCCGGCCGGGTTGAGCTGGAAGCCGAGCAACCGCTGGAACTCGGAGATGAGCACGTCCTTGTCGGCGGTGCCCAGGCAGCTGAACTTCTGCATCAGCCCAGGGTCCAGGCCCATGTCCGGCGTCCGTGGCTGGGGCCGGACACTCGCTTCCCCGCCTCCTCACAACTGGGCCGCTACCGCACCGCCGGGCCCGGGGACCATGAGGGGGGCCGCTGCTAGCTGGCGGCGCCGCGACCCTGCTCCTCCGGGTTAGGCCCCAGGCCTCTCACCGCCCACAGGGATAAACTCACTCAGCCACGGGCTCACTCTCGCGCTGCCCGCCCCTCCAAGCGCCGACACCCCGCCAGGCCACCTCTCACTTCTCCCCTGCCTCCGCCTCAAGGTGGATTTTTTTTTTAATTTAAAAAGTGATTCTAGAGTAGTCGGTATTGGTAAACAGCTGTGACTTTTAAATTCTGATAAAGTTCCTGCCACAATTTTCTAGGATGTGTAGATAGTGTTAAGAAAACTTAATATGTTTTTTAATAACAAACAAACATATGTATGGTGCTTACTATGTGCCAGACCCTGTTCTTAGTGTAGAGCTTAATATAGATTGACTCATTTAATCCTCACAGCAACCCTATGAGGTAGGTACTATCATTTCCCATTTCACAGATGGGAAAGTTGGAGACATTAACTCGTGCCATTAATAACAGAAGAACCAGCATTTGGACTCAGGTAGTCTAGCTCTCCCATCTATCTGCTTAATTACTACACCACGCTGGTGCCCTAAGACATATGTGAATTCTGTAAAGTCAGAAACAATACTTATTTAATGTCAAAACAGAGTTTACCCTCAGTATATTCTAACTTGTCCCCTCCCCACTAAAAGTGAATACATAGGTCTGTAAATCCAAGTTAATATATCCTGTTCCATTATTCTGATTCCATAAGATTGGAATGAGAACCTTTGCTATTATATATAAAAATAAGGCATTTCAATACCACTCATACAATGAGATGTACAATCTTTTCATGACTTCAAATGTTATCTATTCATAATAAAAGTGAAATTATACTCAATTTCTCCATTGTACAAAATAAGGTACAAATTGTGAAATTTCTATTAGTAAAAATATACCGTTACTTATGTCAGACTATTAATTAGCAATCCTTTATTATTTCTTCATAGTACAAAGGAAATACAACTTAGCAAACTTTAACTTTTTCTAAAGGAATTTTATCTGCAACCATTTAAAATAAATGTGTGTGTGTATGTATACGTATATATACTGTAGCAAATTATTTTGCTTTTTTCCTACGTCAATTTTCCACTGTCAGAAGCACAGTACCCTCCACACTCTGGATCTACCTGTGCTTTCTTTCTCCCTCTGGTACTCACCACTGTTGAACCTACTCTATACGTTATTTACGGTCAATTTATTGTCTGCCCCTTCAGAATGTGTGCTCCATCAGAGGAGGGATTTGTCTGTTTTGTTTACTGCTATGTCTCTAGCACTAGAACAATGCCTAACACATAGTAGAGAGTAAATAAAAGGCTGTTAAAGGAATATGAACCTCTGAAGAAAATCTCCCTACAACAGCCTCCCCCTCCCTCCCCCACCCCCCAAATCATACCTTCGGGGAAGACACTGTGTGAACAAGATGAGAGCTCTACTTTCTCTGAGTGTGAAAGACTGCAAGGGAGTTTGCAGAGGCTTATGGAGCCCTGGGAAGTGGATGGGTCAGTCTTGCCGTCTCCCTTAACGGAGGTGGGGAGCTGGGGGTTAGTCTCATTAAGAGCTTGCGAGGTAGTGATTCGGCATATAATTCAGGATTTAGCGTGACTTAATAATATAGTCAATTCTCACGATCACAGATTCCACATTTGCAAATTTGCCTACCTGCTAATATGTATTTGTAATCCCAAAATCAATACTCAGGGTGCTTTCGTGGTCATTCACAGAGATACACAGAACAGCAAAAAATGCCGGTTGCCCAGAGCACCTGCTCCCAGCTGAGACCGACAAGACGACGTTCTTTTTGTTTCAGCTTTCTTACTGTAAAGAAGTGCCACTTTGTTTTGCACTTTTGTGCTTTTTGTTGGTAATTTCACTATTTAAAATGTTTAAAAGCACAGTGCTGCCTAGTGTTCCTAAGTGCAAGAAATTATGATGTGCCTCATGGAAAAAATATGTATGTTAGATAAGCTTCCTTCAGATATGAGTAATAGTGCTGCTGGACATGAGTTCCATGTTACTGGATCAGTAGTATGCATTAAATAAGGTGTCCTTACAGAAACATGCACAAAACAAGGTCGTGTACTGATCACTTAATGATGAAAACGTTGTGAACAGAGGCTTAAGGGAACCCAACCCTGTATTTCCCCCAGAAGCAATGATTCTGTATTCACTAAATCACTGTTTGCGGTGACTTCTATAGAACCTAACTAGCAGGCGTAACAAGAATCAACTGTAGCTCCCGTGGAGTTCTCCAGCATGGTTCCCTTTCTGACTTTGGAAACATCATCTCTGTGCTTTCTCACAAATAACCTTCCCGGACACAGTAAATATTTACAGAAAGCCATGGATGAGGAATCAGTAAACCTGAATTCATCCCTCCTCCCCCAATTTGGAGGGTCAGTCTGAGGAAATTATTTAACCTTTCTTGGTAGAGCCTTGTGATCTGCAAATGGTTTCCTGAACTGAAAGGAAGAACGTGAAAGCCCTTTCATGTTGATATGTGTAAGGTATTTTTCCAAGTTGAACAATGGCTTTTTCCTTCAGATCTCAGGGCATCTTGGCAGCATTTTCATGGAGCTCCATTGTTAACAAATTTCAGGAACTTGATCTTTGGGTTCAAGAGATGAAAAGACAGTTCCCTTGAATAAACCAACACTTTCCTACTCCCAGAATCCTGGTCATCACTGAACCTTGCCTGACATCAGAAACTGCCTTTCAACCTCCCTTCTCCCAGGGAGCAGTCCAGCATCCAGTCCCTCTAAGTGTCCAATTGGCGACAAGTAGTGCCAAGCAAGGAGTCCTGGCTAGTGACGCAGGAGATCTGAACTCTCATCTGCCGCTGTTCAACTTTGTTACTGAAGGTAAGTCATTTCACATCTTTGGGCATCAGCTCCTTCATTTAAAAGCAACTGTTACAAGTCTCGTAGATAGCCTCATCCACCAGAGGGCAGACAGCAGAAGCATGAAGAACTACAATTCCGCAGCCTGCGGAACAAAAACCACATTCACAGAAAGATAGACAAGATGAAAAGGCAGAGGGCTATGTACCAGATGAAGGAACAATATAAAACCCCAGAAAAGCAACTAAATGAAGTGGAGACAGGCAACCTTCCAGAAAAAGAATTCAGAATAATGATAGTGAAAATGATCCAGGACCTCGGAATAAGAATGGAGGCAAAGACCGAAAAGATGCAAGAAATGTTTAACAAAGACCTAGAAGAATTAAAGAACAAGCACCGAGAAGAATCAAAGAACAAACAAAGAGAGATGAACAATACAATAATTGAAATGAAAAATACACTAGAAGGAATCAATAGCAGAATAACTGAGGCAGAACAGATAAGTGACCTGGAAGACACAATGGTGGAATTCACTGCCACGGAACTGAATAAAGAATGAAAAGAAATGAAGACAGCCTAAGAGACCTCTGGGACAACATTAAACAAAACAACATTCACATTATAGGGGTCCCAGAAGGAGAGGAGAGAGAGAAATGACCCAAGAAAATATGTGAAGAGATTATAGTCGAAAACTTCCCTAACATGGGAAAGGAAATAGCCACCCAAGTCCAGGAAGTTCAGAGAGTCCCAGGCAAGATAAACGCAAGGAGAAACATGCCAAGACACATAGTAATCAAACTGACAAATATTAAAGACAAAGAAAAATTATTGAAAGCAACAAGGGAAAAATGACAAATAACATACAAGGGAACTCCCATAAGATTAACAGCTGACTTCTCAGCAGAAACTCTACAAGCCAGAAGGGAGTGGGACAATATATTTAAAGTGATGAAGGGGAAGACCCTACAACCAAGATTACTCTACCTGGCAAGGATCTCATTCACATTCAACAGAGAAATCAAAAGCTTTACAGACAAGCAAGAGCTAAGAGAATTCAGCACCCCCAAACCAGTTCTACAACAAATGCTAAAGGAACTTCTCTAAGTGGGAAACATAAGAGGAAAAAAGGACCTACAAAAACAAACCCGTAAAAATTAAGAAAATGGTAATAGGAACTTACATATCGATAATTACCTTAAACGTGAATGGATTAAATGCTACAACCAAAAGACACAGGCTCACTGAATGGATACAAAAACAAGACCCATATATATGCTGTCTACAAGAGACCCACTTCAGACCTAGGGACACATACAGACTGAAAGTGAGGGGATGGAAAAAGATATTCCATGCAAATGGAAATCAAAAGAAAGCTGGAGTAGCAATACTCATATCAGGTAAAATAGACATTAAAATAATGAATGTTACAAGCGACAAGGAAGGACACTACATAATGATCAAGGGATCAATCCAAGAAGAAGAGAAAACAATTATAAATATATATGCACCAAACATAAGAGCACTTCAATACATAAGGCAACTGCTAACAGCTAGCTACAAAGGAGGAAATAAACAGTAACACAATAACAGTGAGGGAGTTTAACACCTCACTTACACCAATGGACAGATCATCCAGAGAGAAAATTAGTAAGGAAACACAAGCTTTAAATGACACAACAGACCAGATAGATTTAATTGATATTTATAGGACATTCCATCCAAAAACAGCATATTACACTTTCTTCTCAAGTGCACAAGGAACATTCTCCAGGATAGATCACATCTTGGGTCACAAACCAAGCCTTGGTAAATTTAAGAAAACTGAAATCAAATCAAGCATCTTTTCTGACCACGTCTTTTCTATGAGATTAGAAATCAATTACGGGGAAAAAAACGTAAAACACACAAACACATGGAGGCTAAACAATACATTACTAAATAACGAAGAGATCACTGAAGAAATCAAAAAGGAAATCAAAAAACACCTACAGACAAATTACAATGAAAACACGACGATCCAAAACCCATGGGATGCAGGAAAAGCAGTCCTAAGAGGTAAGTTTAAAGCAATACAAGCCTACCTCAAGAAACAAGAAAAATCTGAAATGAACCATCTACCTTACACCTAAAGGAACTAGAGAAAGAAGAAGAAACAAAACCCAAAGTTAGTAGAAGGAAAGAAATCATAAAGATCACAGTAGAAATAAATGAAATAGAAACAAAGAAAACAATAGCAAAGATCAATAAAACTAAAAGCTGGTTCTTTGAGAAGATAAACAAAACTGATAAACCTTTAGCCAGACTCATCAAGAAAAAGAGGGAGAGGACTCAAATCAATAAAATTAGAAATGAAAAAGGAGAAGTTACAACAGACACTGCAGAAATACAAAGCATCCTAAGAGACTACTACAAGCAACTCTATGCCAATAAAATGGACAACCTGGAAGAAATTGGCAAATTCTTAGAAAGGTATAACCTTCCAAGACTGAACCAGGAAGAAATATGAACAGACCAATCACAAGCACTGAAATTGAAACTGTGATTAAAAATCTTCCAACAAACAAATGTCGAGGACCAGATGGCTTCACAGGTGAATTCTATCAAACATTTAGAGAACAGCTAACACTCATCCTTTTCAAACTCTTCCAAAAATTGCAGAAGGAACACTCACAAACTCATTCTATGAGGCCACCATCACCCTGACACCAAAACCAAAGATACTACAAAAAAAGAATATTACAGACCAATATCACTGATGAATATAGATGCAAATATCCTCAACAAAATATAGCAAACAGAATTCAACAACACAGTAAAAGGATTATATACCATGATCAAGTGGGATTTATCCCAGGGATGCAAGGATTCTTCAATATATGCAAATCAATCAATGTGATACACCATTTTAACAAATTGAAGAATAAAACCCGTATGATCATCTCAATAGATGCAGAAAAACCTTTTGACAAAATTCAACACTCATTTATGATAAAAACTCTCCAGAAAGTGGGCACAGAGGGAACCTACCGCAACATAATAAAGGCCATATAGGACAAACACAATGGTGAAAAACTGAAAGCATTTCCTCTAAGATCAGAAACAAGACAAGGATGTCCACTCTTGCCACTATTATTCAACATAGTTTTGGAAGTCCTAGCCACAGCAATTAGAGAAGAAAAAGAAATAAAAGGAATACAAATTGGAAAAGAAGTAAAACTGTCACTGTTTCCAGATGACATTATACTATACTAAAGAATCCTAAAGATGCCACCAGAAAACTACTAGAGCTAATCAGTGAATGTGGTAAAGTTGCAGGATACAAAATTAATGCACAGAAATCTCTTGCATTCCTATACACTTACAACGAAAGATCAGAAAGAGAAATTTGGGAAACAAAGCCATTACCATTGCAAAAAAAAAGAATAAAATACCTAAGAATAAACCTACCTCAGGAGGTAAAAGACCTGTACTCAGAAAACTATAAGACAGGCTTCCCTAGAGACACAGTGGTTAAGTCCACCTGCCAACGCAGGGGACACAGGTTCGAGCCCTGGTCCGGGAGGATGCCGTGGAGCAAGTAGGCCTGTGCATCACAGCTACTGAAGCCCGTGTGCCTAGAGCCGTGCTCCGCAACAAGAGAGGTCACCATGATGAAAAGCCCGTGCACCACAGCGAAGAGTGGCCACTGCTCGCCGCAACTGGAGAGGGCCCATGCGCAGCAACAAAGACCCAACGCAGCCAAAATAAATAAATAAAATTTTATAAAAACCTATAAGACACTGATGAAAGAAATCAAAGATGACACAAACAGATGGAGAGATATACCATGTTCTTGGATTGGAAGCATCAATATTGTGAAAATGACTATACTACTCAAAGCAAACTACAGATTGAATGCAATCCCTACAAAATTACCAGCGGCATTTTTTACAGAACTAAAACAAAAAATCTTATAATTTGTATGGAGACACAAAAGACCCCAAATAGCAAAAGCAAACTTGAGAAAGAAAAACAGAGCTGGAGGAATCAGACTCCCTGACTTCAGACTATACTACAAAGCTACAGTAATCAAGACAATATGGTACGGGCACAAAAACAGAAATATAGATCAATGGAACAGGACAGAAAGCCCAGAGATAAACCCACACACCTATGGTCAACTAATCTATGACAAAAGAGGCAAGGATATACAATGGAGAAAAGACAGTCTCTTCAATAAGTGGTGCTGGGAAAACTGGACAGCTACATGTAAAAGAATGAAATCAGAACACTCCCTAACACCATACACAAAAATGAACTCAAAATGGATTAAAGACCTAAATGTAAGACCAGACACTATAAAACTCTTAGAGGAAAACATAAGAAGAACACTCTTGGACATAAATCACAGCAAGATCTTTCTTGACCCATCTCCTAGAGTAATGGGAAAAAAAATAAACAAATGGGACCTAATGAAACTTAAAAGCTTTTGTACAGCAAGGGAAACTATAAACAAGACGAAAAGACAACCCTCAGAATGGGAGAAAATCTTTGCAAATGAGTCAACAGACAAAGGATTAATCTCCAAAATATATAAACAGCTCATGCAGCTCAATATTAAAAAAACAAACAACCCAATTCAAAAATGGGCAGAAGACCTAAATAGACATTTCTCCAAAGAAGACATACAGATGGCCAAGAGGCACATGAAAAGCTGCTCAACAGCACGAATCATTAGAGAAATGCAAATTAAACTACCATGAGATATCACCTCATACCGGTTAGAATGGACATCGTCAGAAAATCTACAAACAACAAATGCTGGAGAGGGTGTGGAGAAAAGGGACCCCTCTTGCACTGTTGATGGGAATGTAAATTGATACAGCCACTATGGAGAACAGTATGGAGGTTCCTTAAAAATCTAAAAATAGAATTACCATATGACCCAGCAATCCCACTACCGGGCATATACCCTGAGAAAACCATAATTCAAAAAGACACATGCACCCCAGTGTTCACTGCAGCACTAGTTACAATAGCCAGGTCATGCAAGCAACCTAAATGCCCATCAACAGATGAATGGATAAAGAAGATGTGGTACACATATACAATGGAATATTACTCAGCCATAAGAAGGAATGAAACTGGGTCATTTGTAGAGACGTGGATGGATCTAGAGACTGTCATACAGAGTGAAGTAAGTCAGAAATAGAAAAACAAATATTGTATATTAATGCATGTATGTGGAACCTAGGAAAATGGTACAGATGAACCGGTTTGCATGGCAGAAACAGAGACACAGATGTAGAGAACAAACGTATGGACACCAAGGGGGGAAAGCGGGGGCAAGTGTTGGGGGTGGTGGTGGTGGGATGAACTGGGAGAGTGGGATCAACATGTATTCACTAATATGTATAAAATAGATAACCAATAAGAACCTGCTGTATAAAAAGTAATAAAATAACTTCAAAAATTCAAAAAAAAGAATGCAAAAACACTGTATTGCTAATAACGAGAATGCCAAGCATTTACAAACACTACCAAATAAACAAATAAATAAATGCAACTGTTATTAAATGCTGTATTAGATGACAACTATGGGGCTGTCTGCCCCACAAGTGTTTGCATGTGGTCAAACAAACATGGAAACCATACCAATGGATGCAGAAAAGAAAGCAAACTTCTCTTTCCTCACCGTGCCTGTATTCGTTTGCTAGGGTTACCATAACAAAATACCACAGACTGGGTGGCTTAAACAACAGTTTTTTTTCTCACCGTTGTGGAGGCAAGAGGTCCAAGACCAAGATGTCAGCAGGCTTGGTTTCTTCTGAGGCCTCTCTCCCGGGCTTGCAGGTGCGTGCCTTCTTGCCGTGTGTTCACATGGTTGTCTGTGTGTCTGGTGTCTCTCCCTCTCCCTATATCCTCATCTTATAAGGACACTAGTCAAAGTGGATGAGGACCCACGCTAACAGCCCCATTTTAATTGTCTCTTTAAAGGCCCTATCTCCAAGTATAGTCACATTCTGAAAGTTCGAGGTTCATTATAAGTGGCGGGGGGGCATACGTTAGCCCACAACACAGGTCATCAATTTCTCAAAATCATGCCAGTTTTCAGTTTGCCGTATATTTGGACCATGAGTTTTTTATGAAGCTCTATGTACTTTTTTAGAAATTCCTAGTTTTGGTTTGCTTTCTGAGAAAATCAACATGCCTTTATCACATCCCTAAGCTCTTCCTGGTCCTTCGTCACGTTCACTGTGAAAGAATCCATTTTCTTCTTCAAAGATCATCTTCCTAGAGCCCTCTGACCTCTTCTGTTTTTTCCTAATTCTTCCTGATTGCTTTCTTGGCTTGCTGCATCACTGTTAATCTGGGATTTACATTGAGTTCCTGAGTTGGTCCCTTTCTTCTTTTTAAATCCTGGGTACTCCTCTTTCTTGGATTCTTGTTTTGATGAAGTACATCTGTGGCAGACATAGAGTATTTGCTCCTAGACTGCCTTTCCAGAAAGGACTCACTGCCCAGCTGCAAGGAGGATGGTTAACTGAGAGCCTCCTGGTGTTAACTTCTTCAGGATTCACCTCAGTTTCCTGGCCAAGGTTGTCAGCTTCTGACAAGGAGGTTGTATAAGGGCCTAGCCATTTCTGCCCCACTCAGGACTCCACTAAAGGGAAATCTGCTCTGCAGCTACCAAGGGGGCTGGTAGAGACTTTGTCAGGTCTGCGTCACTGTCTGATGGCTACCCCCACCCAGTACTGTGTCTTCCCCTTTTCTGTTCACGGATGTTACCGTCCAGTAAACTTTTGTACTCTAATTCTGTGTCAGCTTCTGCTTCCTGGAGAAACCAATCATTATAAGAACCTCAAGTAACATTTTTTTTAAAAAGTTGTTTCAGAAAGGAATCACGGGATTTAAACTTTGAGACTTTGTGTGAATTATCTATTTGTCCTCATATGTGATCGCTACTTTGATTGGTTATACAATTCTAGGTTCAAAATTATTTCCCCACAGAAATTTGAAGGCCTTGCTCTACTGTATTCTAGCATCCAGTATTTCTGATAAGAAATCTGATCATAATCTGATTCTCATTCCTTTGTAGCTAGCCTGTTTTTCTGTTTTTTTCCCCATCTATGAAAGCTTTGGGGGTTTCATCTTTATCCTCAATGCTTTAAAATTCCACTAGCCTGTGTCCAGACACAGCTGTTTTTCATTCACCCTACTTGGATGGCCCTTTCAATAACTAATGTCTTTCTTACATTCCTTTCCTTACATTGTCTCTGCTTTCTTTCCCTTTCTGGAACTCTGACTAGATAGCCATTGTGTCTTCTGGGTCTATCCGCCATGCTTTTAGGTGTATATTTTCTGCTCTCTCTATTCTGGTGTCCTGGGAGATATTTTCCATTCTATCTTCTATAACTCGAAATTTGATCTTTTGCCATAATCAGTGTTATTTTTCACGTTAGCAATCACTCTTAGTTTTCAAGAAGTCAACTTTTCTCTCCTTGCTCCTTTTAATACCACCTTGTTCTGGTGTCCCTGAGAATATCAATTAGCATTTTAAAAAGTGGTTTTGTATTATTCCTTGCATCATCTGTTTCCTCCAGGATCAGTTATTTTGTTTGTTCATCTTGGACTTTAAGTTGTTTTTGTTTCCTCTCAAATGCCTGGGAGACATATGTTCATATTCATGAATCAAGGACTACGTTGACTGGGGTTTGTAAAATGCCTGGGTCCTGGGGATAAGCAGGGTTTTTCATTTCTATGGTGCTGGCCCAAGATGCTCCAAACTGCCAACTTAATTGTGAGTGGGGTGGGGCAGCCTTTCTTTCTCTCCAGGTCTCTTTATTATCAGGCTCTACTCTGCCTCTCTCCCCAGCCCTACACTCACCCCATAGGCTCTCCCCAGGCAAACCTACTCAGCTTAAGCAGTTCTCCAGGTAGCTCCAGCTGGGGCAAAGGCTGCAGCAGCTGCAAACTGTTGTGGGCCTCCGACCTTTGAGCTGCTGCCTCTGTGCCTGAAGCCTCTTCGGAGCTCCACAGGGAAAATGGTTGTTTCTGCAAGCTTCTAGAACGTGTATTCTGAGCTGTGACTTTCTCCATTTTGGGCCATGTATCTATTCAATCTCACTTGCTTTCCACAATCCCAGAAATTATTTTAAAGCTCAGGTTTGCTGATTGTACCTACTTTGTTTTCCATGTGGCATGAGACTTTTTCTTCTTGTATATCTTTATTATCTTTCACTGGCATCCTAGGAAAGAGGGATGCAATCATGTGTCCAACCCTTCTCACCGTATGCTCACATGACTGGAAGAGAGGAGGCATCTCTCTGAGGTCTCTTTCATAAGGGCACTAATCCCATTCATGAGGGCTGTGACATCACGACTTAATCACTTCCCATAGGCTCCACCTCCTAATACCATCAGTTGGGCATTAGGTTTTCAACATATCAATTTGGGGCCAGGCGGAGGGACTAAATATTCAATCTTCGGCAACAGACTAAGGGATAAGGGCCAGGAATTTTTAGGGTAGTGGGGATGGAGGGGTGCAGCACCATGTTTCCAACTGTGTGCACTAGAGAAGCAGAGAGAGAAGCTGAGAGGCGCTGAGGAAAACCACAAGGAGGCTTAGTTACCACTCCTCCATGGTTTCCCTGGGACACTCCTGTATCACCGTAATACATGCCACTTGCTTACATTAGCTCTGTGTGGATTTCTATCACAAGTAAGAGGGCCAGAAATCAAGAAACATCTTGGCCCTCCTGGAACGCGTCACTCTTATCTGGCTGGCTGTTTTGGAAGAGGGTGCATCAGGAAGGGGTTACACCAAGGGGCCAGGATTCCACCACAGTGGAGGCCACCACAGTGACCTCTGCGGATAATAAACGCCTGACTTGCCACCCTATAAAATAAGACAGTACGAATAAAATGAAGGCCCTTTCCTCTTAGCCTAATTTACAAGGTTCTTTCCATAAACTTCGGGGGAGGGGTGCGACACATCTCCCCCGCCTCTCACAGAGATAGTATTTTTTTAACTCTCGGAGACACTATATAACTTTAAAGAGCTACCAGCTTGTTACGTGAGAAAAATGGCAAAATGAAACAAAAATAAAGCTCACCATTTCGTTCAAATAGCCTGTGCTTGCCCCACCCTCTAAATTTTTAACTCCTTTTAACCATGTTTGTGTGGCCTTAAGGAAGCCGCTTTCCCACTTAATGACTAGCCCTTTTCCCTAACCTCGCATTTTCTCTTCCTTAACTCATCCTCACATTGTATTAAAACTTTTACTTTGGGGAGCTGTTACCTTACTTGGGGAGACTTAAGAACTAATTCTAAACCCAATTCCACAAGTAAGATTAATAACTTCAAAATAAAAACTCAGTTTGCTCAAACCAACATTATGCCCTCTTGGTTGAAAGGCCCTTGAGGGCAGAACCCAAATCATTAGACGGTTTTTCTGCTCTGCTGACAACCAAGAAGGGGTTTGTTAAATGAAATGTAAAATGGGAGCGGGCTCCAAAGAACCTTGTAAATAACTTTGCTCCCTCTGCACTGTCGGGCATGGCTGGCGTGATTTAGTAACTGGGTGACTGCAACGTCTTCAAATCCTTCCAAGACCTGAAGAGCTGAGCCATGGTAGACGCAGCCCCGCGACATTAACCAGCTTTGTCCTGGGAACTGCGGGCTTGACCTTGGGGCTCCCTCCCCACATCCTACCTGGAGCCCGCGGGAACCGCCCCTCCTTTCCTCGGCTCTGCCCCGCGCCGTCCTCCTCGCCCGGCTACCGGCGTCCCGTTATTAGTGTTCGCCAACATCTCAACATCTCGAAAGTTCCACAGGCGGCATCGGAAACCAAGCCTGGTGGCTCTCCGCCCTCGAGGTGTGGTAAACTCTCGGCATTTGTGCTTGGGAGAACTCCAAAGTAGTAAAAGTCTCTGATTTTGAAAACTAAGGGGACAAAAACGCCAAGACTGGAAGGAATCGTACCTACAGTCCTCTGATTCGTAGTCGGACGCATCGCCCTGCACCACGGACCCCTCACACGAAAGGTGAGGAGACATAAAGGTTACAGAATAGGGAAACCACACCCGACAGTAACTCCCCTAACACCGGGAGTAAAGAAAAAGTGCGACAGACACGCGGAGGAGTCTTGAGTCTTGACACGAGAGTTCGGAACTCACTTGTACCGCAGTCAGGCTCCGCGAGCCACAGCCGGGTAGTCTTTCTGCGCACGCGTAAAACAACATTCGGGCACGTACTCCCTTCGCGCCCCACTCCCTCCATTACGCATGCTCAGTTTCATCTCTGGGTAAGGGTTGAGCACGCTCTGGTTCCTAGTTATTGAATCTCAGGGGGCGGGGGCACCAGGCCTACATGTTCCTTCGATAGCTCAGTTGGTAGAGCGGAGGACTGTAGTTAATACCCTTAAGAGACATCCTTAGGTCGCTGGTTCGACTCCGGCTCGAAGGAGACAAGGACGTTTTTGTCGAGCTTCCTATGATTTATGGTCCTTTCCGCATAAGGATTTCTCTGATAATACATTACTTTCCAAATAACAGGTCCAAACCCGTAGCTTCCTCGGTGTGAATCTTTTGCGAATCCCGGAAACAGGGACATGCGGTCCGAGTTCTGAGTGAGCGGGGCACTGAGCCTGCGCTCAGCGGGGAGGCTGCCGGGTCACGGCCTTCGCTTGTTTCTAAAGCGTCTTTGGCGTTTCCCGAACCCCTGAGTGCCGACACGGCTAAGCCGCGTCCCGGGCCAACGGCCGGCTCCCAGGGGCCAGGCCCCTGACCCAGTCCTCAGAGCCCATGCAAGGTCGGCGATGCGAACGCTCGGGGCGGCTGCCGTGAGGAGCTGGGAGGTCCCCAAGGAGGATCTCGTGCCCAAGGAACCTGGGAATCACGAAGGCAACGTGGTAGAAAACACACGAAGCCTAGAAAAATGACTAAAAGTTATGAAGATGGGTTGAGGACCTATCCCCTCACTCCCTTCGATAGCTCAGCTGGTAGAGCGGAGGACTGTAGACTGGTGTCTCATAGCTATCCTTAGGTCGCTGGTTCGATTCCGGCTCGAAGGAGAGAGGCTTTTTTTGTTGTTGTTGTTGTTACTTTGGCCTTAACCATGAAACAGGGACAAGAATGTGGTCAAGAATATTTATCTTCGCTTCTAAACGCTCTGTTCTCTCTCTAGAGGAAGAGATAAGCAGCCGTGGCCAGCGGTGGGGGATTAGCTCAAATGGTAGAGCGCTCGCTTAGCATGCGAGAGGTAGCGGGATCGATGCCCGCATCCTCCAGTTTTTCTCCCGCTCTCCAGTGGTCCTTTTTCTTTTGATTCTCATTCAACTCGAACAAGAGTTGAAAGGAGTTGGGCGAGCTTGAGGTTACCGCTATTAAAACTTCCCAGACGAGGGTACTTGAGGGGATAATTTTTCTAATTTAAAAATTTTAGACCCATTTACTTTGTGAAGTTCACGAAATTAGTTTTCTCTCCAAAAGTGGAGACAGATTGCAACCACGTCTGTCGGCACTCTGAGTCTTTTGTGATTTGTGATTGATGGCTGCACTTACAGGGACCCATCTGAGTCTAAACTGCGCAGAATTAAAGGGACCTGACAGAAAAACAAAAACAGAACTTAGAAAAGGACGCTGCTACTTTAAACTTACGTTGAGCTGAGGAGGCGGGGACTATTCTGGTCCATCTCATCTGCATACTGTGGGGTGCCTGGCTCCTGGCAGATCCAAGACGGATGTGATAAAGCAAGGCGGGTACCTGAGGACAGGTGAGGAAGTGGAAAAGACCCTGGACCCAGAGGCTTCTTGTTGGAGGAGGATTCTAACGCCATTTTCCTCCTGGGAAGTAACTTTGGAGAGTTCATTAGAGACCACCACAGAGAGGGAATCAACTGGAGAAAAGTTCTAGCTCGGGCTGCTCTTGAGTGTGGTCTGTTTAGACATGTTTAGACATGACAAAAACAAACACAAATACACACACTCATTGAAAAGTTCAATTTAGCAGAACACACAAAAAGTCTTTTCTGGTAATGAAGTCTCTCTATCCTAATTTTCTAGAATATAGCCATGAAAAAGCTGTTGAAACGATATTGCAGTTGTCAACACAAAATATAGACCTAGACAAAGGCAGAGATAACACCTTTTATGAGGATTACAGTTGAGAAGTGAAAATACTTTTATTTCCGTTTTAGGATTCTAGACAACCTGTATATTTTTGTTACCAATGTGTACAACCTGTTGTTTTTTATTGGCGTGTCTTTCATTTTCTAGGGCAGCTTCTATTTTAAATTCTGTTCAATAAAGTCTCTATTGAATGTATAATGATTCACTTAAAATACATCATTTTTTTCGTGAAAACAAATTTACAAAGTAGGAAAAAGAATCCTTTTATCAGATGATATGTCCCAATTTCTGGTTGGGATGATGGGTGTTCTAGCTGGTGGGCTGGAGGAGCTGGCAGTGAAACTATAATAACTACAAGAGCAAGAAACGGGTAATAAGTAAAGGAATTGTTAGCAACTGTACCCCAAATCCAGGTGGAGAACACATGTTTGGGACAAGTGAGCTGGGCAAGAACTCAAACAATATCTCAGGATCAACAACTCAGGTGTGGAATGGAATTCATATAAGAAGTCTATAGATATAAGCTGAGAGGCACTATTGCCTAATGGTTAGTCATGTGGGCTGCGAAACCTGATAGACTTTCTTGTCTTTACCATTCTCTATCTGGGTGACCTTGGGCAAGTTGCTTGACATCTTGGTACTTCAGTTTCCTCATCTGTAAAATAGGGATGATAATAATGGTTCCTACTTTTAATGTAAAGCCCTTCTTACAGTGCCTGGCACATAGTAAACACACAATGAACATTAGCTGTTATCAGTGTATGTTATTAGCACACCATAGAGGGAAGGCCTGGAGGGAATATTCTAGAGTTTACACGAGTGTTTATATAAATATATATGAAAGTGCAGGAAAGAGGTGCTTGGATTTCCTCTGCAGGGAAAGTAGAACAATTCTAAAAATACAAAATGATGGTTAAGTGAATTATGGTATGACCATGTAATAGTACAGCCTTTGAAATTTTATTTATTAAGAATTTCTACTGACTTGGGAAATGTTAATAATTGAATATTAAGTGAATAAAGTAGGCACAGAGCAATATAAACAATAACAGTATAAACAAGCATGAATTACCTGTAGGAAACACTGAAGAATGCATTAAGATGTTAATACTAGTGACCTTTGGCTAGTAGGATTACTGTGATTTCTTCTTCCTTAAAATTTAAAAATATTTTTAAGTTCTGTAATAACCATTTATTACTTTAATTGAAAATATAGATGAATTCTAAAACATTAAAAGCTAACATTTATTCAGCACCTCTGACAAGCCAAGCACAGTTCTAGTTACTTCACATGTGCTAACTCATTTATTTCTCTCATAAAGAAAACACCAGGCCCAGATGCTTTCAGTGGTGATTTTACCAAACATTTAAGGAAGAAATCACACCAATTGTACACAAACTTCCAGAAAATTGAAGAGGAGGGAGCATTGTCTAACTTATTCCATGAAGCCCTCATTATCTTGATCCCAAAACTAAGCAAAGACATTACATGAAAACTACAGACCAATATCCTTCATGAACATAGATGCAAAATTTTTCAACAAAATTTTAGCCAGTTAAATCCAACAATATATAAAAAGGAAAATACATCATGACCAAATGGGTCTTTTTCAAGAATACAAGATTAGTTCAACATTCAAAATTCAAGGTAATTTGTCAGTACTAAAGTACAGTACTAAAGAAAAAAAAGTACAGTACTAAAGTACAGTACTAAAGAAGAAAAACTACACGATCATTTCAGTAGATGCAGAAAAAGCATTCGACAAAATTCAACATCCAGTCCTGATTTTTCAAACTGTCAGCAAACTTGGAAGGCAGGGAGAAGGGAACTTCCCCAACCTGATAAAGGGCATCAATGAAAAACACACAGCTAACATTAAACTTAGTAATATGAATGCTTTCCTCTTAAGATCAGGAAAGAAGCAAGGAAGACCATTCTGGGGTCTCTAGCCAGTGCAACATGGCAAGAAAAATGAAGTAAAAGACTTCCAGATTGGAAGGGAAGAAATAAAACTATCTCATTATTTAAAATACTGATTATATGTTGAAATGATAATAGTTTATATGGTTTGGGGTTAAATAAAATATATTAATAAAATTAATTTCATTGGTTTCTGTTTTTTAATGTGGCTACTAGAAATTTAAAATCTTATATATGGCTCATATTTGTTACTCACATCTTATTTCTATTGTACAGTTAGGTCAGAGAGGTAGGTAGGGGACAAATCATGCCAGGCCTTAGGGATCACAGTGAGGATTAATGTCTTTATCCCTAGGGGTAATATGACCATTAATGGGATTTAAATAGAGTGTGACACATGAGAAGCAGATTGCAGAAGGCAAGAGTAAATTCAGAGACATCAGTTAGTAGGCTGGGGTGGAGGGGAGGTAAGACTAGATTGTGTGCATTGAGGGTGGAGCCAAGTGTCCCTGATCTTGGAGCCAAGGTAAGGAGTTCAGACATGGCCATTGGGAAGGCCTTACACTAAAGTATTTGCTACTTTTAGGGATTGTCACTGTTTATTTCTGGCATGTGAACTATGCCAAGAAATGTTCAGAGGAAAGTACAATATGTTAGTTTTCTAACATTTCCTTAGAGATATGTATGATGAAGTAAAATTTATAAACAACAGATTTGGAGAAGGATTAATTATCAAGAAGTAAAAAAGCTTTCAGCCAGAAGTTTGCAAACTATCTAATGAAAGAAATGCCACTTCGCTTCTGTTAAGTACTTTTCAAGTTAGTTAATTTCATTTTTAGTTTAGCTTTTGTAAAATGTTTCTTTTCACTAAAAAATTTAAAATCACATATTCAAGCTGCCTATTGCCAGAAAAACAGCCAAACTGAAAAAACTGACAATGTAAACCGAAGGAAAATGTTAAGCATTTTGTAGATGTCAAGAGTCCTTGGTGTAAGAAGACGGACGGATGGATGGACGGATGATGGATCAATACTGCAGGGAAAAACTAACAACCTCATTGTCTTAGTTTAAGAGGACCTGGTCTGTGAACTATTAAGCATTGGCTTTTGTTTTGGCATGGAATTAAAGTGATTTTCAGGAGACTTAACTGGTGCTGGAGTTGACCTGAAAGTCTGAGTCCACTCATGACCTAGTGTTCCAGTCTAACTAAACCTTCTTCTCCAGCAACCCCTACTGTCTGCCTCCATAACCACACAGTCTGGTGCTTCTCTGCTTGTTTTGACGATTTTGTCAAACGCCAACTTTCTCACTTCTGGTGGGTAAAAGAAAGAAGAATTCTCATTCCTCTACCTTAGAGAATGAGCTGAAATCAAGATCAGCCTTCCAGTTCCTCTTGTTTTCTCTTCCTCCAGGGCTGCACTCTGCCTCACTGCTTTGCTTCAAACTATATCTATTTTTTACTTCCCTTTAGCTCCACTTTCCATCTATTTTGTTTGATGAATGGCTAGCTAGCTCCTGGAGCTAAGTCTAGATTATTTTCAAGTACCTGGATTTGCAATTATGTATGTTAAAGAGACAAAAAGAACATGGGTAAATGAAATGCTGAGGACATTCTGGAATCCTTGGGAAGTATACTTATTCTGACACTGATTCTCTGGGAACTTTCTAATGCCTCCTATTCCCCAGAGTTCTCTGTCTTGTTTTGCAAGTTGGAATCTAGAGTTGATGTTGCTTTTCTAACTATTCTGGGGTTAGAGGAGTTTCATATCACCCTAACCAGAAAGTATAAAACCCACCAAAAGAGAGGAAGCCAGTTCCTGCCAGAGAATCCTTCATATACATTTCAATTTTCTCCAAAGGGTTTTTTTTCCCCCCCAAAGGCTTTTTAATATCTTATGTTCTAGGACTTGTGTCCAATGTGGTGACCTCCAGTCCCATATGGTTATTTAAACATATGTTTAAATTGAATAAACTTAAAAATTCACAGACTTCCCTGGTGGTACAGTGGTTGGGAATCTGCCTGCCAATGCAGTGGACACAGATTCGAGCCCTGGTCCAGGAAGATCCCACTTGCTGCAGAGCGGCTGAGCCCGTGCACCATAACTGCTGAGCCTGTGCTCTGGAGCCCGTGAGCCGCAACTGCTGAGCTCATGTGCCACAACTACTGAAGCCTGCGCACCTGGAGCCCATGCTCTGCAACAGGAGGGGCCACCGCAATGAGGAACCTGTGTACTGCAACGAAGAGTAGCCCCCACTCGCTGCAACCGGAGAGAGCCCACGTGCAGCAATGAAGACCCAACGCTGCCATAAATAATGAAAAAAAATGTCAGTTCCTGAGTTGCACTATACACATTTCAAGTACTCAATAGCTACCTGTGGCTAGAGGTTGGCCAGCACAGATGTAGAACATTTACATCATTGCAGAAAATTCTAATGGACAATGTGCTGTAGAGTATGGGGTGGGGTAGCTTAGTGGATGAGTCAAAAGGTATCATTCTGCGCAACTACTTAACTTCCCTGAGCCACAGTTGGCTCAATGGAGATAATATCATCTACTCTAGAGAGCTATCCTAAGAAATGATTGGTACTCTTCAAATATTTATTATGTTTGTTGTGGTGGTGTAGTACTAAAGTAAGGGATTTTAGAACCTCATTTTCTCCCTCCCAGAGATTAAGAACACACTGAGATCTACATTTCCGTGGACGCTGAAGTCTGGGTTCATTTGGCCTGGTAGCTAGAGGTTGAAAGAGGTCAAGAGTCTTCTCTTTCTGTTGTCACCCCTCAGTGTCAAGTCCACCGTGGGCGTAAACTCAGGTTCTTAGGGACCCATCTTGCTTCCTTTGACTTATCTGGGGGATGTGGGAAACTTCTGGAGGAGGTGAGAGCCATGGTGGTTTTGCTTCAGCTTCTCAATGTGTCTAAACATACCCGTACCACAGTATGGTAGGACTCAAGAATGGGGGGAAATTGGTGCTTCAAACTATGGCAACTTCCTGTGTAATTACCCCGATTGGTTTCAACCCCCTGTGCTAGGGTGTGGGTAGGAGAGGGGAGGAAGTCACGCACCACCCCTAGAGAGTCCAGGGTACCTTCAGGAGACTAAGCTGGTTTTCGCATCTCTGTGGAGGCCCAGGTCCACGGCAGATTCCAGAGCCTTGAAGCTGACTTCAATTCTGATTCATTTCCAGAATTTCTGCCATCTCTCAGACTCTGAATGATTTGGGAGCAGACTAAAATTTTCTGGTTCCTCCCTAGGAACCAGAGTGCTACCCCCGTGTCCCACTCCCAACTCACATGCCCACCCCATAGATGGCTGGTCTCTGAGAGCTGGGGGAGCAGGAATGGAGGAAAGATGATGAAGAAGGGAAGGTGGTTCTTATCCATCAACCTGGCTCTTTTTCCTGTGGGCTTCTTGCTAGCTTCCTCTGTAGCTTCCAGGGGCAGTTCTAAGACAAAATGAAAGGCAGAGAGCAAGAAGGAGCAGAGAATAAAAGGAGAGGGTAGGGTTCAACTCTCCATCAAATAATTCAACTGGGGATTCTCAATGTTCATGCAGTTTCAGAGTGTTTTTTTCTACAAATACTGCTAAGTTAGGTTATGAAGCCCACTCACAGATAAAAGAACTGAAATCCAACTAGGTGAGGTCACTTTCCCTGGATCACCAGGTGAGGTGGACATGGGAGCTGGACCTCCTGACTCCCTGTGCAGCCTCTCACTGCATCATCTTGGTTGCTCTGGCTCAGGCACCTGAGTCACCCCTGAGGATTCTCCCCTCATAGCCACCAGAGTCCATTCCCTCCTTTCCTTCCCCACTGCCATTCGTCACCCAGGGCCAGGGCGTCATGACCTCTCACCTAGGCAACAACCTCCCATCTGGTCTTTAGCCAGGTCACCTTCACACTGACCTATCCCAACCAGCACTGAGATTAATTTCACCAATGCACAGCTCTCAGGGAAATGTCCCTGTGAGACACTCTCAACGACTTCCTGTTGCCTAATTTATTAAGTGGTAGAAACTCTTCAGCCCAGTATTCATGGGCTGCCAACGTACCAGAAGCATGGTCTGCACTCCAGCCTGAAGCACCACAGCTCTGAGCGTTCCCGGCACTCCTGTCTGCTTCTGTGCCTTCTCTTGGAGGCCCCACCTACGCCCCACGGCCCACAGAACGACATGCCCATTGGCGTCTAGGTTCCTCAGTGGATCCGTGCAAAGGCCACCCCACCCATGAAGCCCTCCTGATTCCTCCAACTCTGGAATTCTCTGTACTTTTTTTTTTTTTTTTTGGCCGTGCCGCACGGAATGGGGATCTTACTTTCCCGACCAGGGATCAAACCCGGAAGCGCAGAGTCTTAACCACTGGACCACAAGGGAAGTCCCTGAAGTTCTTTATCCCATTTTGTTTTGTACTGTGGTTCTGTATATGTACCACAGTACACATATGTACTGTGGTTCTGTATATGCGTGTCTTATCTCTACTATTTATTAGACTGAGCTCCTTGAGGACAATAGCCTGTATCTTGTTCGTCTTTCAAGACACATGATAAACACTCAACAAATATTTTTTGAAAGAATGAATTCCTCTTAAAAGGATAGGCTTGCCTATAGTGTATAGTATTAGTTTAAGTGCTCTTCCTTAGGTTGCAAGATATTTTACAGTAGAAACTTCATCTTTCTTAGAAAACAGCTCTCTTATTTTGCTCAGACCTCCATAGCCCATGTACAATAAACACAGTTAACTGTCTAGGCTAGGTGAACTGAATTAACTCAGTAAAACAATGTCACCAATTCCCTTATTCACTGTAGTTGCTAAACAGACATTGAAAGGAATAACAAAATTCTCCAAAGATCCCTGAAATGTTTATGAATATGTATAACTTATTATTAGTTAATAGAGCTTATTAGATTCTCAATAAACTCTCAGTGCACACAGCACTAAGGGCACACATAACCAGTCACAACGATCTACTCCTTACTCGTAATTAAGTGCACCCTGGGGCTGTGTTAACAAAATGTGTTCATTGTATGGGGTGTTTTAAATCAAGGAGAAATAAAGCTGCAAATTCATCACATAAAAAAATAGACATGTGTTTCTTATTTCATTTTTGATCTGATTTTAAATCTTTAAATAAAACATATAGATGAAACAGTTGTTTCACAAAATCCTGGCCAATATCAGAATTGAAATTGATGACTCAAGAGCAGACCAAGAATTCTCAGAAATGACCAGGGAAACTATCATTTAAAAAATCAACTTGGTAAATACAGACAAATGCAGAGGGGTACAGATATTTCAGACCAGATAAAACCCAGGTGTGGAAGCAGGATTCCATTTTCACTTCCACTGAAAATGGCACTGATATTTGTCCCCCACTATATGGCAAAATTAAATAATGGGTCTGCCACCCCATGTGCCAGTTACTACCTCATTACTGATTGGCGCAAACTAAAATTTTTAAAGATTGCCAAATTTTCTTTGTGTTTCTAGGTGTGTGTAGGGGTGGTGGTGTATATGATGAAGGAGGATTAGGAAAAAGAGAAAAGGGCATACTAGAGCTTTATTATACAACTTTGTTTTAAAAAAATTGGATCAACTGGTGTTTGGATTTTTTTAAAGTTTTGTGGATACTTTTATGGTGAAAAGATTTGAAATCAGTTTTTAAGTTGAAATTTTTCCCATTTCACAACCCTCACAAAGATGAAATATTTAACACTAAGCAAGTCTTTTTAGTTGATTACCCTTGTGAAGCCAGGATAATGACATGCCAAGCAGACATGCTTCGTTTGTTTTCACCTAGGATAGTATTATCATGCTACTTTTGGTGACTTGCTTCCTAAATTCTCAAGACAGAAATGGCATTCATTATACAGTGAGACTCTTGGACTATGTTCTCCCTGGTCCTGGAGAAGCCCATCACCAAGCCCTTGCTGACTGCTCACAGGGGGCATAGCTCAGCGACTGGGCACCAACATTTGCATTTGTTGTTGACAACTGTCAGCTTCACCTCCCTCTCCTCACAACCCCGTCTAAATGGGGTTTGTAATCCTCCTTCCCACCCACTCTCTTCACTCCCTGGGGTGGAAATGTTGGCCCCTGTTCTCTGTCACCTGTCAGAATCCATCCTCCTGTCACTGGCTTATACGGACAAGTCTGTCTGCTGTCATGTGACCCTCGGCTGCTAAAAACAGCTCCAGCCCCACTCTGAACCTGGGCCTGAAACAATGTCCTCCACGGAAAGAAACGTAAAGGACACTTGATCACACAATCCTTGGAATTATTTCCAGGAATCACTTGCAGAAACCATTCGAAGCACCCTTTCCCTGGCAGAGCACACAGGGACGGCCAGGAGATGAGCGCATCTTTGAATTACAAGTCTTTTTCCAAAGAGCAGCAGACCATGGATAACTTGGAGAAGCAACTCATCTGTCCCATCTGTTTAGAGATGTTCACGAAACCCGTGGTCATTCTCCCCTGCCAGCATAACCTGTGTAGGAAATGTGCCAGTGACATTTTCCAGGTAGGTTTGTTTGGAATGGAGGGGGTAGAAAAGATTCCCTCTTCTCCGAATCAAGCGCTTAACTTTGAGGTAATTTCTTTAGAAAGCTGTATAAGGTTGCATTTGTTAAAAAAAAAAAAAAGGTTTTAAAGTGATTTGCTTTGTACTTTGCTGTCAGCCTCCTTCTTACTCTCAAATCTAATTTTATTTCAATACCAAGAATCATACTTGTTTAAAAAAAACTGAATCTGTCTCAAAATTGTAAATGAATTACTGCCCAAGACATTAATGTTGGAGTTTCTGGCTGGAACTTTTGGTTATGAAAATGCTGGGTGGAAAATCACCTCATGCTGAAGACGGTACATGGCACTTGACGGTGGATAAGTGTTGGCCCTGCATTTCAGGACCACTTGCTGATAATGCCCTAAGGGACGATCTCACAGCAAGCTGAAAGCTGGAGTTGATGTTGTTCCTAGTGTAACAGAGAGTGAAGGGAAGCCTCTGAAAAGCTACCTGTGGCATTACTCAATTCCTCTTTTCTTGCTTGGCGAGAACAGGCCTCTAACCCGTACTTGCCGACAAGAGGAGGTAGCACTGTGGCCTCTGGGGGCCGATTCCGTTGCCCATCCTGCAGACACGAAGTGGTTTTGGACAGACATGGGATCTACGGGCTTCAGAGGAACCTGCTGGTGGAAAATATCATTGACATCTACAAGCAGGAGTCCACCAGGTAGGGTTCTCCTGTGTGTCAGACACATCTGAAGCTTGTCTTCATTATTTGTTTGTTTGTTTTAGTGGGTCGCTATACTGAATGCTTGTTTACCAATCAGGGGCTAATTGTTTTATAGGAAAATGTTTTTCCAAGTCAGTCCTTCCCAATGGGAGTGAGAGTTGCTCTTGGGAGGAGAGAAGGAAGCTGGGGCCCATGCTTTTGTATCAATTTCAGAATGAAGTAACTCATTAACGCTAATCCAGTCCAGATGGTGATATTGAAAGAGGCATAATGCTGCCCTACCCCCAGCCTTGTATTACATCCCTCGTAGACGTTTCTGCACTACACAGCTTCTTTATAGCTCCAGATTCTACACAGCAGAAAAATTAGAGTGCAAAACGACAGAAAATGAACAGAAATGGCATCTCCCCAAATCGGCCTGTTCTTAGTTCGGACAGTCTCATGTAAAAATTATCTAGAGGATAATAATAAAAACAAAATCCTCTGACATAGTTAGTCATGGTAGTGACTCTGGGAAGTAGCAAAGCAAGGTAGACTCCTGGGATTTAGCAACTTAGAGTTTAGAGACAGGGGAGGAAAAAAAAAGGCTGGAGCTCAGGTTATGTTTCCCTATTCTCTAGGTTATTCTTCCTGAATACTGTTGGCATGCACGCAGCATATACATCAGTCATTTTTTATTTTTTTGAAAAGGGCTTCTTATTCATCGAATCACACTGGCTACAGAGTTCCTTTCCTAGAGACAACACAGGGGGAGTTCATTCCTAGAAGTGCTGGTGTTGAGGAGCCCTTTTTCAACTGTACACAAGGCAGTCAAGTCCATAGCGCTTGACAGCAATACTGAGACCATCTAGAAATGATCTCACTGTGCTTCCTAGTAGGAGACACGGATTCACGGGACATCTGCAGGGCTCGAAGAGCCTTGTGCTCTTAGAAGGAAAGCTGTTCTCTAAATCGAACATATAATTATTATAATTGCTATGGCTATTCATTTCTGCTTAAGATTCAAAACTAAATTAGATAGTGCCAGGATATAGATGGTACTGGGAAGAAGAATTGCTGATGACATACTGCAGAGATACAGAGTGGGCCATTTCCCTCGCTTCCAAAATCTCTTGAGAAGAAGGAAAGTACCGCTGCTGTAATTAAGATCTGATCTCATTTTATTTCATTATTTTAAGATGCAAATAGATACACTGTCTCTTAAAAAAGTTAACCAGACAATTAATAACCAACTAATTACTAAGGCTGTTTATATAACAACTGATTCAGTGCCTGCGACAGTGCCTCGCACAGAGCAGTTGCTCCGTAAGTACCAGATGTTTAAGCAACACCATAAATCTTCTTACACGTTCTATTTATTGCCATAATTTTCTGTTTTGCTACTTGCGACAGTGAGAGCTTGAATGATGTGAAATAATAACAATAATGGTTATGTAATCCCGAGAAGAGGAGATGTTAAAATCTGTAGCGTAACACTACATGACACATCCTGGCTTTAAAGTCTATGCAATGCATCTGCCAAAACTAGTGCCTAGGTGAACAAATTAAAAGCAATGAACCAATCTCTAACAATGAAGCTCACAGCTGAGTGCCTAGTGGTGTTTTTGTGATTATCAGATTCTTCTTATGCTGCTGTTTCTTGAACCTGAGACTTGCCTTTGGGACATTTTTAATTGGTAGCAAAACCACAAATTGTACAGAGAGCTCGGGCACATGTTTGGACATAAACCCAGTTGTTCCCTGAGGGCTGGCAGATTTACCAGTCCAGACTCCTAAGCCTCAGGGTATGTGAGGTGACTCTGGAATAACTTTGAAATACAGAGTGAGATGAACCCTGGCCCACATTAAGGTGGAAGCAGAAAGGGCAGGGGCTGGTCAACTCTGGCCTCCCGCAGAATGGCTAGAGATTGTAGGTCTCAATAAAACCTGGCCTTCTTATCTAGAATTCTGCCTGGTGCTGAGCTAGCCAGAGCTTGCGGGGGGCGGGGGCCGGGGGGGGCGGTGACGCGAGAAGGAACTAATTTCACTAATATTAATAATGAACATAACGGGACTTCCCTGGTGGTCCAGTGGCTAGGGCTCCGCGCTTCCACTGCAGGGGTCACGGGTTCAATCCCTGGTCGGGGAGCAAGGATTCCACATGTCCCACGGCCAAAAAAAAAAAGAACATAATAATTAACCTTAAAATACAGCAAGTCAAACCAATATGTGTTGAATATGCGTCAGCCACCGTTCAGGGTGTTATACACATGAATCATGTAATTCTTTAATTCTCACGACTATTTTATTCAAAGTTATGCATATGCATAATTTTAAACATTCCAATCTCACTACAAAGCCTCGAAAGAGAGCTGCATTCCGTGCCCTACTCTCTCTTTGCCCCCAAGTCTCACTCCCCAGAGTCAGCCACGTTTAATTCTTTCAGCTGTTCTTCTGCCACTTATCACCCAGTGATGTGTGTCTGCTACTAGCAGGCTCCTATTCTTTGGTTTTTCAGTTTTAGACCTTATCTATTGACTTCACTGTAGACAATTAGGGCTGAGCCCCTGCATGGTTGGCTTTACCTTCTACTTTTCTTTTACTCTCCCCTGGGTTGAAGCCCTTGTTTCCTGGATCCTTTGTCGTCCTCTTTGTTGGTTTACTCTACTGTTTTTGTGGAGCACATCCTCAAGTAACCCCCTAAAGTGTGCAAAAAGTCCTCCTCTTTCCAGTCCCACCCCCTGCCCTGCACTCCTGGGTGCCTGGCCTCTGCAGTCCCAGGGCCTTTGCAGGGGGAGCCTGTAAAGCTTGAGCAGCTTGTCCTGTGCGCCTTTACCCTGCAGGCTCCCAGCAGAACCAAGATGCATTTCAAACAGGTCACGTCCCTTCGTCCAGCTGTTCCCAGTTTCCCACATTTGGTTGCATCTCTCCTCTGCTGTTATTTTGCTCATTTTTTGTCCTTATTGATTTATACCTTTTTATTCCCTTACTCTCATTTTAGTGGGATTTCAGCAGGAAACAAATAAATAAATGCGTTCATTTTGTCATATTTAATTAGAAGACTCCTAGTCCAATTTTCAGATATGAGTAAAAGCTGAGCCTGAAAGAGTTGAAGGAACTCGCCTAAGGCCATACGGCCACCACTTGGAGAAACTGAGTTGGGATTAAACTTTGAGATCAGTTTGACTGTAAAAGTACTGCCTGAACATGGAAGCAACCTAAGTGTCCATTGACAGATGAATGGATAAAGAAGATGTGGCACATATATACAATGGAATATTACTCAGCCATAAAAAGAAACAAAATTGAGTTATTTGGAGTGAGGTGGATGGACCTAGAGTCTGTCATACAGAGTGAAGTAAGTCAGAAAGAGAAAAACAAATACCGTATGCTAACACATATATATGGAATCTAAAAAAAAAAAAAATGGCTCTGAAGAACCTAGGGGTAGGACAGGAATAAAGATGCAGACGTAGAGAATGGACTTGAGGACACGGGGAGGGGGAAGGGTAAGCTGAGACGAAGTGAGAGAGTGGCACTGACATATATACACTACCAAATGTAAAACAGATAGCTAGTGGGAAGCAGCCGCATAGCACAGGGAGATCAGCTCGGTGCTTTGTGACCACCTAGAGGGGTGGGATAGGGAGGGTGGGAGGGAGGGAGACACAAGAGGGAGGGGATATGGGGATATATGTATACATATAGCTGATTCACTTTGTTATACAGCAGCAACTAACACAACAATGTAAAGCAATTATACTCCAATAAAGATGTTTAAAAAAACCCAAAGTACTGCCTGAAATGCATCATCAGCACCAGATGCCCATCCTTCAGGAAACTTGAAGATGGTCCCCGAAACCCCAGAGAGCAGAGGGAACAGGCTACAGACTCCCTGAGACTAGCCTGCACGGAACGGCTGGGGGCCACAGCCAGCATTTGGTACTGAGACCCGAACCACAACTGAGAGCTCGGACTCCCTCACCTCATGAAGTTGACTTTGCGTCTTTATTCTACATGCCACATTTGTCCCAAGTCTGTTATGTGGCGTAAGGTGTCTGAAGGTTTTCATTCTACACCCATTTGTAAGTGGGGGATGCCTCTCGGCCTGTGTTGCCACCTGAACAATAACAACCTAATAAGGAATATTGCAGGCAGTCCTTGGTCTGTATTGCATCATGAAAAAGTAATCACAATCGACAACTAAATGAAGAGCCCATGGCTGTTTCCACATTTTCAGTATTGCATACCCTGCAAATATCTGAGCTCTACAATATCGTCCCTGGTCAGAGCTGCTAACATCAGAGCAGCACGTGGGACGCAGGCTACCCTCGGGAAATGCCTGGGGGAGAGGGGCCGCGGCAGCATAAGCTGTGCCATCTCCCAGTTAATGTGCTCTGGACACTTGCTTGACATGTATTACGAGGTGGAGGTACAGGGGAGGGAAGGTTTTAGAGGTAGAGGAGCCTTTGAATCACCACTCCTAGTCTCTAGATAACCGCTGGAGGCCTTTGTCATTTATAGGTGGAGCCTTCAGGATGTTGTCTGGTCTTTTCCTTTGCCACTCAGGAGAGCCAAGTGACTAAGCTTTCCCCATAGTTCCCACGCCTTCTCCAGATGAGCGATTTTATGTTAGAGCACAGGGAACACTGTCCACGAATCTGGCAAATTCCCTTTTACTTCTCATTCATTCAACAAATATGTACTGAGCACCTACTCTGTGCAAGGCACTGTTCTTGGCACTGGGAACCCAGCAAAAAAGGAGACAGACCATGGCCCCTGCCCTCATAGAGCTCACATTCCAGTGGAGGAAATAGACCATAATGTATATAATGGAATATTATTCAGCCATACAAAAGAATGAAATATTGCCATTTGCAGCAGCATGGATGGACCTAGAGAATATTATACTTAGCGAAGTAAGTCAGACAGAGAAAGACAAATATTATATGATATCACTTATATGTGGAATCTAAAAGATAATACAAATGAATCTATATACAAAACGTAAAAAGACTCACACCAGACATAGAAAAATGTATGGTTACTAAAGGGGAAAGGGAAGGGGGAGAGGGATAAATTAGGAGTATGGCATTAAACAAACTATATTGAAAAAATAGATAATCTACAAGGATTTCCTGCATAGAGCAGGGAATTGTATTCAATATCTTGTAAAAACCTATAATGGAAAATAATCTGGAAATATATATATGTATAACTGAATCACTTTGCTGTACACCTGAAACTAACACAATATTGTAAATCAACTATACTTCAATAAAATAAAAGTTCAGTTCCAAATCTGAGATGCTTCTAAATAATCCTGTGTTTGGGAAAATGAGGAAAGATTTTGGATTTGTATTTAAATTTTCCAAACAATTCTGAAAACTATTAACAGCCTCAGTCTTTGAATAGGACATATCAAAATTCCAGATTTCGTATAAGTAGGCTAAAACCACCCTTCCCCCCATGATCTCCAGAGGGAGCCTATAGCATCACGAGGTGACATAATTTTGATCTTGACGTATTCTAACACCTAAACCACGAAGATGGTTAGGGAAATATACCAGGTCCTACCACGTGATGTGAACCTGGGCTCTCCAGGTGATTTCGCAGCTAAGAGGTTATCCTTGAGCAGCAATAATTTGTCACTACCTCTCTCATGCTTCTTCATTGCTTGGACATGGTGGTACCCCGGAAGTGCAAATCTCACAAGCACATACAAACCCAACGCTCCATTATGACCTGGGCAGCTTTGAGAAGTTTTGGTTGGTTTGGTTTGGGAGAACTGAAACTTGCGGATTGTCTGTGAGGTTTGGACTTCCGGGGTACCACCGTGTCCCAGAACAACATTCTGCACTTTTCTTATTGCCTAAAGTGTTCAGTGTAGTTGTTCACATTCACTGAGCACATACTACCCACTCTTAACCACTGCCGAGTCCGCAGGAAGTCACGTACATTTAGTTTTCTGGGCTAATGGCAGGAGGAGACCCAAACAAATCAAAAAAGCACTTACACACAACTACTTCCAACCAGCGCCGAGATGAAAAATCAGAGATTTGGGCTCCCCCAGCCCACCTCCACGCTCACTCCTTTTGCCGGGGCCAGAGGCTGCAGCGGTGGGGCAAATGGGCCTCCCCAAAGCTGGTGCAAACTTGACATTTTGTTTATCGGAAACCTGATCCTCTTTACCCGTAATTGTAAAGTCTCTCTTGAGAGACTTGTGAGCATGTAGAGATGGTGCTGAAGCAGCTCCTGAGGAAAGAATCCGGTGCTCGGCTTTCAGGAATTGCACTAGCCCGTTTTTAAACCTTGAAATCGGCCAATGGGGGGAATACTCACACCAGAGAAATTGGCAAATGCTACAGGTCACAGTCTCCATGTGTCTCCACAGTCTCCAGCCAACCCCAGGCTGATTGGAAATTTGTCAGGACACTGCTGATAAACCCGTAGAGAATTTGGAGGGCTCCGAGCGCATGAAAGGGGCTCTGGAAGTCTGCTGGGGTAGGGTTGCTGTGGGTACAGGGTCTTGAGGGGTAGGATGCAATGCTGATCACCCCGTTGGGCCACCCGGCTCAGCTCTGCCGCAACCGGAGCTAACACTTATCCACGTATCTCCTCCCAGACCAGAAAAGAAGTCCGACCAGCCCCTGTGTGAGGAGCACGAAGATGAGCGCATCAACATCTACTGTCTGAACTGCGAAGTGCCCACCTGCTCTCTGTGCAAGGTCTTCGGGGCGCACAAGGACTGCCAGGTGGCTCCCCTCACTCACGTGTTCCAGAGGCAGAAGGTAACAGAGGCCTTTCCACCCCTCCTCCGAAGCCCCTTCCAAGTGCCTGCGTCATTGACTCGCTGCCCCCCAAGGAGAGATGCCCAATGCGCAGGGCCACAGGGCACTGAGGCTGGGCGGGCGAGGAGCGTAGAGCCGGAAGGGATGCTGCGCACCCTCCACGCGCTTAATGCCCTGCAGGCTGGTGGGGAAGGTGCGGGAGGGAAGAGATGCAGAGAGTCAGGAAGGGGTCCGGAGGAGAAGGGTCGCAGTGTTTGCGCCCGTTGGAGGTTGTTGAAGATGTGCATTGTTATGGGACTCGGTCCGAGCTCAAGCTGCTCAAACATTATTTGAGGTTCAGACTATAGGTAATAAAAGGATAACTTTTTACTCCACTCAGAACATTTTTCTTCATTCACCAACCAAAGATTCCTTTGGCCTTCCTCAAGGCCTTTTCTCGAGCACTCCTAGTTGGTAGGATTACAATGAATGACACTGCGTTACACGTTCCCTTGGGCTGGCCCTCCAGCCTGGGTTAAACTGGCCTCCTAGCCTTTCAACCTAGGCCAGCACTGAGGGCACCATCCATGCCCTCACCCCAGGGCCTCAGACCCCTCATTCTGACCAAATACAGGATGTCCCAGCTTATCACTCACCTGCCAATCCGGTTTCACCCACAGGCAAGTAGAAGCTTATCCATTTGATGCAAATAAACTGTGGGGCTGTGTGCTCAGAGAGTTGCAACCAAGTCCTGGCATCTAGAATTTGAGAAGCTCCACATCTCGGCTTCTTTCTGTAAGAATCAGAGAGTCCACATTTGGTCAGTGTTTTACACCAAATACAGTATAGAGTTGGAATTAAATTTGGAAACCAAACTTTGGGCAACACCAGTTGCAACCAGTGAGTACTAACTGCTAAAGAAGCAGGAATTAGCAAGATATCCATAACATTTATTTATTTTTCAACCCACTTAAGACTTATCCCCCGTTTCCCTTTTACCTGCCCCCCCCCCAAGTCATACTTGTTAGAACTGAATGGTACCTGTGTCACACCATTCCTCTCAGAGCCCTGAGGCCCATGTGGGATGGACAGAGGCAGGCTGGCAGAGCTTCCATCCCGCTCCGGTTTGGCCAAAGCAGCCTCACTTTTTACCTATTGGGATTATTTATTAGCTTCCATTTGAAGAAAGGGTTCTGCAGCTTTAAAATGTTTTACAACCACTCTTCTGGTCCAGTCTCCTCACTTTATATGTGAGACAATGAAGGTCCAAATTGATTACATGTTTTGCCCAATATCATAGAGAAGTTGAAGGCAGAGTTGGACCAAGCACGTAGGTTTCCTGAGTCCCACTCATTCAGTGTTTCTTGTGCTCCAGAGGCCAGCCTTGCGAGGGGGTAAGTAAGAACAACGGAATCGCTTCGGGGTCCAAAGAGCCCTGAGAGGAAGTTCAAGTTGAAATATTTTTCTGGAAACAGTTGAACGTTACAGTTTTAAGTTTGTAATGACTTGGTCTAGAATATGAGTATCTGTTTGCGTCTAGCATGTAGAGGATGCGTGTAGGTGTACGTTGAATAAATGAATATTTTTCTCTAGCAAAACTGATCCTGACCTGCACTAGACAAATAATTCATTTTGGGCCCCTGATGTCACATTTTGGTCTTCATTCAATAAACAATTCTTAGAATTCTTTACCCTGAATGTGCTATTCTCTATGGCCTATAATTCGGTGTCCTTAATGTTTTTAGCAGGGTCACAGTCTCTATTAAGAATTTGATGAAAACTATGACACTTCTTCCCAGACAAATGCATTTATACACACATCCATTCAGAATTTTATTTACAAGATCAGGAGGTTCTCAGGCCTCCCAGCCTCACTGTTCCCCCTTTGGGGGTTCCGTGGACCCTAAATTAAGAACCCATGAGGACACTACTAAGATGAACTCACAGTCAGTGCTGACTAGAAAGCCCCTAAAACCCTGCATCCCTCTTTTCTCTCCGTTAGTCTGAGCTCAGCGACGGCATTGCTGTCCTTGTGGGAAGCAATGATCGGGTCCAGGGAGTGATCAGCCAGCTGGAGGACACCTGCAAAACGATCGAGGTGAGTCAGGTGGCCTCAAGGGAGTGTAAACCGTGCCTGAACCCCTGGGGTTTTGTGGCTTCCTCAACACCACCCTAGAAATCCCCGTTCCAACATTTCAGTCTTTCCATATAGGATGACCTCCTTCCTGACGTGTCTCTAAAATATTTACCTCCTGGCACACAAAAGAGAAGTTACCACATGAGGCAACAAGGCAGATCTTACCACATTTATCAAGGTGGTCGTTACGGGTGCTCTTTCTTGGGCAACCCATTTTGAAAGATTGGCTACAAGAAAAATCAGTTTCCAGTAGTGACAATGAGTGTTTTCCACCATCATAGCACAGTTTCTTTGTGGAAATCTAAACGGTCTTAAGAAATGCTAGCTGGTGCTTTAGAAAGTCATGTGCAGATTCGAGCTGCATATCTAAGCTCTAACAGTGGAGTTGCTGCCTGCCTGCAGGGAGAGAGGGGGTCAGTATCTGGGAGCTCACTGAGGCCAGAGTCCCGGCTCCTTCATCTCCGCTGGCCCTCTGTCTGGCCCAGTGCCTGGCACATAATAAACACTCAATTAAAAACTTGATGAACAAATGGCTCACACTTAGGTTTGGCATGTCAGAAATACTGGGAATCCACTTTTTCTCAAGATCAAATATAAACTGTATAGATGCTGAAGCCTAAGGGGTTTTGCCACGTGGCAGATGTCTTTCCAAGAATTGAAGGTCCACAGGTTAGTTCAGCCCTGCTGCATGGGGGCAGGTGCAAGCCACCTGGGTTTGAGTCCAGGTCTCTGGCTGTTTAACCTGGAGCAGTTTATTACTACTCCCTGCTCTAAGCTTTGGGGCTGTGCTTTAGTTGGACCTCAGAAGCCTGTACTGCTCAGCTAATGGCATGTTGTCTTTATTGCTGTGGACACGGCCCCTCTTGTTATCTATTTATGCCCACTCCTTTTCTCTGTAAATAACTACTCTAACATGTTTAATGTTCCATTTACCTGTATTCCTACAAAATGTGTGTTGTTTTATATGCATGTCTTTTAATTTTATAAACGGTATTTTGTTGTTCTTCTCATTCTGCTTCTTACTTTTTTTAAACTAAACGTTATGTTTTAAGATCCATTCACAAGTACATTCATTCCTTCAGTTTTCTCCTGGAAAAACAGGGCAAAGTACCCGTTTTATAGAGTTAACCGTGAGGAGTTAAGTAAGCATAAACAGTGCTTAGCCTAGCGCCTGGCATACGATGAGTGCCTGATAAATGCTCTAATCTTACCATTCTATCGCTTGAAAGGCAAATTCTATCAAAAGCCAAAGGCCAGTTCCTAGATGATGACTTCAAGATGTTGGCCGAAATCATCTCATTTTAGATTCACACATCATTAAAGTCAGTCTCCTCTCTTCCCCATACTCACATTCCTGAAAAGATTCATGATGGATCTGGAATCCATTTATAGAAGGACAGTTTTCTCTTGAAGAGCTCAAAGAGATTCTGAAGTGGACAATATAAACTTTTTTTCTTTTTACGTATTCACAGTAAAGGCCAAATACAACTTAATCATTAGGCCATGAATCAGCACTCAGTGTGGTACCACACTGAGTCTCGAGTGTATAAATAGGCATGTGTTGCTTGTGGACAAGTGAGGTCATCTCTATGCTGGTCTCTGCTCGCACCTTCATCAGAGTCCTCTGTCAGGGGAACAGGCTTTCTGTCGGGGACGTTGAGGCTGGAGAACACAAACGACAAAAGTCCTGTGCGGCACGCTGGGCCTTGAGCAAATGCAAAGGGCTCTGCTCCACTTAGGCAGCACAGGAGGACACAGAGGGCGAGGAGAGACTTGACAACAGGTTTTCTTCCTGGAGGCCTGTCAGGGGCACAGTGGGAAGCAGCTGTTTGTTCTTTCATTGAGAACAAGACAAGAAGGAACAGGTTTGAAGTTAAGCCCGCAGAAGGGATTAACTGTAGATATCAGAAAGAACTTCCTGAGAGTGAAGGTCAGGATTACAACCCCTATTGTTACTGATAAAAACATCGGTCCAATGTACACACTTTTAGGAGTATTTTCACAGTTCCCCAGAGGAAGCTGTGTAATTTTGCCCCAGGAGGCTTCAAGATGAGTCAGCAAATTGTCAGGAGGAGTCCATCCCCTTTACGCATTTCATTCACCCCTGGGATTTTAACTTAAGGAAATAAGATGAAGACGTGGTATATAAACAGGACAGAATGCCTGTACTCATAGGGGGAAAACATGCCAGAAACCAAAAGTGTAAGAGCAGGGAATAGTGGGATGACAGGTGATTTTCAAGGCCTTCCTTATATATGCCTGTATTTCACATTTTTCTAAAGGAAGCCTGAGATTTTTTAAATAACCAATAAAAGAAAGGATACATGAATGAATAGGGCTCAGATAAGCACAGTTCTTTCAGATCAGTTTAAGTGGCTCACCTGGAAACATAGGGATTGGCTCAGAGCCCCCCAGAGGTCTCTGATTTTATTTTATGATTCCTACTTGATGCAAATACCCTCCATTTGAAGAGGCCCTGAGGACAGAGATACAGCTATAAATGGCCCCATCGTGCACCTGGAATCGCTTATGTGGCCTCCCGCAGAGCCAGGGTCCTATCAGCAGGCCAAGCACCAGGGCAGGGCAGCGAAGCGCACTGGGGTCTACCTTGCCAAGCAGGTGAATTCTGTACCAGGGGTCAGGGTCACAGAGCTCCTCTGTCTCCTGTCCTGCCTGGGGTGGTTGTTTCCCTTTGTGGCTCTGCTCATCACCTGCCTGGAAACATTTTCCGAGAAGCCATCAGCGGCTCCCAGCCAGGGGGTGGGGAGCTGTTTTTGAAGAATTCTCTTTTCTGATTGGTGAAGAGCTCCATAGGGACAGGAAATGGAGCAGCCCCTGGGGTGGGCACTATCCTTCCTAATTACATGGCCTCCCACTCGGGGCCCTGACACCTGCCCTTGCAAATGTCTAATTTTGTCCCTAATCATGTAATGTCTTGCAGGGCTGGCCTGGGCAGGCAGCCGGCCCAGGATCAGCCCTGGAGAGCTGCTGCGCTTAGGATAAATCACGCCGGGGACTCCTTGTAATCCTTTAAACACAATGTGTGCAGTTGATGTGAGTTTGCATTGATGATGAGAGTGGCCTTGAGACGGACCACAGTCACAAAAGGGAATTTGAACTGAGCTGGGGAGGAGTGGCATTCCCTCTTTGCTGTGGGCCGATGGGGGATGGAGGAACCTGCAGTCTTCTTAGCCCTCCTGACTGAGGTGGCTCAGCCTGAAACGTTCTCAGAGCTTGTGATTGCAGGTTGTTGGAGGGCCTTCTGGGCTGTTCTAGACGAGCCCAGCAAGATCTAAAGCTACACTTGCCTCTCCAGGCCTGGAGCTGTTCTGGGATGGGTTGGGACAGAGTAGGGGGACTGCTGGTCGGGGGTGGAGAATTGCACTGCCTCGGGAGCTCTCTGCTTCCAGAAAAACGTGCTTGACTTTCATTCCTCATCCCTAGAAAACGTAACCTCCCTCTTGTAGTCTTTCCAAACGGCGCTTATCCTAGGTCAATGGAAACCCAAGAGAGAAGGCTACTCACACTAGCCGTCCCGAGGCAGATCGGCCTAGAAATAATGTTGTTCTGCGTGGACGTCCGTTTAGGGGAAACAGCTACAAGCTGAATCATAACTATTTGATCTTGAGCATTTCCAGTATCTGAAAAACGGCACCTTTAATAAAATCCTCCAATGATTTTGCAATGACAACAAATCCATTATATTTCCAAATCAATGATTTTAACCAAACAGCTCTGAGACATTGTCCATGCGGTTACAAATATGAAGTATGACTAGAGTAAGAATCGTTCTAATAAGCATGCCAGAATTATGACATATGCTTAAAGAACAGATTTCAGAGTTTGAATTTTGGCTCTGCCATTTAATGATATGACCTTGGTCAAGTTACTTCCTCTCCCCGTCCCTCAACTCCCTCAGTGGTACAGGGGGGTTAATAAACCTTCACAGTGCTGCTGTGATGACTAAGAGGCACATGCTGGGGGCTCCGTACGTGTCACCTTGTATTGCTGTCACTCTCAGCTTGGAAAGAGTACACTTAATATAATGATGCTGATAATTGTTTGAACCACTGGAGCATCTGGAGCATCTTTTAAATGGTGTCGGAATAAGACCTCAAGGTCTTGGTCAATTACAATGGCAGGGTGAAGCAACTCCCTGCAGTGGGAAAGATCGAAAATGAATGGAAGTAGATATTAGCTCTATTCTTTGAGGCTTTGTGATAACCCGAGATACTGGCAACAAAGGGAGGCTGAGCCCCTTCCAGGAAACATGCTGATTATCCGACAGCAGACGGGAGTGAATGAAACAGCTGCTCAGCTTGCCTTGGTCTGGTCTCACGCTTTCACTGCACCATGGGGCTCAAGTCAGCGCAGGCTCACCTGACCCTCAGCCTTCAGAGGATTTCTCAAGGATCTTCTAAATGATCTGGACTAGTCCAGAGAACCCCTAATACCAAGAAACCCAGGAATAAGAATTGAAATGCCATAAGTTATAACAGAATTATTCTTCTAACACGAAGTGGGTGGTAATGCAACATGGTGGAAAAGAGCATTAAGTTTGGGAGTCCTGAGACCCATGGCCATTGAATGGAGTTCTTCCACTAAGCCCTGCACAGAGACACTGAGTGGACGGGGGAGGGGCTGAACTCCAGTCTGTGTGCCTTGAGGGATGATATTTTTCTAATTTGTCTGCCCCTTTTCTAGGGCAGCCTGTCAGAGACCTGGGTTCTCATCCTAGTCTGCGCTCATGGGGCTTCTGTCATGTGCTCGTAATTGGAATTGGGCTTTACCAATGAAGGCTTCCTCAGGAGAATCTTCCTACCTTAATATAGTTCTTTCTTTAATATTATTAATCTACTGTCTGATTTTTTTTGGGGGGACAGGGGTGTTGAGGGGAAAGGGAAGGAAACCCTGTTTGGTTTAATGAAGGGAATTTGGAAGTACCCTATGTCAAATGAAGCTGAGTGGGCCCTTCCAGACCCAGAGCTGCCGTTTCGAACAAGGGTGTCTCAAAAGTTGAGGAATGTGGTGTAGATATGAATGGGCCGAGTAGAGCCACAGTTGCTCACTGACAAGTGATGGGACTCAGAGCTTATCTTCAGCTCTATTTTGGTCACAGAGCTACGCTCCTTACATGGTAAGAGCAGTGGTCACAATTGTCTTAGGTTTCCTGTGGTGGCCTTGGCACATTCCAAACCTGGGACTGGCATTGCTGGGCTAGGATGTGTAATTCACATCTCAGTGCTGTGATGACCACTCTGAAACTTGCCATGAGTGGAAAAAGGCATTTCACATATATAAAGAGGCACTTTATAGTCTAAAGGCTCCAAATAACTCCACATTTACCTGAAGTTGTAGAGCCTTGAAACTGTAGAGTGGGAAGGGACCTTAGCAATCATCCAATCCCATCCCTTCTTGTACACATTAAAAAAAAAAAACTGTCCTGAGTTAAATGTCTTCCCTGAAGTTGCCTAGCTATCTTTTGCTGTTTTGAGTGTTGAAAGAAGAAGAGGTTTGGAGTATCCACTTAAACACCTATGTCTTGGGAACAGAACAAAGTAGGAACTTGTGAGTGAGGGCTGACTATTCCTAAATACAATTCATATATCATTCATTCATCCAATCGTTCAAACATATATGCAGAATATGCCATATTCTGCACATGTAATGCAGGGAAATAGATAAAGATGAGATAAACAGAAAATGTTCCTGCCCTTAAGAAGGTTTTATTCCAGTAGAGGAGATAGACAATAAGACAACAAAAAACAAGATTGTTTTCAAAGAGTAATAAGTGCCTGGGGAAAGGGTGAACCACGGAAAATCTAATGATAAAACCGCATAACGGTGCTTTGCTTGGCAGGCTATCTACTCTTTAGTATATGATCATCTATCGCTGATTTTTTTTCCATGAAAACTTCTCTTTGTAGTCATGTATCTTCTTTTTTCTTATTGCCACTAAAATATAAGGATGGCTAAAAATTAGAATCTGTCAGTTTTAACATTTCTATAAAGGCAACATCTAAACAATGTTTTTAAGATAAATGTTGAAGGTTATCTACTCACTTCTAAGGAAACAACCAAATGACTACTCAATGTTTTCCTTTTCATCCAGATATTATGGCATTGGTTAGAAACTAATATTCTACCTGTCATCATTTTACCATTTCAATGTGGGCAAACTAGTCTTCCTTTTATAAAATCACCCCTTTTTGGTATATTGCCTCCATACTGGGTTCTCCCTAGAGATGGGATGGATTTTATTTCCATTAAAGTATGACAGACAAGTTTAATTTGTTCTTCTACATAAATCAGTATAAACATAACTGTCTTGGCAGCCCCAGGAGGAAGGCCATGGTGCAGTCAGAGGCTCCGCATCACAGTACACTTGGAGGCCAACACCAGTGCATTTATGATGGAAGTTACTTCAATTGCTAAACACACTCATGCAGAAACACGTGTGCGCATACACACACACACACACGCACACACACACACACACACACACACACACACATCCAACACCACACCCCACATAGAGGGGACATAGGAACTACAGGCATCAAAAGGAATAAAATGGACAATATTTGAAAAACTAAACTTGAAAGTTCAGAATGTATAGATGTTGATTCAATTAGTATACAGAGAAATGGGGGGAGGTACACAGCCTGGAACTGGGCTTAAAGATACATGCCTTTTTACTCAAGTAAATGAAAGGCATGATAAAAGCAAGGAGAAATCTTTGAGGTGAGGAAGTTTTTGTGCAGAAGAGATAAACATGGTTGCTATCATGCTTTTGCAGGCAACAATCATCCTTTAAAGTGTACTCTCTGAAGAGGTTTTGATGATGCAGAGGTCCACGTTTTTTCCATTCCATTTTTATGTTGCTAGACAGACTCTGTTAAAAGCATTTCAGATCCACACTTACAAAGGCACAGTAGGTACTGATATCAGAGTAATCAATCACTGTCAGTAGCAAGTTGGCCTCTGAGAGTGTGGTTTTTTGTTTCTGTTTTTTTCTTAGAGCATATACACCTGTTCCCTAATTACCTCGGAGGACAAGTTGATAAACTGAGCTGTTTGAAATTCACTGACTTTCACCGCACTTTTGAAGGTCTCCTAGCCTAGAAAGATTGAAGGGTGACCACGTTAGTATCTCGTGTATTGCTTCTACCTCAAAGAGTATGCGTGAAAAACAGAAGAATTTCAATTTCATGGAGTATTTCTGTTTTTTCATTCTAATCTGACATTAGGGTAACCTGAACATCTTAAGTGAATTTCTAAAAGTTTGTAAGTACCAAAGTACCAATTTCATAATTCCAGAAAAGGAGCATGCATTTTTCCTCTTTTAGAAACAGAGTTGTCCAACTCTTACATATTTTGCATAGAATTATATTAAAGGCAAGTTCAGCAAGAGAAAAAACAGAAGTGTTTTTTTCTGTTAGAAATTAGAAAATACGATAATTTTTCTACCATCCCCCTGAACACTGGGAAAGTATGGCCAGCTTTTAGATCTTATAATGCCTGATACATAGTAAGCACTTAGTGAATTTTGTTGAAAGAATTATAATGAATATATTTCTGAAACAATTTGAGGATTCTTGCCTTTAAAAGCCTACTTTCAGCATGGTAGATTTGTTAAAAGGTATATATTCAGTACCTAAGCAGGTCACACATTTTTTTTTCCAAGTTACTCTAAAGTATATCACAACCGTGTGGTGGGAGTGGCAAGGACCCAGGAGTTCAGAGACCTTGGCTCTATACCAGGCACTAACAGTAAATGGCTTGAGAAAGTGACTTAACTCTGCCGAGTTTCAGTCTCCACATAGGTGAAATGGTTAGTTTGGAGCAGGTTGCTTCTGGTAGTCCGTGCAGCTTGAAAATTCTACAGTTGAATGGCTCAAATTAAGGAAAATTGAATCTAAATTTAACAAACACTGACATAGTGCCTACTATGTGCCAGGTAATATTATAAGTGCTTTACACACTATGTAGTCATGTAATAATAATTAAGCATATACTATGCATGGGGTAGTATTTCCTACACTGTAAAGTATAAGCAAATGACAGTTGCTATTAAAACGACAGTAATTTTATTAAAGTTCAATATAGTACAAATCATTAAAAAAGCAGAGTAGAAATAAAATAATATTTGGAATTCAAAACAATATAAGAATAAAGTAGTTTTCCTGTTTAAACCACTAAGTAAATTTTAGATGGCTGAAATAAGTGATCTAATTTTTATTTGACTTAACAGAATACACTAGCTGTGACGCTTGACTTCACATCGCTCTCACTGCAAATCACTGGCTTTCACAGGCTTGAATGTTCACACATATTAAATCATATAGAAGAAAACTTTTATGAAACAAAGATATTCTACCAATAATACATCTTAATATAGTATTCATTATAAATGTTTCAAGTGCACAATTTGTTTTAGAAAAATAAGCTAGAAACCAATGTATGATCACCGAAAACAGCAGAGCTTCTGGACATCAAAGGCATATTTGAGAAATGCAGTGGGCACATGGTTGCCTATAAGCTTAGAACAGTAAGTTCTACAATGGAAGAAATTTTGATTGGGAAGATACTAACAGGCTACAGTTCCTAGGCCTCATAATGGTCCAAATCTCAAGCTAAATGGCTAAAAAATGGATGGAAATTTGGCAAGTCCAGCAATTTCCATGTCTGGACATTCTGCGTGGGCCCTTGTCCTATTACTTTGACAACTGCCGGGACCGCAAGCATTTTCATCCCCTCCCTGTACTTCCTCTGCTCTTACTCATCCTTTACGGCCAAACTCGGGCACCACTTCCTCTAAGAAGTGTTTTCTGAGGCAACCCCTCCCTGCTCCCCTCAAATGGTCCCCGCCCACACAGAAGGTTGATTAAGGCCCCACCTCTATGCTTCTATAAAACCTGGTATGAATCTCTAACATAGTTTGATTTTTCAGGCTGCTAGGTCGTATTACTATTACTACTGGCCCATAGTCTTTCCCATTAAGTAAACTGTGAGCTCCTTGAGAACAAGAACTATGTTTAATTCATTGTTGGATCACCAGAGCCCTGGAGAGTGGTTGACACAAATGTCCCACTTAAGAACTGTTTGTTAAATGAATGAATGGATGGGTGGATGACAGCAACAGCTATTATTCACTAATAAAATAATTTGAACCATTGGCTCTCCTTTGTGCATTATAATTATAATTGGTTGGAAACTGTGATGAGAATTGACTGCGTCCAAAGGAGCCAATAGGGTGAGGGATGTATTTCTTGCACATTTGAGGAGTATCTTCATAATCAACAATTTGGTTTGGGTCATCCTCCCCTGCTTACTCTGAGGATAGTAGATAAATTGTGGGAAGATAAAACATCATTTAAAAAATCTGTTCAATGGAGATTTACTGAGCATCTACTATCCAAAGTGGTATGTGTCCTAGGCAGACCCAGATTCTATCCTCAAGGAGACCATAGTTTAGATATTTAAGAAAGGAAGAAAGCAACACATGACATCAAAGAGACCAATGTTTACTAAAATGAAAAAACATGTAATAAGGGTCATACAAAGGTCAGAGATGTCAGGGCTTCCCTGGTGGCGCAGTGGTCGAGAGTCCGCCTGCTGATGCAGGGGACACGGGTTCATGCCCTGGTCCGGGAAGATCCCGCATGCCGCAGAGCGGCTGGGCCCATGAGCCATGGCTGCTGAGCCTGTGCGTCCGGAGCCTGTGCTCCGCAAGGGGAGAGGCCACAGAATTGAGAGGCCCGCGTACCACAAAAAACAAACAAAAAGGTTGGAGATGTCAGAGATAAATGGCCGGATTCACAAGAAGCCCCTACCAGGCAGGAGACCTAGGTTGGATCATCATGGCTCAAAACCTGCTCTAAGTTGTAAAGGTCTTGGACCCAGAGATGGTCGGGTCCAAGGATATTGGCCTATACACACACACACCAAGCTTACTGGAACTTGGAAAACCAAAAGGCCAATGACAAGGCCAACTGGAAAGTTAATTAGGGCTTACACATGGATTCAGAGTAAAGGGAGCTGGATGGAATGGGAGATGCTTCAGCCACACAATGCAAGTGCACAAGCCTGACCTCATATGCAAACCTTCTCTCTAGGAATCAAAGACTAGATCCAGTATTTCCCTCTCTTGGACAGTACTGGATACATAGAGGACCTGGTGGCTACAGGTATATGCCATACATAGTAACCATTATAGGATTTCAGAGGATTAAAAGATGACATTCAGTCATAGAGATTCTTTATGGAAGAAGCGGTATGCCAACAGTGCCTTTTAAGATTGCTTAGAGTTTGCAACTGTGAATTGGGGGAAAACATTCTAAACAGAGGGGATAGCACGAGCAAAGAAAGCGAGGGGTTCATTTTTCGCTGGACACAGGATATGTGATGGAGGATAGTAGAGTATTATGAAGGAGAGGTGGAAACAGGTCATGGACAGGCTTGAAAGCTCGTTATGAAGTCAAACGTTATTCTTTGAGCAGTGGGGAGTCACAGTAAAGAAGAAGCGCTGTACGCCAGGGAAACGAGTTTGGCTCCAGTGTGTGAGCTGACTGGAAGGAGGGAACCCCAGATACAGAGGCCATTGGGAAGCTCCAGAATCTACATCCTTCAGCTCCAGGACTGAAACTAGGACAATAGCAATGTAGATGGAGCAGAGAGAGTCTGAAGGGTACTAATCAGGAAGTACCATGGTTTTTTCCAAATACACACATATACTCATTCCAAAGAAGATATAAAATAATTTAAAACCAAATCTGTCCTAATTTCTGTGAAATTCTCCACTTATAAATAACAGAAGACTGAAAAATCATCCAAGGAATTCCCTGGTGGTTCAGTGGTTAGGACTCGGCGCTTTCACTGCCATGGCCTGGGTTCAATCCCTGGTCGGGGAACTAAGATCCCACAAACCATGTGATGCGGCCCAAAAAACAAAAAATCATCCATCTATTTAGCCAATTTGATTGATTTGGGATGGTCTAAGTATCAAATATGATAAAAATGGGATTTTCAACACATCAACAACACAGTGGGTATGTATACCTAAGGGACAGGCTAAGGGAAAAGAAAAAAATATCCTACGTAAGTAAATTTTCTTTTCTCCCGAAATGTCCAGGTGATTTCTCCAGATAGACACTCTTTTGAACACTTTCTAACATTAGCTAACCCAACTAACAGGAATGCTGCAGAAAACAGAAACAGGAACTTTGTGAGAAGTTTGATTACCTGTATGGCATCTTGGAGGAGAGGAAGAACGAAATGACCCAAGTCATCACCCGAACCCAAGAGGAGAAGCTGGAACATGTCCGTGCTCTCATCAAAAAGTATTCTGACCATTTGGAGAACGTGTCAAAGTTGGTTGAGTCAGGAATACAGTTCATGGATGAGCCGGAAATGGCAGTGTTTCTGCAGGTAAGTACCCCTCTGGCCCCTGAGGAAACAAACCAAGACGGTGGGGAGATGATCCTGAAAAGCTGTCATCACATTTTCGTTATTTTCTGTACATCTCATTTTGATCTATCTTCTCAACCAAAATATATGTGCTTATATCTCCATCTGTTTAAACTATTTCATAAGCATATATTTAAAGGACCATGGCATTGCTTAAATTGAAAGGGTTCTGGTATAAAACAGCAGTTCTTTACAGCACTTAGAAACTAAGCTAGGAGACGTTCAGAGTCAGCAAAGGAAAGAATTAAATCTCAACACCGTCTTTGATGAAATGAATTTAAGTAGGCTTGTCTTTCGTTTGCTTCCACAGAATGCCAAAACCCTGTTACAAAAGTAAGTAGTTTTCATTTCATGAAAAAAAGTATACTTTTCATTTTTACCCAAGGCTATCAAACTTTACACAGTGACAGAAAGTGGCAACTTGTCTTTGTTGCAGAATTTCTGAAGCATCGAAGGCATTTCAGATGGAGAAAATAGAACATGGTTATGAGAACTTGAACCACTTTGCAGTCAACCTCAGTAGAGAAGAAAAAGTAATGCGCGGAATTGATTTTTACAGAGGTTTGTTATTCTTGTGACCATTTGGCCAAAATTGCAGGTGTGTGAAAGCGTCAGATGGGTTCAGTGGGGGGAAAGGGGGATCAGGATCATCTCCTCAATGGATGTCGACAACTTTACAAGGATCATAATCCAACGTGAAGCTCGATTTCATGACAGGATCATATAGTTTGTTGACGGTGTTTATTTAGCTTTGCATATCACAGTGCTTATTATAATTCTGGTATTAGGTATTTAACTCTGGGTTGTCAAATATTTAATCATCGATGGTGATGGTAATATCTCAACTTCAACCCTACACAAGGTGCAAGCCATAATGATAATAATGTGAAGTGTCATCAGGTGCAAGGTTAAGGATGAGATATAAATAAAACATAGTAGACACTTGGATTAGACATTGTAGCACTTTCAGTTAAACTCTAGAGGGCAAGAAAAGCAATGGGTCATAGCGTAAGTCACACCTGGAAGTAAAACTGAGGCTATGTGATCAGATGCACTCAATGAGTTCTAAACACATCCCTATCACTTGGCCTAGAAATGCCACGCTTGGAAATTGATCCTGATGAAAGAGTTGAAAAGAGGAGCCCATTTAGATGATGAGATTCCTTGGCTCGACCACTATAATGCCATAAACTTGTATCAGTGCCCACAGATAGAACTTCAGAAGCAAATCTTCGGGATGAATCTTTTAAAAAAAAGCCTTAATATCGTCTCTCATTAATATCGCCTGAGGAAATACTAAGATCAGTGGGTTAAGAAAAGAGTCGTGGCGTTAACTGTGGCAAAAGTCAGCATTCACTGAACAAAGAATGTGATAAATTAAACAGGGCCGGTGTTTTCTGACATAGGGAAGAGAGTCGTGTTTCCATTTAATTTGACAGAGATAAATGAGTGACGGTGGTCCCAGCCCTCTGGGAGCTTGCGAATGTGACAGAGCATGATAAAAATGAGGACAGCCTCCGGGGGTCAGGTGGATGGTGCACGGTGGTGAGGACAGGGCTCTGTACTGGCGAGGGGAACAAGGAGGATGGTGATGATTGGAACCTTTCTCACTTTTGTCCACATTTAATTAGAAGCGCGAGCCCCCGCCCCCGCCCGTGGCGTACTCGGGCTACAGTTAAGTGTCTGATGGACAGGATTTCCCCAGCCCTGACCTTAACCTGAGCTATAAATAGTGGCCAGTAGTGTTTTTCGTGGCCGCGCTGGTAAAATCATAATGATACGAAAATGCATTGCCTTAGCAGAAGATGAAGATGAAGAAGGAGGAGAAGAAGGGGAGGGAGAGGGAGAAGACGTAGTAGAAGTGGAAGAGGCGGAAGATGTTCGAACAGAGTCATCAGGAGGAGATGAAACGCCAGAGAAAGGTCTGGAGTCCCGTCCGCCCACCTCAGAGCTCCAGGCTGCCCCAGAGCCTCCCCCAGCCCTGCCACCCGCTGCGGATGCCCCGGTGACACAGGTAACCGTTCCTGAGCTCCTTACAGGCCACGCATGCGTGCTTCCTTGCTGAACAATTTATTCTACCTCAAGGAAAGGAAACTCTATGCCAGACACTAGTATGTGGAAGACAAAAGATTTCAGGGCAGTCGCAGTGCCAGGGAGAAAGTCCTCTAGGTGATTTGGCAGGTTCTCTGTGGTTAGAACTGGTTGGCAAGACTTAGTTTCACATGATTTTCTCACCAATGACACCCTCAAATCTGAGGCACTCTTTGGAAATTGTGTGTGTGTGTGTGTGTGTGTGTGTGTGTGTGTGTAACATGGTAGTTCACAGAGAGCTGATCTCATGAGGACTGAGTACAGATGTAGGATATGGGTTGAGAAATAAAAATGGTTATACTTTTGGAACTTTGAATTTTCTGTAGGTAATAAAGGAACTAAACAGAGAACTCGTGCTAGTTTATGTCCCTGTTGCTTACCCTGAAACAGAGCTATAGCTTTTGTTCCATGAGCAAATAGATGAAGCTTAGTTTTCTGTGTATCTGTCATTTGATGAGATTATGTGTTGACAGAATTGTTTTTAAAAATTTCTTAGGAAATTAGCTCATCCCAGATATTGTACTTGATTGACTGACGTTATGTTTCTAAGATGTCACTGTTTGGTGTTCAAGCCTCTGTACTGACTGCATGACACCTTTAGCAGACAGATCCCAACCTGTTGAGTTTGTAGACAATGAAGATGCATTAAAAAGAAAAACAAGTCCTGGTTTCAAAGTGGATCGGAATTATCTATAGCAACAAAACCTCAGAGAGGGAAATCAGAGATGGAATTATATCCTATGCTCTCTGTCTCCATAGGAAACTGGGCTAAAATACTATTTATAGCTCCTAGAATCTTGAAATTCTGGGTATACCAATTGCACTGAAATCGAAAGTGGCATGGTAACTAAATGAGAGTTGGGTTTGATCAATTTTTGGTTTTAGAAAAGAGGTTTTGGGGGCCCACATATAACATAAAATTAAATAAATGCCTGTCAAGAATTTGCCCTTTCTCCCATATCTGATATTCTATCAGCAACCTTTGTTTTAGGCTTCTGCTCTCTGCCTGCCCAGGCCACCATCTATACTGAAAGACAAGCACAGAAAAGAAGAGGGGGCACGTGCAGATGCCGAGACAGAGGGCTGCTAGCTGCATTCTTGCCTTTAGTGCTTGCGGAGGGTGGGGTGAGCTGAAACCTGCACTAGATAGGGCACTGCGCAGAGACCTATCAATTTTCAAACCGCAAGGGAACTAAAATCAACTGCCTTTTTTTTTTTTTCTTCTTCTTCTTCTTCTTTTTTTTTTTTTTTTTTTTACTTTTGAATGTATCTGTCCTATGAAGGGGGAGGTTGTACCCACTGGCTCTCAGCAGACCACAGAGTCTGAAACTCCAGTCCCTGCAGCAACGGACACTGCGGATCCCTTGTTTTACCCTAGTTGGTATAAAGGCCAAACGCGGAAAACCACCACAAACCCCCCTTCCACCCCAGGGAGCGAAGGTCTGGGGCACGTAGGGCCTTCAGGTTCTGAGGACCCGAATGTGCAGAAGGCAGAAGGGGCAGAAGCCGCAGCCAGTGAGAGGGCGGCAGTGAGTGGTAAGGAAACTAGCTCACCTGCGGCTACTTCTCAGGTTAGTGTCGATGCTCTGGTGTCTGAATGCTACCACCCCCCCGTGCCGCCCGGGGTCCAGCCGGGATGACAGCAAGAAGGAAGGGCTTCCAAAGGGGCAGAGAGAACCCAGGGCCTTGGGGAAAACAGAAACAACTCATCCCCCCCGTGTTGGCTTGTTTCTCTAAGCCTTACATGAAACACAAGAAACACAAATTTGACTTCACTCTGCTCATGCGTGGCGACCTCACACCTGGCTTCCCAGGGGAGGGATGCAAGCGAGCCCGGCCCTTAGGCCTGCAGGTGAAAGCTGCTCTGTCTGCAGTGACTGGCTGGTGTGCCTAGCTCCCCTCTGCAAAGGCCACTTGACCTTGCTCGGCCTTTTCTGCATCCTCCTTGAGCTTCTAAAGACTAATCACCTGCTTTTGTGTCGTTCCCAACAACCCCCAAGGAACACGTTTCAATTGAGTTCTGTGTCCACTCTGGACAAAATAACCTGATTCATGGGTTCTGGGAGTGTGCCAGTGACAGCTGGGCAAAGTTAGTCTTGGCTTAATTAAACTGGGGCTTCCTAAGCATGTGCTCCTGGGAGCAGAAAAGCACAGGTTTTCTTCCTTTGGAATTTTTTAAAGGGTCATTAAATACCTCTTTTTTTCTTTTTATAATGCAAGTTTGAAGTCCACGTCTTCTCCCTAATGCTGGGTTAGATGTTTGCATGGCTCCAAGATTCCATAGAAGAAATCTTGCAGTTTCTTCACATGGAAGAATGTTCATGGTTACTCCATACCCATGAGTATTCTTACATGATGTGTGCATGTGAGTGTTGCCCAGACATGGGGCTGGCAGAGAAATTTGCTCGAGTTCTGTGCTCCTGGGTCATCAGGTGATTATGAACAACAAATAGCATTTTTTTCAGAAATCATAAAATTAGTCTCTTGACTATCTGCTCAAGTGAACCTCGATTTCCATGAGGTAATAAATGGAAATGATTTTTGGAAAATTCACAGATGAACATGCTTTTGCGCCATGTATTTATTTTCACAGATGAAAAATGACAAAACTAAGTGTTTGGTGTAAGGAAACCTTTTGTGGTTGTTTTTAGGTTTAAAAAAATGGAGTGGAAAGTTTTCTAGAAAATTGATGGGAACTTTATTTCTAGAAAGTTTATGGGATTCCTTACATATTCAGTGGAAGTTGAGTCAGGAGGAGCTGTTTTCTGAAAACAGTAATACGATAATAACCTGAAATAGGAGAACGCCCCAAACGAAAATGGAAAATCGATCTAAATGATGTTGAAAAATATTATTTGTGATAATATCAGTGAAGCTTTCTTCTTGTTCTCTCGCAGGAGTTAGCAATCTGCCTAGCACTTTTGGCTTTTCTTGTACTTCACTACATCTGGCGTCAGATTCAGTGCTTGATTTTTACTTTAATGGGTAGGAAATATTTTCTTTTCCCTTGACTAACATCTCGTGTAGCTCTTCCATACATGTTCCTCTTCCATAGGCCCAGGGATGGATTTCTCCCCAACTCTGAGGCTCAGCCACCTAAAAAGAACCAAGTTCTTAGACAGTACTCGTGGCCCTGAGGCACCTCCCTGAGGAGAATCACTCCGTCATCTAATCCTGCATGGAGGGGGATCCTGACTCAGAACAGAGACTCCGTGGGCAATTATTCAGTAATCCAGTGGGAGTGGACCCTCCAGAATAGCCATTAGGGGAGGCCAGTTTCAAAAGACGTCCGTAATGCTGTGAGGACTCACTGCTCTCCAAGTAGATCGAGGACCAGCAAAGGCCTGATTCAGGAATACGCAGGGTTTCCATCGATTATGTAGCAGCATTTCATCTGCCTCACCAGAGAGGTGCCCAGGAGGTGGCCAGGTAACTGCATTGATGGGCAGGTGGGCCAGGTGACTTCTAGTTCTTTCTGAACCCTCAGACTCTACAGTGTCTCTTCTGGGAGAGGGGAGCCCTGAGAGAAGGGTGCCACGGGGACAGCAACATCAGGGACATTTCAGCCAGGTGAGATCTGGGTGCATAAGGAGCCAGAGGCCAATGTTCATCTACTGGCCGTAAAGAATCAGAACCAAAGAAGAGTCATAAAGCCAGCAAACAGCACATTATTTTTGATACACGTTCTCATGGTCACGCCTTTTCTTGATTTTACTGTTAGAAGGTTTGCTTAGGGACTGACATCTTTCTCCTTTCGCAGCCTTTGAAAATTATCAGCTTTAATGAATCGTATTTAAAGATTCAAACCCCACGTGCTTTTGAGTAAATGACCTTGCTGGACCCGAGACCCAGCTCCCTGTGCCTGTAGCTCAGAAGTGATTCGGGGTGACTAGTGCTGAAAGGACTCAGCTATTTCTGGCTTGCTGACTTTTCCCTGGTTGACATTGACTCCTCTGGAAGCTCCAATCATAGCTCCTTTCTGCCTCATTAGCTGTCTGCTCAGCAATGGCAGTAGGCTCTCCATGGGTCCCTGTCATGTCTATAACTGTGTGTGAGTAGGACCCACCCCAGTGTCTAACAGTCAGCCAGAAACCTGTGTACCCTAGAATGTTCTGAGTGTCCTTATCGTCCGCTCAGGTGCATAACTCCTCCTCCTGTCATTATTTGTGGTGAAAAGCAGGGGAGGAAGTATTGGCTATGGACTCAGTGGGGCAAATGGGGAGAGAGAAAACTCCATGCATAATTGGAATATCCTAAACAACTGGATCTGAATAATTGTCTGAAGAGTTCAGTTTACATTCTGAGAATTCAGGTTTGGGGCTTTGTCGCCATATATCTGTGTAATGCTTCTCTGAGGCTGCAGGGGGACAGTCATGCTTCTTGTCTGCCATCCACTGAGCCCATGTCATGGATGCTGTGTCATTCACATGCCTGTCATGAGGCTGAGGCAGGTGGGGCGGGGTGGATAGGGTGAACTGACCTTCTTATTTCAAAGAACCTTGCTTGTGTCATTCCTGGTGTTTGAGGAAGGGCCTTTCACGTAGCGAAGGGAACCTATTCATGATGCAGGACCACTCTTTGATCCCTGCCCGAAAGAGGGTATGGACAGATGGACAGAGATCAAATTCCCCACCTCTGTGAAGGTTTCGCAGGTTTGATTCACCTTCACTACCTCAGAACCCAGCTCACTAGATTAATATTTGTCCAATGCAGTGTTAGCTTGTTAGAACTTCACACTTCATCATTAGTCTTTCTCTGAACATTTAGGATGTGACACAAAAGTTCTTGATTCACTGGTAGCCTTACCTCTCTTAACCATATGGTCCCCTGTCAGGAAACGAGGTTGCCTTAGAATTTCAGAAGCATCTAAGGATCTGGTGGATCTGTAAACTCACTTCAGCCCCATCAGTGGAACTGCACACCTTTTAAGAAGGCAAATGTTTCCAGGTGCTTTCCTCATGGCCATTCGCACAGCCTGCCCTTGCTTTTGCTGCCTGTGATTTCTGATGCTGTGTTAACTCTACTTTATCACATACCTTCTCTCTTCACCTAATTACGTAGGCAGATTATGTGTCAGAAATTGGCCATGGCAAAAAAACAGACGTTGACTCTGCACCGGTGGTGAACCGGGATTCTGCTTTTTGTTTGATAAGAGGTACATGTTGCCTCCCCCACCTTCATTCTCAAAGAAAAACTAACTTCTCAACAAGGTTTGGATTCAGCCCTATATCACACTGTGCAAAGCCCATATAGATGAATTGTTTTTGGTTGTTGGGTTTTTTTTGGCCGCACTGCAAGGCGTGTGAGATCTTAGTTCCCCCAGTCAGGAGACTAGGAATCGAACCCGTGCCCCCTGCAGTGGAAGTGTGGAGTCTTAACCACTGGACCACCAGGGAAATCCCATGAACTGGTCTTTAGCTGCAAAATGGCCCTAAGTTCCCACCCTTCTAGACCAGGGCTGCTGTATGCTCAGTCAATGCAAAGAGAGTTTGGAGGAAATAGCATTTGATCTACTTCATGTGTTAATTTTAAATTTTATTTTTAAAAAAATTGCACCACGCCCTAGTCAACCTCAGAAGACAGGGCAATAATAAGATGGGAAGTACACTGTGATGAGGCTGGCTGCCCTTGGAAAGCAGTCTCTGTGAGCCCCATCTCCTGGGTGATTTCCTTGTCCAAGCTGCTTCCTCTGCAGCCCTTCTCTTCCTACCCACTTACATGCAAATCACACCCAAGTGTTAACACAGGGACCACGCCCACCCTCACGGATAACTGGGCATTTTATTGGGCATATGTGTGGCCATTAGATTTTTCCAGAAGTGGGAGCAGCAACAATTGAAAGCCCCTCCGTGTTGCCCTTCCTCCCTTCCCAGTGAGGCTTAGTGGCTTTGGTTGGAAGAATTTATTCAAACCACTTGATGAGAGCTGTACAGGGAACAGGGATTTCCAGAGAAATGTCTCCCTATTTGGTAGATTAACTTGGCAGCTGCTCTGGCTGACATTTGCTCTGGACCATGGCAGCTGCCTCAAGGTCGGAGGACCCCAGCCCCACTTCCACCACACACACACACACACACACACACACACACCCCTGCAGAAAGCCAGTTGCTTTGGAGATGGGGTTGTTGACATTAAAATCTCTGCCACGTCTACTTCTGTAAAGAACCACAGCTTATCTAGTTCACCAGAGCATGAAGCTGTAGTTGTCAGAGACCCTAAAAGCCTTCACCATATCGTAGCTATTTGTAGTTGCAAGGATAGAATATCCACCTTCCACATTCCATTCTTCAAGTCTGAAAATAGACAAACAAGTTGGATAGAAACTCCGCTAAGGCTTGGGGCTCAGGAAAGATCAATGAAATCAAGAGACAGGACTTAGGTTCCTGTCCTGTTCCTTCTGCATCTGACTCTGGACATTTAATTTCTTTGAGCCTTAGTTTTCTCATGAGGAAAAGGAAGCAACTACTCGATGAAAGGATTCATCTATTTACACAACATTAGAAAGTGAAAAATCTAGTACTAAGAATTTTATAAATTGTTTCAGGATGTTTTCACTGGAAGGGTTATGGACTTAGGCCTGACACAAATCATTCTGGGCGACAATAACAATAATAGATTTTCAGTGAAATAGATAGCCCATTGCATTTCTCAAAATGTATTTCTTGCCTTGAAGCTCTTACATAAATCCCTAATTCCCAAACTGTTTCCAAATCTCCTCCTAGGCACCCATTTAGCTGAATGTTTACACAGCCGTGATTACCCCTTGAGATGCCATAAACTCCACAAAGTCCATGTCTAAGTCCACCTAAAGGTACTTAGGCCTCATTGCTCAGTAGAGCAAAGACTTAGAATGTACACAGTAAAGGTAGTCACGGAATAGTAGGTGAATGAAGAGCTGACAGATGATGTGAATTTTTAAATGTACCTATTCTAAGTGTACGGGTCAATAAGTTTTGACAAGTACGTAGCATCGTGTAGCCACTATCACAGTAAAGCTGTAGAGTATTTCTGTCACTCCAAGAAGTTCCCTCACGTGCCTTTGCGGTTGATCTCCTTCCTGCATCCCAGCTGCTGTTTTGCTTGTCATTATAGTTTTGCCAGTTCTAGGAGATTGTATAAGTGAAACATCCAATACGTAGACTCCTGTGACGGGCGTTTTTCACTCTGCATAACGCTCTTGAGTCACCCGTGCGGTTGCATGTATCAGTGGCTCATTTCTTCTTATTCCTGAGCAGTATTTCATTGGATGGAGACGTTCCAGATTGCTTTCCGTTTGATTTCTGGTTGGATTCCATTGTGGAGAGAGAATATTTGTTATATGATTTCAATCCTTTCAAATGTATTAAGATCTGTTGTATGGCCCCAAGTATGAGCTAACTTGGTGAATGTTCCACGTGCAGTTGAAAACCATGTATTTTCTGTTGTTGTTGGCTGGAGCGTTCTATAAATGTCCACAGGGTCGGAGAGTGTGGTTCAGCTCCACTCTATCCTCACCGATTCCCTGCTTACTTCTTTGATCGATTGCTGAGAGGGGAATTTTGAGATCTGTGACTTTCATTGTGGATTTGCCCATTTATCCTTGCAGTTCTATCAGCTTTGCCTCATGTATTTTGAAACTCTGTTTAGGTGCCTGTATTAGCATTGTTATATTTTCTTGAAGAATTTATCCCAAGATAAGTGTTAAAAAAAAACAAAAACTCTTTTTGTGTCTGCTTGCTTGAATGGATACAGAGAGGTCCTCACTCTCATAGATCAATACTGTTTTTTAAGGTTGGGTAGAAAAGTTAGAGGGCCGATGGGGAGAGCCTGGAGGAGGAAGATGCTGACAATCCTTAAGACGTTCCAAACGGCTGGCCACGGAAGACCTCACGGCCTAAATCCAACACACCGGTCTCCCCTTCCTTTCACAGCCACGCACAGGGCCATGCATAGCAAGGGCCGCGATGGCTGCGGTGCCTGATGCTTTTAAGTGACAAGGCTGAACTTTACAGTCTGATGATTAGTTTTCACTGGTCTGTGGGGCCCTATTTTTAGTTTAGATGTAAATTGCTTTATGAGCTAATATGTCTGTACATTTTAATGACATGCCTCTGCCCCAGTTCACTCCTTGTCCTGGCTACACCACTTTCCACGGAACTGCAGAGGCCACCCTGTCGTGGGCCAGGGACTTCCAACCCTGGGCTTGTCCTCTTGGCTGAGAAGGTCCTAGGTTCCCAACCCAAGTGTTGACAAGAAGGTGCAGATGGTCCTTCCTCCTGTCTTGAGTGTTCCCAGATGCTTCCTATCGAATATATCGTGAGCTCAGAGACAGAACAACAGGGACAATGTGGGTTACCCACACCTTTGGGCTCTTCACTCTAAAATAGCAAAAGGGATATGTGGAGTCCAGTGCGGGAAGTATCTCCAAGGAAAACCAGCCCATGGCCATCTTAGTTCCCAACCCTGGTTCTATAAATGTTGTCCTGTGAGGTTATAAAGGTGTTCCCAGGGGAAAATAAAAAACATTTCTTAGAAGAAAGAAGGAAGGCAGGCAAGAAGGAGGAAAGAAAGACACATGGCACTAGCCAAGATTCTTAAAGCCCAGAGTTTATTTCCTAGAGTCTCAGAAACCAATACATGTGTCCCCAGACCCGAGATCTTAGCAAATTTCTCATGAATCCAAGATTCAGTCCCCTTGAAAATATTAATATTTTCTTAAACTGGGATGAACAATAGCCAACGTTCCAAGGAAAAGCAGGTGTGCGGAGCTCTGGGTCCCCACGAGCTGCCACACACAAAAAGATAAAATAATTTTCATGCAAATAACCTTTGAGACCAAATCATTCACTCCGAGCTGAAGGGCAAATATCAACTCCAGCTGCCACTAGGGACTGAGAGGTGAGAGATGCCTGAGGCTAGAGGTCCAGAAAGCTTCTTTTCTGAGCAAGATTAATTTCACAGAACGTTTTAAAAAATAAAGCAGGAGACCAAGAATATGATTTCCCATGAGTGTGACTATAGGTCCTATGTTCTTTGAAATGATCTATTTAATTTTCCAAAACAAACTGAAATGAATGAAAATTTAACTATGTTCTCTAAATTGAATTGAGGGATTCAGGGTGTCAAATTATTTTCAAATAGAAACCCCTACTGAGAGCAGTTGCTTGTGTTTTACAAATTAGGAGATTCAAGCTTATGAATCAAATCGCTGATAAGCCAGGAACCCTGACTATGCTGGAATTTCACTTGGTAAAAATAGAGAGACAACCAATCAGCACTCAGGACTAGCCTACAGTTACTGCATAACATTGTCCAGTACTTAATAGTCCCAGAAATTATAAGAGTTCTGATAATGAAATGCAGGCATTTTTACATAGAAAAAATTTTGGAGTAAGGTTTTTATTTAAAGAAGTCAGTTTTGGGCTTCCCTGGTGGCGCAGTGGTTGACAGTCCACCTGCCGATGCAGGGGACATGGGTTTGTGCCCCTGTCCGGGAAGATCCCACATGCCGCGGAGAGGCTGGGCCCGTGAGCCATGGCCGCTGAGCCTGCGCGTCCGGAGCCTGTGCTCCGCAACGGGAGAGGCCACAGCAGTGAGAGGTCCGCGTACCGCAAAAAAAAAGTCAGTTTTAATGAGACTATTATATGAATATTATTAATGCTTTTTCATTTGTATCCTGCAACTGCAATTTTCTCTTTCTGGGTTTTTTTTTTTTTTTCCTTTTTTCCTGCTGGGAAAGTGACATCCTAATAACTGTCAATTTGGGGACTTTTCTAGAAGGGCCAAAAAAAAAAAAATTTCTATACTGAAACTGTAGGCTATATTTCTCAGGATCAAATAGCTTCCTTAGTAAAAGTCCCTTTAATAGGAAGCTAAACTGGATGTATCTGTTTTAAAGAAATGTAATGTAAATTGTTTGTGAGCAGCGTGATGAATTCATTTCCCCCGGCCACCTGCGCCTACAGCTCTACGGTTCCTGAAAACAGTAACGCAGGCACTGGGGGAGTTGTTATGACATAGCTAGTTGGGTTTTGCTTCCCGTATTCTTTAAATGTTTATTATTCTGATTCTAAGACGCTTGTTAGTGTTGTACATCCTGTGGATTTTTTTCTATCTTTATTTATGTATCTCAGTGATTTCCAGGCCTTTTCCCCACTACAACCAACAAAGCAAAGAAGGAATCCACCATCGTGAGAAACCAGGGCCACGTGGTAATGACTGTAACTAATGGGCAAGGTCTTGGACAGGTTCTCTCATTCGAACCTCACAACAACCCTGCACAGTAAGAATTGTCAAACCTCCTCATGTTTTAGTGGAGGATTACAGGGGATGAGTGACCTGCTCCAAATCATGGAGCAGCTGGGAGCCTGGTGCCCAGTGACCCCTTGTCCACCACCACGGACTGTGTGCATGCAGAAGAATGGAGGCCGTGCCCACATCTAGGAAAAGTGGCTGAATCCCCACTCTACCTGGGTGGATGGGATTGAGGCAAAAATAGTGTGACCAAGGGTTCTCTGCATTGACGCACCACTCACGACACACGGGCATAGAGAGGTCGGTTCTTGGCCCCCACTGCCTGCGGTGATGTGCACGTACATTGCAGATGAGTGCACCAGTCCTTCATCTGCACCCCAGGCTGCTGACCCACCTGCCTCCCTGTCTCTGACGTCCTGGGGTGGTGTCAGCCTGCGCCCTGAGCCTCGCGTGCTCAGCCGCACTCGCTGCCTCTTTTCTCCTTGGGTTTATGGTCTCAGCATAACCCACAGCGTTACTCTGAGCCAGTTGCTCAACCATCCCATGCTTTCTTGTCCATGAATTGGGCACAGCAATACCATCGGCCTCCCACGGCTCTTGAAAACCTGTTTGCCTGTTTCCCCCCACACAAGGCAAAGAAGTCCCGTTTGTGAGGAATTAATGATCTAATTAGCATCCTTTGTAATTCTGTTCTCCTTTCGGAAAGGCTGAGAACACACACACGCTGTGCCGGACACACAATGTCAGGTCCATGCCTGAGAAGAGGGCTGCCTGTAGGTTTATTTTTTTATTTTTTTGCGGTACGCGGGCCTCTCGCTGCTGTGGCCTCTCCTGTTGCAGAGCACAGGCTCCGGACGTGCAGGCTCAGTGGCCATGGCTCACGGGCCCAGCCGCTCCGCGGCATGTGGGATCATTCCCAGACAGGGGCACGAACCCGTGTTCCCTGCATCGGCAGGCGGACTCTCAACCACTGCGCCACCAGGGAAGCCCTGCCTGTAGGTTTTTGCAGAACTGTGATATCAGCATTTTCACTTCTCCTTCCTGCTCCCCACCGACCCCATCAATTCCTAGACACCATGTTTGAAACAGACCAAAGAGAGCACACCACACATCTTCCTCCAGGTTAAGAAAAAGTGAGTGAGTTTCATTTCTTCTCGTTTCATAGTCCTGGTTTCTGATCTTCCCTAACTTAGCAAGAGGGAGACAGCTAATGGCAACGAAGCCCCGAGATCAGCTCCCTTCATCCATCCCTTCCATCCCTCAGTGTGCAGAACTGTAAATTCTCCCAAGGGCAAAAAATGCTCTTTAGTGAATGTCTTCCTTCCAGGGCTCATTTGGTGGGGCCAGGGGTACCTCTTTTCTCCTTCCTCTGGTGTCTGCGGAGAGCGTGCTGTATTGTCACAGCTCCGTGCTGCCTTCCTAACATACCTTGACTGCTCTGCCACTAAGCAGAGATGACTGCATTCCTGTGAAAGGATTGCCCATGATGGACCTGCCCAGCCGAGTTTCCAGGGCTTAGACCCCTGGCTGTGAGTCACAGACCACGCCCCAGTCACTTCTCAGGCATTGATGACTGGCCCAGGGTCTTGGCTGTACTCTCTTTTCCAGTCTGGAATCCATAATGCTTAAGCTCTCCAAGGGCCTGGGGTTCAGGAAGGCTAAGCAGGGAGCAGGCCAATGCTTGGGTTGAATCTTTCTGAATAAACGTTCTACCCTTGACCTCGGCGTTCCTCCTTACACCTGTTTCCAGCATCTGGCTCTGATTCGCTGACCCAGCCCAGCAGGTGCGGGACAGACATTGGTGGTCGCCCACTCAGTGGCCTCAAGTCTAGCCTTACCCTTCTCACCCACATTCCTTTAAGGCAAATGGCTTTCACTGTGGAGGCTCAAGGCTTCTTTTGGATTGACCTAGAAAGACTGGCATTTAACATGCATGGTAACCAGATCCTTCCATCAGGTTGAATTTGTCCTTGGCGTTCACGGCGGCAGAGAGGAGTGGGGGGGCCCAGGTGTGGGGCTGAACACAGTTTCCTCACTGCCCCCAGCACCTCCCTGCGTGCTGGGCACGTGGCTGACACGTCCACAACAGCCTGGCCCTCAGGGTGAGGCAGGGCCATTTCTAGGTAAAATGGTATCTGGCAGGGGTGGACCTGGAGCCATCAGCGCCCATTAATGTCTCAGTTGCAATTCAGTTTATCCAATCAGTTACTATCACTTGGATAAGCCTGAGGGAATGGAAAGCAGGACAGTTACACTGTAATGGATCAGAATCGCGGGTGGTGTACACGATGCTCATTTGGGGAAGGACTGAGGCTGGCACCTTACAGAGGCCCTGGGAAGCTTAGAGGCAGCCTGAGGGCACTGGTTACTCATCAAAATGACCTGGCACACAGCTCACTCTTTTATTTTAGGCTAGCAAAAAATAATGCCTCTTATAAATGTGGCTACCCTGTCTTATGCCAGAGTGAATATCCGGAAAGCGTCTGTTTCGTTTTGTTCAGTCAGTGAATCAAGTGGGCCGGGCCGCATTTAGGTAAAGGGGGCTACTGGTGTTGCCCCCAAGCCCAAACAAGAGCATTTCCTCCAAAACGGCACCCAGTTATATCCCCTGCGCTAAGTGTCCAGGGACACATTTGGCCTCAGTGAAACGCCGAAGGCAGTTCCACGCTTTGATTGTCAAGAATATCGCCACAAGAAGCATGTTGGCTTTTTAAAAATATTCATCCCATTTAGCATAAAAATCAAGCCAAAGACTCCACTGAGTATTATCCTCTCTTTTCTTTGACACCTGCCTACTAAAAACTAACCTTCTGTTAAGAGCAACAAGCTTGTGTGCCTTTAGAGACCAAGAAGGTACGATTAATGAAAAAGCAGGTGAGGTGAAAGAAAAAACGTTGATAGAAGCACAAATATAATACATGATATTGTTTGCTTTCCTCTTAACTTACTTTGAGCATAGCAACTGTACAAGCACAGTGGCAAATGACCGCTGAAAACAGCCTTGCAGCAGGGGAGGCAAAAGGGAGTGGTGAGCACTGTGGAAAACTCTGTGGGAGAGTGCATCCCAGCCCAAAGTGACCGTGCTGCTCAGCCCTTCCTGTAGGTTCTGGGTTGCTAAATTTCTGCTTTGCCAAGAGGACCTGCTAATCCAGATTTTAATGGGAAATCTCCTGATTAAAAATAGTGTTTTTAAAATTGTGGTCAAAAACACATAACATAGAAATGACCATCTTAACCACCATTTTTAAGTGTTGAGTTCAGTAGCACTGAGTAAATTCCCACTATCATGCAACCAATCTCCAGAACTTTTTCATCTTGCAAAACGGAAACTCTATACCCATTAAGCAATACCTTCCCATTGCCCCCGCCCCCTAACCCCTGGCAACCACCATTCTACTTTCTGTTTCTATGAATGTGACGGCTTTAGATACCTCAGGTAAATGGGATTGTACTGAATCTGTCTTTTAGTGTCTGGCTTATTTCACTTAGCATAACGTCCTCAAGGTTCATCCATGTTGTAGCATGTGTCAGAATTTCCTTCCTTTTTCGGATGGAGTAATATCCCATGATATGTATACACCACATTTTGTTTAGCTATTGACCCGTTGATGGACACCTGGGTTGCTTTCACCTATGGTGACTAGCGCCACTGGAGACATGGTTGTACAGATATCTGCGTGAGTTCCTGTTTTCAATTCTTATTGAATTGCAGAATCACACAGTAATTCTATGTTTAGCTTTTTGAGGAATTGCTATGCTACTTTACACTGGTTTACATTCCCACCAACAGTGCACAAGAGTTTCTATTTCTCCACACTCTTGCTCCTAATTTTTTAATGTTTGCAACTCATTCAAGCCTTTTTCAAAATACCATGCACAGTTCAGGCCAAGCAAACACTGGCCAGAACCTGGAACTGTCCTATACACAGAGAAAGATAGCCACAAGCCTCCGGCAGAATTCGTGCTACTTTATCCCCATCAGCCAGAAATGGTTCTCGAGGACATAACAAGGATGATGCTTACACACATCACTCAGCCCTAAGCAGGAGCAACTCTCACCACCTGCTCTTCAGGGCAGGGAAAGGATAGCCTAGCGTCAGAATCTGACACTTTTTTTTTTTTCCCTTTCAAACAGCATTTGATAGTAACAGGAAATAAATCAAAGGAAAATAAAAGATTTTGTGTTTCTGAGTGAGTCTGGTTCATGGATACCCAGGATTTCTGGTCAAGTTCATGTGAGAAAAATGGTCTTTCCTTTAAGCAAAGGTATATCATTCCCTTCAGCTAGTCTCCTGTGGATCTTGACTGAACTGGGTCTCCCAGTTGAGATGGAAAATTCTGCCTCTGTTCCATTTCCTGGTTTTACTTTATGACTAAAACTCACATTTCTCAACGTATCTGAAGCCCCATGCTGATAGAGCAGTGTTAAATGATGGTTGTAAGTTTGTTCATTTGTTACCTGAGGAAAGTGTGTAAAGTTTAGAAATAATATCGGACTAACAATCCCTTCTTCCCCTTGGCACACATCTCAGAATAGACTGGAATGCAGGGCAAACTCAAAAGCAGGTAGAGGAGATCAGTGCTTATCATTCTCTGTCCTTTGTTCAGCTTCAATGAGACATCATTATTCCCAAGAAACAGCACTTCCTGTGATGAAGGAGAGCCAGCATTTGGAAAACTATTTAAAGGAATACATATATACAGTTCTCTTGGGGAGGGCTGTAGGGAAAATGTCTGCTTATGATTGAATGGGCTGTGCTTATAGAAAGATTTCTAAATTTTTAACTCATTCTTCCTTTATGAGAGAGCCATATATAAAGTTGGGCCACGTGGAGGCACACTGGACTGGGTGATGAGTAACCATGATTACAGCATGCCAAAGGAACTAAAACTTATACATGATGGAAAGATGAGCATCACAAATACTATTGTCTTTCTTTACTGGGGCGTCTTGGCTGTTGTATATCGTTCCTCACAAACAGTCCCCAGGTGTTTCTGTGTGGCAGAGGAGCCTCTTTGCTAATACGAGAAGAAAAGGAAGGAAGGAAGGGAGGGAAGGAAGGGAGGGAGGGAGGAAGGAGGGAAGGAAGGAAGGAGGGAAGGAAGGAAGGAAGGAAGGAAGGGAGGGAGGGAGGGAGGGAGGAAGGAGGGAAGGGAGGGAAGGAGGGAAGGAGGGAGGGAGGAGGGAGGGAGGGAGGGAGGAAAGGAAGGAAGGAAGGAAGGAAGGAAGGAAGGGAGGGAGGGAGGGAGGGAGGGAGGAAGGAAGGAAAGGAAGGAAGGAAGGAAGGAAGGGAGGGAGGGAGGAAAAGGAAAGGAGGGAGGGAGGAAACGGACATTTATGAAGCAGTTAATAATAACTGAGTCGTGTGCAAAGTGCTTTAGGTGCATTACTTTATTTATTCAGCCCTACAACAACCTTGTGAGATAGGGTGTCACCTCTATTTCACAAAAGAGAAAACTAAGGCTCAGAGACGTTAAGTGACTTGCCCGAGTCATACAGCTAATAAGTTGTTAAACTGGAATTCAAAACCAGGCTAAGCCTCTTTGCGTAAAACTTCCTTGCTGAGATGGTTCGTGGCGGGGTGGTCCTCAAGATACTCAGGATAATCTCCGCTCTTAGCCCCCTGCTCTGGCAGCAGCCTTTCTTCTCTGAAAGACAGCATTGGTCCATATTGTTTGGAATCTAATAACTGACTGAACATGAGAGTGTAAAAGTAGCGAACCCAAACTATTTAATACCAAGTTTTGAAGGCTGTAGGGTATTAACAGCTAAAACATTGAAAATGGAAGATAGATTTTAATTTCAAGTATTAAAAAAAAGCACTAAAATATATACAGATTCCAAAAGCAGCCGCAAATGGCTTGCAAGCCACCAGCAGTGTCACAAAGATTCTGTCCCTCTGCAGAAAATACCTCACCCAACTCTAGTTTCACCCTTCAGATATTTCAGAACAACTGTCATGGAAGTTTCCTCTAGATTAGAAATTGCCTTCAAGGAAAAGAGGCTACAAAATGAAGCCTGATGGTCTGTTCATCTAGGCAGAATTCACTCTTCACTCATACAGAATGGCCAGAGAAAAGTACTTTACACATTAATGATATGCCTAGATCACTTGGGTTTTTTCAGGATTCGCGAGAGTAAGGTGACTATGATGGGGAAGAGAAGAGTTCAGCACGAGTGCATAGGCACCAGCTTCTGTCAGGATGATGTTTATTCCATGTCAACTTCAAGGACATTGAAGTGGCTAACGCATTACCAACAGAAGCTAGTAACAGCCTTTTAAAAAAAGCCCAATCGGGCTTCCCTGGTGGCGCAGTGGTTGAGAATCTGCCTGCTAATGCAGGGGACACAGGTTTGAGCCCTGGTCCGGGAAGACCCCCACATGCTGTGGAGCAACTGGGCCCGTGAGCCACAATTACTGAGCCTGCGCGTCAGGAGCCTGTGCTCCGCGACAGTGAGAGGCCCGCGCACCGCGATGAAGAGTGGCCCCCGCTCGCCGCAACTAGAGAAAGCCCTCACACAGAAACGAAGACCCAACACAGCAAAAATAAATAAGTAAATAAACTCCTACCCCTGACATCTTCTTTAAAAAAAAAAAAAAGCCCTATCACACTTGATGTCTCAACTATTCCTTTATAGAAATCTACCTGCTTTAGTTTTATTCTACTGTGGCTAATATGATTCCATGGCCCTTCTTAACTTTCTATCAGGGCATGACATGGCAGGGGGAAGGATAACCCTAAAGCCATAAGGACTTGGGAAAATTTTAGTGAACTTGAAACATCAGCACCCAGTATATGCTTAGGGTAAAATCTGGTAAAATGCAGGACAAGTACTCTTTTTTCTCTTGAAAATAGTTTGAGTGGCAACAAAACAACATACTTGCTGAAGTTCTGCTTTGCCTGTGCCAGGTATTGTCCATTCATACAGCAGCTTCGTAACATCACCCAGGGCTTCTGGGTTGAATGCATGTGCCTACCTCATTGCTTTGGTATCAGTGGCATTCTAATCCCATGGCATAACTTTACCAGTGAAGTCATCAGAATGTTAGTCTGTGTTTGGTAGTTCTCTGAGGAAGAACTCTTTGTCATGGTACCTTCAATGTAAGCAGTCTGCATTTTTACATCAAGTTGCATTTCAGCAAGACTTCTTTATGATTGTACCTCATTCCACTGAGTGATTATTTTTTAAACTCAAGGCATCCTAAATAAATTTCACTTATGAGATTAGATAGATCAATGACTTCAAAATCATAACTTGTATCTGTCTGGTATCTATAAAAGATAGATATCTCTTTAGGAATGTCTAAGTAATTAGATTTTATTGCCTGAAGAAAAAAGTCCCTTTATTCATGATTTGCTCAAAACTAAGCCTGTAGTTTTGCAAAAATTACATATATATATATATATATATATATATATTCTTCACATGCTGGTAGAAATTCTTACTTTAGCAGTGGAGAGATTATGCCATGTGATGTAGTGAAGTCATTTAAATCAGGATTTTATTTATTTTGCAGATTTTTCTAAACCCAAATTCCTACTAGTTTTAATGTTATTTTCATCTCAGTAAATCATGTACAAGTGGACTTGAAAAAAGAAGTAGAATAGCCTGTACTGTTTCCCAAGGGGCATGCATTACTGTTGCCCCTTTTTAGATCATGAGTGTGAATTCCTTTCATGGCTCTTGGTCATAGCCAAGATAACCTGAGCTTGTTTTCCACTCCTAACAATAATTATGTCCTATATAATTATTATTATCCTTTCTCCTCAATAGAAAAGTGACTGGATCAACTCAAAAAGGACTGGCCTCTTTTTCCTCTGATGCAGATTTTCTTCTGTTGCAGACTGGATTTGAGGACCCTTCCCTCCAGGGACAGGCTGCAGCTTCAGGGAGTGGGAATGGAGCTGATTCTCAGCCAGCTCGCCATGTCTTCTCCTTTTCCTGGTTGAACTCCCTGAATGAATGATGTTCATTCCAACTGCTGCACCTCTGTCTGCCTGGCTGAGATTCACACAGGCAGCAGGGAACCTAGATAAAACTAATAGTATGCAGGTGATGAAAGGGACCTCTGAACGGGATTTCTACCAAAAATATCCTTTAATTCCAGATGACTTAGCTAACACATTGAGGGAAAACAATGCTTTGAGAAAACAGTTGCAGAAAGCATTGGGAAAAAAGGAACTTGATCTTACGCAAATCTTTTATTGTGTGGGAAACATTATGAAGGGTTTGTAGGTGTGATATGTGTGTGTGTGTTTCAGTAACAAGTGGCAGGTGTTGAAAAATGTGGGCACCACTCTCTCATCTCTAATAGGCACTGTCTTTTGTTGTGAAATCATAGTAGCTCTTATTCTCTTTCCTCTTTAACAGTGCAGGTGGTCAGTGAAATTCAGTGTTAATTCAGAAGTGACTGATTTATCAATATATGGACAAAAGGTAAATCATTGACCAAAGATATGAGATGCTTCACAAAGCTTTCCTCTTTTCCACAATAGATGTCGCTGAATGGATATCCAGAAATGTTCTTTGACTCTGGTGATACTTTCATAGTCCAGAAGGCTAAAGGCCAAGGACACTTCTTGGGACACTTTTCTAATCTTAGTTTTAGATATGCAGATATCAGGCACTTTAACTAAAAAAGACTTTTCAACAGGAACTGTCTATTTTCTTATGTATCCACTGAGGCACCAATCTGCTGAACCGTAGAATAACTGCATGTATTTAAATATATATATACACACACACAATACACATTATACATGTACAAATATATATATATGTATTTAAATTATGCTTTATTTGTTCCACCATAATTTTGCCTCCTTCGAAACATAAGTTTAACTTTACTCTGTATGAACTCTTAAATAAATGCTGTTTTTAACAACTTAGTCTTACAATGATTTATTATGTTTCATATCATCTTATTAATCCACTAATCAAGTGAATTTGAAGGGTCTCAAGGGAAGAAGCATCCTCATCCATCCAAATTAATTTTGAAGTATTAAACATTCGACTGATTTTTAAAGTTATAACTAAACTACCAAAGGCGAGTGCATTGTAAAACTAATTAGGTGTGCTGTTTGATTTTAGAAGTGCATAGAGATAGTTCATATTCCTAAGAATTAAAGTGATTAGGGTTGACATAGACATACATGAGGTGTTTGTGAAGTTATTAAAGTCAAAATGTGCTTTATAAAAAAAATGTTCCCAAGGGCCATTTTACAGCAACTACATTTAGTTCTTTTAAGTGGAGGGGCTATTAAGTTTCTCCTACTAGAAGACAGCAGTGGAAAATAGCTTAGAAAAAAAGATAATTAATGGTACCAAAGTAATCGTTTGATAAAGTAAGCCTTTCTCATGGGAAAACAATGCAGCATTTTGGCCCCTAATTGGAGGAAAGCCCCACCACAGCCCTTGTCCTCTTTTCTTTTCCTCCTTCCCCACTGTCCCCAATTATTTCACATCTTACAGGTAATCAGGGTTAGATGTTATTTCCATTATGAATCAATCTTCCATCTATAGAATTACCAAGCCTTAGAACTGGAAACCACTTTCCAAATTATTTAACTTAACCTCAGAGGAGTAATCTGAGGTGCAGAGATGAGTCCAAGGTGGTTGCAGTGTAAGCCACTGACATAGGTTCGTGTTTGTAGTAGAAAATAAAATGCAAGGAGTTTTGTTTTCTCTTGTGCTGAAGTCAATTTGGAGGAAGTAAGGAGCTCAGGGTATATTCTCCTGTGAGCATGAAGAGGAAAAATAAAGTCATGATTACCTTTGCAGCTTTTATTAGAAATATAAATATTCAACATTCTCTTACACAACCAAATTGACCAAGGATTGGAAAGCTGTTTTATTACTGAAACGTTTACAAGGAAAAGTTGGTTCAAAGAGCTTACAGATTTTGTCTCACCCACCCAAGAGAATGACATTCTTTTTGGCTCAAACCACAACAAAATCAATTGGGTGACTTCTGTCTGCTGCTTCAAAACATTTCCTCCTGGGTCTATACTCTCTTTAAAACACTGTTAAAGACACCTGGAAATAGAAACGATAAGTACACAGTACAAATTACAGGATGTTGCTGTTACTGCACGTGAATACACGTTGTGCATGCTAAGGAGTATGGGCGCTCTTGCTGTACATCCTCTACGTCTCAAGCTATATAAAAATAAACAAATGGTATCAGAGCAACGCTGTGGTACAGAATACTGCATTATTTTTTATTTTTGCTTTTTGTGTTAAATGCAGAATCTTTCTGGCCAAACACACCGTTTCATTTCCCAATAATCTCCATCAGTTTCCTGTTGCTGTGAGCTTGCTGCGCTAACTGCTCAGCCCTGGCCATTTCCAAGACTTCTCGGAGGAGGTGGAAGGTGAGATCCAGGGAGATGGGAGGTTCCTCGGCTCGCCTCTCCCTCTCCGGTGCCTCCTGGCGGCCGCCGAGGGCGTTTTCGGCGCCGCGTTCCACCGGACTCGCAGGGCTGTCGAGCGGGCGCCGGGGCAGCAGCAGCTGCTGCAGCAACGCGCGGAAAAAGTTGGCGGCCACCTCGTCCGGCGAAAGGCGGCTGCCGCTGCTGCCGGCAGGAGGCGAGGAGGCGGCCGAGAGCGGAGCAGCGGGGCTCTTATTGAGGCTACCCAGGCGGAGGAAGTACTCCTCCCCCATGCGGAGCAGGCCGGGCCGAGCCTGCGGCTGCTGAGGCTGCGGCGAAGGCTGGAAGAAATCCAGGGGCTGGGGGTGCTGCGAGGCCTGCCGGGCCCCCGGGACGGGCCCCCGGCTAAGGAGGGCCCTGCATGGCGGGCAGGGCAGGAGAGCCACCAGCAGGACGCCCGCGGACACGAGCAGCGGCAGCCGCATGTTAGGGGCGCTAGGTGCGGCACCCAGGTGGGCAGAGGGCGGAACGAGAGAGAGAAAGAGAGAAAGCAAGAGTTGATCAGAGTTGCGCTCAACTGAGAGGTGCACTCGGGGGATGGGGGGCTTCCTACAGGACGACACCCACAGACCTGGCTCGCGGGCTCGGGCGGGCGCTGTCCGCGGTGCTGAAGCGCGCAAACTCGGACTTCCAGAGTTGGAGGCAGGCCGAGACGGGGAGCAGGAAAAGGGACGCCTGCGGGGCTCGGCGCCAAAGCTCAGCCCCTCGTCAGGCCGGACTGACCCTTCTTACGAGACTCACGAAGGGACGGTCCCTGAGTGCCCTTTGTAATGGTCCCCCAAACCAATCCCCCGAGCTCTAGAGAAGACCTACAAATGTAAGATCTCACCTGTTCTACACATCTCCCCCCACCCCCCACCCTTTCCGGATGTTTCAGCGTTTTCCTCCGAACTGAGAACTGCTGCCTCCTCCTCGTCGTTTTCCATCCCTGCCCTTGCATCCTTCTCTCGGCGGCTGGGATGGATGGGGGGCTCATTTACGCAGCCAGCGAGGGATAACTGCCAGTTCGGGTAACGATGAGCAGCCGTCTAAGTTCGCTTTAGCCACATCCCAGCTACTATCGGAATCCTGAGGCACAGTCGGTAAACACACACACGCGCGCACACACACACAAGCACGCCTAGGGACAGCTGGCTGCGCGGCGCACACCGTGGCAGCTCAGGCAGTGCAAAGTTGGAGGCGCGTTTCCGTCTAGGCGCTCCCTACCTTCTGAGGCGCTTCTGCAGGTGAGCGGAGCGCTGCGCCGCTCTGCAGAGGAACGGCTCCGGGGCTTTCTCAGGGGTTTTCTTCCCTTCTCCTTTCTTTCCCCACTCTCTTCTTCTTTCCCTCTTCTCTTTCTCTTCAGTCTCTCAACGGACTTGGGCTCCGAGTTTCTCCACACCAGAGCCCGGAGTGGGATTTTATAGCGTCGACCCTCTTCAGAAACCACGCAGCATTTGCCTAATAAGCTGACGCTCTCTTGACAGCTCGATTGCGTGCTGCCTCTGCTCCTGCATAAATCACAGGGCCCTGCCGGGGAACGAGGGGCAGAATTTTTGCTCTCTCAACACTGAATCTCACATCCAATTATATCAACAGATATTTATCGCCTCCTTGGTGACGTCAATGAGCCCTAAAATGGAAGGGCTTCTTATGACTTGTCCATTGACAAAAATTCTTGAATGAGATTTCCCAAGTGTGAAAACATACTGACCTCTTACTTGGAAAGGCCAAACTGAAGGTCAGGAAAGAGACAGTGACTGAGAGGGGAGAGGAAGGGAAAGAGTGAAGGAAGGGAGGTCTATCAACACACGGTCTTGTGGGGAAAGCAGTAACCAGTTATGGGGGGGCTCTGGATCCTCCCCTCCCCTCTCCCACCTAACTTCTCTGACCAGCTGTGTCAGGCAACACCTCAGTATTGGAAAATATCCCTTTGCTAAAGTGTCCCATTACCTTTCTGCCCGGATAAGAATGAAGAACAAGGAGATGGGAGTGCAGAGACGTCCAGCTTTTAAGCCTCTAAGTGCTTTTTCCTCCCAAGAACAGATGAAGGAATTACGAGTCTGCAGAGGCAAGACCAATAAGTCTCTTGAAACACTGCCCAACTTTTTAAAATGATGCAAGAGCTGCTCCCGTGATGAAGAGGCACAAACCAGGTTCAGTCAGGAAAGATTTTAAGTTCTCCCAGAAACTCACTGTTCCTCCTTTGTCTCTTCTCTCAGAATCTGAAATTAATTTTGGACTTTTCTGTCTCCAAATTAGAGAAAGTACCAGTGAGAGGTGAGTGAGTTAAACGATCTTTATCTAGTTTACTCAAAGCAAGCCCAATGACAGAAACATTCCTTCTAACTTCCTATTCTATAATGGGAAAGGCTTAAACTGCTTGATTACAGGGCTGAATTTGTCAGTTACATGTTTTCACTGATGAATATTGAGCCTGTAAAAGATAACCTAATTCATTTTAGTTCCAAATACTATTAATATCCATGATACTATCCACATCACGAGCACCCAGGTTGTTGTTGTTTTAATTACTTCTTTTTCCAAATTCAAATGTGCTGCATGGGAGACCAGTAAATAAATAAATGCTCTCTGGCAGTACCACAGAACGGAATGCCTATAAAACCGCACTCAAATTTCAAAATAAATCGATACTATCATATAGGTGGGAGGCAGTTACCTCTAATTCAAAATTCAATTCCAAACTCTGGTGTCTATGATTCAATTCAGCGTCTATATAACCATCAGAGATGTTTATCAGAAATTTCCTTTTCCTCATTCCTGGTTACCTCTGCTACTTCCTTTGTAGCTACTTCCTTTGTAGCTAGCATGACAAATGATGCAATGCTTATTTCAACTCCTATTTTGGGGTCTATAATAATCCACAACTGCTCTTAGAAACAAAAGGAAGGTAGAAAGAGAAATTCTGGCAGTTTCCAGAGAAGTCAGCCCATAGTTGGATCATTGCACTATGGAATGTAGTTTTGACATAAGAGAACAGAGAAAGAAATGTGTCTTCTGGGGAAGATGTGAGTTGTTAATAGAAGATCATAATTATGAAATTGGTTGAGATTTTAGAGGAAAACTGTGTTTTATGTCAGTAAGAAAAGAACCCTCTTCTGTCCCCATTGGCATATCTCAGCTTGGATACCAACCTGGAGGTGAAAGTAGATTTGAAAGGGGAAGTTGAGGTTAACGGATACAGAAGAACTAGGAAAGGGATAAGACCATGGGTTTAGCTGGGGAGACATGGGAAGTTCCTCCAGAGAAGATACAACTTATTCTGGGCTTTGACTAACCCCAAACCTTTTCAGATCTCTCTCCTCTTGGGCGATATGGAGGATGTTGTTTTAGTATGGCTCCCTCATCACTGCTGAATCCTTGTTGTGAGATTTTCCTAGAGTAGGCAGTTGGTTGGGCAAAGTGGCTCTGACTAGGGGTGAAGAACAAAAGGCCTAGATCTCAGCGAAGGAGGAACTGTGCAGAGTAGCCCCTACTCACCACAATTTAGCCAAAAGTTAGATCTCATCGAATCACTTAGCATTCACATTAGAAATGACTGGAAGAGATCATTTAGTTTTAATGAGAACCAGAGAGGTTAAGTGAATTACCTGAAGTCTCTCAGCTAGTTAGTGATAAAAGTCAGAATTAGAATCCAGTTCTTTTGACTACCAGCTGTAGTATTTCCATACTATAACAATACCCTCTGAACCACCTTTTCCAGCAGAGACACAGAAACAAATTGAAGTGAGAAGATGAATTTACGTAAAGCAACATGTTCACACACCCATCCTGAGTTACCTTTTCTCCGACTTTTGTATATTGATAAATCTCCTAAGGCATAAGATCACAGAGATTCTCTGTGCATGCTGAGGCCCTAGCACCTGATCTCTGTGCACACACTGCAATTTACCTGTCAGCTGAATCTCGTCATTATAACATGAGATTTTTAAAGGCATTGCCAACTTAAGTTGCATTAATTTGATTTTCCACCTTAGTTTACTTTGGAAAAAAGAGATCTTTTGATAAAGTATATATGTGGTTCTCAAAATAATGATACAAATGTGTGATTGAAGAAATAACATATTGCAACAGGACTTATATGTACAGCAAACTAAATACCCAAGTCTGTAAAAATTACCACTGACAGGTTCAATCTTACGTGTAGGAATAACCTCTTGAAAGGATTCACTGGAGAACCAATTTAAATGCTTTTAGAACCTAAAAACACAATCCAAGAAATACGGGCACAAAACAAGGATTACTTCATGCTTTCAACCGCATTTTTCAATAAGAACATAATACAGGGTATAGTTAAATTTAAAAAGATGGCACAGCAGTCCAATGAACAAAGAAATATTAGAAATAATAGGTACCTGCTGGGCATATTCCTGCCATCTGCATCTCCCTGACTTTTGAGGAGATCCCAGCATATGCTTCTACTAGCAAAGTTCATGGCAAATGAAGATGTAAGCCAGGTTTGCTAACTGAAACATTTGTTGAAATGAATCTACCATCTCCAATGACAGCCTTTAACAGTGCCGAGGGTGGATAGGTGGTTTGGCAATTGTTTGTAACTTCCATAGGTAGGGCTAGGGAGAGGACCTCAAACAGCACAAATATCTAACTGCTTCACTAGTAACAGTAACTTTTATTAATCTCTTCTGATTATCAAAGCCATTCATCCTCCTTACAGAAAACTTAGAAAAACTGGAAAAGTGTAAAGAAGAATACAAAATTCCTCACATTCCAGAATATAATCTCCATTAATATTTTGTTGTTTCCCTTGAGAATTTTTCCTGAGCTCATGTATTTTATGTAATTGGGATCAGACTGTGTTCCTAATTGTGAATTTCTGCCTAACAACAACTCCTCTGCCTCCCCCTCCTCTTAACTTAAAAGTAATCGCTCGGAGGAATCTTTCCCAGATTCCTAGATTAGGTTTGGGACCTATGCTCTATGTTCTCCTAACATCATGAATGTCCTCCATCATAAAGCTCACATTTTTACATCCTTACTGGTACAATATGTATCTTCCTTGCTGGAGTGTCAACTATGTGGCAGAGACTTGATTTTCTTTATAAACTGCCATTTTTGTTACTCCAGCCCCTAGCACAGTGCTAAAACATGGTAGACACCCAACAAACCTTTTGAAAGGATGAACTGTAGACAATGAATGGAGTATTTTTAAAAATCTACAAACCTACCATATAGAAATTACTAGATAACATTTTATAACTAAAAATTTATAATCTACCTTTTTCCACTTAAAATAATATCTCAAACATTTTCCTATATCTAAATGACATCTGTTTTATTGACTGCATGGCATTCCGTCAAAATGTACCACTTTCTGTTCATTCTTCATTGTTGATCTCTATCCTAATGATCTGCTTTTTAATTTTTCTTCTACATCTTACCCTTGCACCTTTAAGTAATACATTCAAAGAATCATTTCCTGATCCTTCCTATATAAACAATATCTCTTAACTCTCTGGATTGTAAAATGAGGATGTTAGTATCCTTTCAGCTTTTCACACACCCTCCTGCACCTTGATATCCCAGGATCTCTCAACTGTACTTTTAAATTGTCAGTGTTAATACTTACATAGCTATAGTTAAAGCACTCTGTGTGTTGACTATAGATTGATCTAAAGGTTAAAAATCAATATAGTTTGTAATTATTGACTATGTAAAAAGTGTTCACTGCAGAACAAAGTCATAGACTCTGATATATTTCCTTTCTTGTTTTTGTTTTTCTACAATTACCAATTACTTTTATATTCCCAGTTTGGTTTTTCCCAGAATTACTGTCTTACTTTTCTTCCCAATTTCTTTCAGATTTCAATTATGACAGCAATCTATCAAGCCCTTCCCCTGTTTTTTGGGGGTTTTTGGGGTTTTTTTTGTTTTTTTGTGGTACACAGGACTCTCTCACTGCTGTGGCCTCTCCCGTTGCAGAGCACAGGCTCCGGACACACAGGCTCAGTGGCCATGGCTCATGGGTCCAGCCACTCCGTGGCATGTGGGATCCTCTCGGACTGGGGCACGAACCCGTGTCCCCTGCATCGGCAGGCGGACTCTCAACCACTGTGCCACCAGTGAAGCCCCCCTTCCCCTATTTTTAAGACCCCTCTACTTGAGTACTCTAACCTGCTGCTTTCAGACTGGTCTGGTGCACAGCTCGCTTCCTGGGACTTCTCTTTTCTGTTTATTGATTGAATTCACTATCCAGAGTCATATGATTTATTCCTTCTTGATTTCTGCATTGATTTTGCTAGAGCACAACCACAGATAACTTTCTAAGAAAAGATGTATGGTAGGTAAATTTTCTGAGTTCTTGAATTGCTTTTTTTTTTTTTTGCACAAAAATGTTTATAGCTGCTTTATTCATCATGGCCTCAAATTGGAAACACTTCCAATTGGTGGTATCATACAATGGAATATTCCTCAGCAATAAAAAATAGTGCGAGTTCTTGAATTTCTGAAAAGGTTTTTATTTAACCAAGATAATTGAGTGACACTTCAGCAAGGTATGCAATTCCAGGTTTAACATAATCTTCCTCCAGAACTTTGAAAGTATTGTTCCCTTGTGTTTTATCATTGAGGGTTGCTGATAAAAAAATTCAATGTCATTCTGATTCTCATTTCTTTTCTTTCTTTAAAACAAGAACAGAATTTATTGGCTTATATAGCTGGGACGTTCCGGAATGTATCTAGCTACGGACATGGCTGGATCAAGCTACTAATGTTATTTAGTTAGGATTGTCTTTTCCCATCTCTCCACTTCTCTCCTCATCCTTCTTTTATTATTATTACCATTATTATTATCATTATTATTGTTTCAGGTATACAACATAACTCAATATCTATATACGTTATAAGTGACCACCCCCAAAAGTCTAGTTACCACCCCTCACCGTACAGTTGACTTCCTTTACTCCTTTTGCCCACCTGCAAGCCCCCTTCCACTCTGATAGCCACCAATCTGTTCTCTGTATCTGTGAGTTCTGTTTTATTTTGTTTGTTCATTTGTTTATTCACATTCCACATGAGTGAAAGTATATGGTATTTGTCTTTTTCCGTCTTGCTTATTTCACTTAGCATAATACCTTCAAAGACCATCCACATTGTCACAAATGGCAAGATTTCATTCTTCGTTATGGATGAGTAGTATTTGGGGTGTGTGTGTGTGTGTGTGTGTATGTGTGTGTGTGTATACCACATCTTCTTTATCCATTTATCCATCAGTAGATACATAGTTTCCATATCTTGGCTATTGTAAATAATGCTACAATAAACATAGAAGTGCATATATCTTTTTTAAATTAGCGTTTTTGTTTTCTTTGTGGAAATACCTAGAAGTATAGTAGCTGAATCATATGGTAGTCCTATTCTTAATTTTTTGAGAAATCGCCATATTGCTTTCCATAGTGGCTGAACCAATTTACAATCTCATCAACCATGTATAAGGGTTCCCTTTTCTCCACATCCTTTCCACCACTTGTTATTTCTTGACTTTTTGATAATAGCCATTTTAACAGGTATGAGGTGATATCTCATTACGGTCTTAATTTGTATTTCTCTACTAATTAGTGATGTTGAGCATCTTTTCATGTACCTGTTGGCCATCTGTAATGGATTCTTTGGGAAAATGTCTATTCAGATTTTCTGCCCATTTTAAAATTGGGTTGTTATTTTGTTGTTGAGTTGTTTATATATTTTGGATATTAACCCATTATCAGATATATTACTTGCAAATATCTTCTCCCATTCAATAGATGGCCTCTTTGTTTGGATGATGGTTTACATTGCTGTACAGAAGCTTTTTAGTTTGATGTAGTCCCATTTGTTTATTTTTGCTCTTGTTTCCCTTGCCTTTGGAGTTAGATCCACAAAAACACTGCTAAGACCAGCATCTCAATAAGATTACTGTCTAAATTTTCTGCTAGGAATTCTATGGTTTCAGGTCTTACATTCAAGTCTTTAATCCATTCTGAGTTAATTTTTGTGTATGGTTTAAGATAGTGGTCTAGTTTCATTCCTTTGCTTGTGGCTGTCCAGTTTTCCCAACACCATTTATTGAAGAGATTCTCCTTTCTCCATTGTAAGTTTTTGGCACCTTTGTCATAAATTAATTGTCCATATATGTGTGGGTTTGTTTCTGGGCTATTATGTTCCATTGATGTATGAGTCTGTTTTTGTGCCAGTACCATACTGTTTGGATTACCGTAGCTTTGCAACTATAGTTTGAAATCAGGGAGAATGATACTTCAGCTTTTTTCTTCTCTCTCAAGATTGTTTCAGCTAGTCAGAATCTTCCATGATTCCATATAAATTTTAGAATCATTTGTAAAATATGTCATTGGAAATTTGAAAGGGGTTGTATTAAATATGTAGATTGCTTTCGGTACTATGGGCATTTTAATAATTCTTCCAATCCACAAGCACGGAATATCTTTCCATCTATTTGTGTCTTCCTCAATTTCTTTCATCAGTGTCTTATAGTTTTCAAGGTACAGGTATTTCACCTCCTTGCTTAAATGTATTCTAATGTATTTTATTCTTTTTGATGGAATTGTCATGGGATTGTTTTCTTAATTTCTTTTTCTGATAGTGTGTTAGTAGTATATAGAGACACCACAGAATTCTATATATTGATTTTGAATCCTGCAACTTCACTTATTAGTTTTAACAGGTTTTTTTTTGGGGGGTGGGGCCTTTAGAGTTTTCTATATATAGCTACATGTCATCTGCAAAAAGTGACAGTGTTACTTCTTCCTTTCCAATTTGGATGCCTTTTATTTCTTTTTCTTGCCTAGTTGCTGTGGCTAGGACTTTCAATACTATGTTGAATAAATGTGGCAAGTGTGGGCATCCTTGTCTTTTTCCTGATCTTAGAGGAAAAGCTTTCAGCTTTCACTCTTGAGTGTAATGTTAGCTCTGGGTTTGTCATACACAGCCTTTATTGTGTTCAGGTACATTCCCTCTTTACCCACTTCGTTGAAAGTTTTTGTCATATATAAATTTTGAATTTTATCAATGGTTTTTTCTGCATCTTTTGAGAGGATTATATGACTTTTATTTTTCAATTCACTGATGTGCTGTATCACATTGATTGATTTGTGAATGTTCAAACATCCCTGCATCCCAGGAATAAATCCCACTTTATCCTGGTGTATGATCCTTTTAATGCATTGTTGAATTTGTTTTGCTAATATTTTGTTGACAAAGTTTGTATCTATGCTCATCAGGGATACTGGCCTCTACTTTTCTTTTCTTTTTTTTTAGTGTCCTTGTCTGGTTTTGGTATCAGGGTGATGCTGCCCTCATAAAATGAGTTTGGAATGCTGGTCTCATAAAATGTGTTTGGAAGAATTCCTTCCTCTTCAATTTTTTTCAGAAGTTTGAGATGGAGAGGTATTTCATCTTCTTTGAATGTTTTGTAGAATTCACCAGTGAAGTGTCTGGTTCTGGACTTTTGCTTGTTAGGAGTTTTTTTGATTAATGATCTAGTCTTCTTACTAGTAATTGATCTATTCAGGTTTTCCATTTCTTCATGATTCAGTCTAGGTAGATTGTATGTTTTTAGGAATTTGTCCACTTCTTCTAGTGGACAAATTTGTCCAATTTGTTCATGTATAATTGTAGTATTCTCTTATGATCCTTTGTATTTCTGTGGTGTCAGTCATAATTACTCCTCCTTCACTTATGATTTTATTTATTTGAGCCCTCTTTTTTTTCTTGGTTAGTCTAGCTAAAGGATTATTGATTTTGTTTATCATCTCAAAGAACCAGCTCTTAGTTTCACTGATCTTTTCTGTTGTCTTTTTAGTCTCTATTTCATTTACTTCCACTCTGATCTTTATCATTTCCTTCTTTCCTTCTACTAACTTTAGGCTTTGTTGCTCTCCTTTTTCTAGCTCCTTTAGGTGTAAAGTTAGATTGCTTTTTCTTGTTTCTTGAGGTAGGCCTGTATTGCTATGAATTTCCCTTAGAACCACTTGTGTTGCAGCCCATAGATTTGGTATGTCATATTTCTGTGGGATTTAAAAAAAATTCTCCTTTGATTTCTTTGATGACCCATTGGTTATTCAGTAGTATGTTGTTTAATCTCCACTTTTTTGGGTGGCTTTTCCATTTCTCTTCTTGTGTTTTCTAGTTTCATACCATTGTGGTTAGAAAAGATGCTTGATATGATTTCAATCTTCTTGAATTTATTGAAACTTGTTTTGTGGCCTAACATGTGATCTATCCTGGAGAATATTCCATGTGCACTTGAAAAAAATGTGTATTCTGCTGCTTTTGGATTGAGTGTTCTGTATATATCTATTAAGTTCATTTGATCTAATGTGTCATTTAAGGCTGATGTTTATTTTCTGTCTGGATGATCTATCCGTTGCCATAAGTGGGGTGTTAAAAGTCCCATACTATTATTGTATTTCTTTCAATTTTTTTCCTTTAGGTTTATTAATATTTGCTTTATATATTTTGATGTACCTATGTTGAGTACATATATATTTATAAATGTTGTATCTTCTTCCTGGATTCACCACTTTATCACAATGTAGTACCCTTTTCTTTTATTTCAGTCTTCTTTTTTTAAAGTCTGTTTTGTCTGATATGGTTATAGCTACACAAGCTTTCTTTTCATTTCCAACTGCATGGAATATCTGTTTTCAATTCCTTCACATTCAGTCTGTGTGTGTCCTTACTTCTGAAGTGAGCCTCTTGTAGGCAGCATATAGATGGGTTTTGTTTTCTTAATCCATTCAGTCACTCTGTGTCTTTTGATTGGTGAATTTAGTGCATTTACATTTAAAATAATCATTTTAAAGTAAGTATGTACTTGCTGCCATTTTGTTGTTTTCTGACTTTTTAAAAAAAAAAAATTCCTCTCTGTTCCTTTCTTTTTCTCTTTCTTTCTGTCCTTGTGGTTTTCTGGATTTTTTTTAGTGTTATGTTTAGGTTCCTTTCTCATTTTCTTTTGTGTGTTTACTATAAGTTTTTTCTTTGTGGTTACTGTGAGGTTCACATACAACATCTTATGTATATAGTAGTCTCTTTTAACTTGATAGCAAACTAACTTTGAACACATTCCAAAGCTTTACATTTTTACACCCTCCCATGTTTTATATTTTTAATGACACATTTTACATCACTTTATTTTATGCTTCCCTTAACTAATTATTGTAATTTTAGTTAATTTGACTACTTTTGTCTTTTAACATTCACACTTGCTTTTTAAGCAACTGATTCACTACTTTTACTATTTATCTACCTTTTCCAGTGAAATTTTTACTTTCATATTTTTAAAATGATTAATTAGTGCCTTTTTTTAGATTAGAGCAGTCCCTTTAACATTTCTTACAGAGCCAATTTAGTGGTAATGACATCCTTTTGCTTATCTGTAAAAGTCGTAATCTCTCCTTCAATTCTGAATGAATTCTCTACCTTGCAGGGTAGAGAATTCTTGGTTGGAATTTTTTTCCTTTCAGCACTTTATATATGTCATGCCACTCCCTTCTGGCCTGTAAACTTTCTGCTGAAAAATCTGCTGATAGCCTTATGGGGTTTTGTAGGTAATGAGTTGTTTTTCTCTTGCTGCTTTTAAGATTCTCTCTTTACCTTTAACTTTTACCACCTTAGTTATAATGTGTCTTGGTGTGGCCCTCATTGAGTTCATCTTATTTGGAATTCTCTGGGCTTTCTGGACCTGGATGTCTGATTCCTTCCCCAGATGAGGAAAGTTTTCAGCCATTATTTATTCAAATAACTTTTCTGGTCTTTTCTCTCTCTCTCTCTTCTCCTTCAGGGATCCCTATAATGTGACTGTTATTTCACTTGATGTTGTCCTAGAGGCCCTTAGGGTATATTCAGTTAAAATTTTTTTTTTAAAGTTTTGCTGCTCTGAGTGGTTTCCATTGCTTGGTCTTCCAGCTCGCTGCTTCATACTTCTACTTCATCCAGTCTTCTCTTGAACGCTCTCAAGTGGATTTTTCAGTTCACTTATAACTTCTGTTTCGTACTTTCTTATATTTTCTATCTCTTTATTGAAGTTCTCACTGTGTTCATCCATTCTTCTCCTGAGGTGAGCAGTTTTATGACCATGACTTTGAACTCTTTATGTGGTAGGTTGCTTATATCCACCTCATTAAAGTCATTTTCTAGGGATGTATCTTGTTGTTTGGCTTGGAATATATACCCCTGTCTCATTTTGCCTCATTCTTTCTGTTTGTGTATATGTATTAGGTGAAACAGCTACCTATCCCAGCCTTGAAGGAGTGGTCTTGTCTAGGAGATGATCAGTGGGGCCCAGAATCACAAAATCTCCTGGAGCCAGGTGCTTCAAGGAGTGTCCCTTGTGTGGGCTGCACTTGCCCACCAGCTGTGGTGGGGCTGCAGCTGCTGTGCAGAGAAGGCAGGGCACAGTGTGCTCATCCAGCTTGGTTGTGGTACAGCTGCTGCCCTCACAATCCTGACTCTTACATCACCTCTATGATAATTTCCTACATTTTCTCTGTGTTTTTTCTTTCTGGGACTTCTATTATAAGATGTTCCTCCTCCATTGGCCTTCTGTGTTTATTATTTTCCTCTCCTTTTTAGGACAATTTGTTTTGTCTTCTATGTTCTGGAAGGGCTCTTAAATATCCTCTAGCTCTTCAATTAGTTTTATTTTATAACCATATATTCAACTTACAGGCTTTTAGTTTTTTTTTCCCCATCCTTTATTCGTAGTTCCTATATTTGCTTTGTGGTGTAATATTTTCTTTAATTTCTTTAAGAATATTAACTATAGACAACTAACTGCTGAACAATCATCGACAGGAAGACACTGGAACTCACCAAAAAAGATACCCCACATCCAAACACAAAGGAGAAGCCACAATGAGACAGTAGGAGGGGCACAATCACAATAAAATCAAATCCCATAACTGCTGGGTGGGTGACTCACAAACTGGAGAACACTTATACCACAGAAGTCCACCCACTAGAGTAAAGGTTCTAAGCCCCACGTCAGGTTTCCCAACCTGGGGGTCCCGTAACAGGAGGAGGAACTCCTAGAGAATCAGACTTTGAAGGCTGGCAGGATTTGACTGCAGGACTTCGACAGGACTGGGGAAAATGCAGACTCCACTCCTGGAGGGCACACAAAAAGCAGTGTGCGCATTGGACCCACGGGAAGGAGTGGTGACCTCATAGGAGACTGAACCAGACCTACCTGATGGTGTTGGAGGGTCTCCTGCAGAGGCAGGGGGTGGCTGTGGCTCACCATGGGGACAAGGACACTGGCAGGAGAAGTTCTGGGAAGTACTCCTTGGCATGAGCCCTCCCAGAGTCCACCATTAGCCCCACCAAAGAGCCTAGGTAGGCTCCAGTGTTGCGTCACCTCAGGCCAAACAACCAACAAGGAGGGAACTCAGCCCCACCCATCAGCAGATAAGTGGATTAAAGTTTTACTGAGCTTTGCCCACCACAGCAACACCCAGCTGGACCCACCACCAGTCCCTTCCATCAGGAAACTTGCACAAGCCTCTTAGCCTCATCCACCAGAGGGCAGACAGCAGAAGCAAGAAGAACTACAATCCTGCAGCCTGTGGAACAAAATCCACATTCACAGAAAGACAGAGAAGATGAAAAGGCAGAGGGATATATACCAGATGAAGGAACAAGATAAAACCCCAGGAAAAAAACTCAATGAAGTGGAGATAGACAACCTTCCAGAAAAAGAATTCAGAATAATGATAGTGAAGATGATCCAGGACCTCAGAAAAAGAATGGAGGCAAAGATCGAGAAGATGCAAGAAATGTTTAACATAGACCTAGAAGAATTAAAGAACACCTAGAAGAATTAAAGAACAAGCAAACAGAGATGAACAATACAATAACTGAAATGAAAACTACACTAGAAGGAATCAATAGCAGAATAACTGAGGCAGAAGAATGGATAAGTGACCTGGAAGACACAATGGTGGAATTCACTACTGCAGAACAGAATAAAGAAAAAAAAATGAAAAGAAATGAAGACAGCCTAAGGGACCTCTGGGACAATATTAAACACAACAACATTAGCATTATAGGGGTCCCAGAGGGAGAAGAGAGAGAGAGAGGGCCCGAGAAAATATTTGAAGAGATTATAGTTGAAAACTTCCCTAACACGGGAAAGGAAATAGCCACCCGAGTCCAGGAAGCACAGAGAATCCCAGGCAGGATAAACCCAAGGAGAAACACGCTGAGACACATAGGAATCAAACTGACAAAAATTAAAGACAACGAAAAATTATTGAAAGCAACAAGGGAAAAACAACAAATAACATATAAGGGAACTCCCATAAGGTTAACAGCTGATTTCTCAGCAAAAATTCTACAAGCCAGAAGGCAGTGGCATGACATATTTAAAGTGATGAAAGGGAAGACCTTACAACCAAGATTACTCTACCTGGCAAGGGTCTCATTCAGATTTGATGGAGAAATCAAAAGCTTTACAAACAAACAAAAGCTAAGAGAATTCAGCACCACCAAACCAGCTCTACAACAAATACTAAAGGAACTTCTCTAAGTGGGAAACACAAGAGAAAAAAAGGACCTACAAAAACAAACCCAAAACAATTAATAAAATGGTAATAGGAACAGACATATCTATAATTACCTTAAACGTGAATGGATTAAATGCTACAACCAAAAGACACAGGCTCGCTGAATGGATACAAAAACAAGACCCATATATATGCTGTCTACAAGAGACCCACTTCAGACCTAGGGACACATACAGACTGAAAGTGAGGGGATGGAAAAAGATATTCCATGCAAATGGAAATCAAAAGAAAGCTGGAGTAGCAAAACTCATATCAGATAAAATAGACTTAAAAATAAAGAATGTTACAAGAGACAAGGAAGGACACTACATAATGATCAAGGGAGCAATCCAAGAAGAAGATATAACAATTACAAATATATATGCACCTGACAGAGGAGCACCTCAATACATAAGGCAACTGCTAACAGCTATAAAAGAGGAAATCGACAGTAACACAGTAATAGTGGGGGACTTTAACGACTCACTTACACCAATGGACAGATCATCCAAACAGAAAATTAATAAGGAAATACAAGCTTTAAATGACACAGTAGACCAGACAGATTTAATTGATATTTATAGGACATCCAAAAACAGCATATTACACTTTCTTCTCTAGTGTGCATGGAAGATTCTCCAGGATAGATCACATCTTGGGTCACAAATCAAGCCTTGGTAAATTTAAGAAAATTGAAATCATATCAAGCATCTTTTCTGACCACTATGCTATGAGATTAGAAATCAATTACAGGGAAAAAAAACGTAAAAAACACAAACACATGGAGGTGAAATAATACGTTACTAAATAACGAAGAGATCACTGCAGAAATCAAAGAGGAAATCAAAAAATACCTAGAGACAAATGATAACGAAAACACAATAATCCAAAACCTATGGGATGCAGCAAAAACAGTTCTAAGAGGGAAGTTTATAGCTATACAAGCCTACCTCAAGAAACAAGAAAAATCTCAAATAAATAATCTAACTTTACACTGAAAGGAACTAGAGAAAGAAGAACAAACAAAACCCAAAGTTAGCAGAAGGAAAGAAATCATAAAGATCAGAGCAGAAATAAATGAAATAGAAACAAAGAAAACAATAGCAAAGATCAATAAAACTAAAAGCTGGTTCTTTGAGAAGATAAACAAAATTGATAAACCATTAGCCAGACACATCAAGAAAAAGAGGGAGAGGACTCAAATCAATAAAATTAGAAATGAAAAAGGAGAAGTTACAACAGACACTGCAGAAATACAAAGCATCCTAAGAGACTACTACAAGCAACTCTATGCCAATAAAATGGACAACCTGGAAGAAACGGACCAATTCTTAGAAAGGCATAACCTTCCAAGACTGAACCAGGAAGAAATAGAAAATATGAACAGACCAAGCACTGAAATGGAAACTGTGATTAAAAATCTTCCAACAAACAGGGCTTCCCTGGTGGCACAGTGGTTGAGAGTCCGCCTGCCGATGCAGGGGACACGGGTTTGTGCCCTGGTCCGGGAAGATCCCACGTGCCGCAGAGCAGCTGGGCCCGTGAGCCATGGCCGCTGAGCCTGCATGTCCGGAGCCTGTGCTCCGCAACGGGAGAGGCCACAACAGTGAGAGGCCCGCGTACCGCAAAAAAAAAAAATCTTCCAACAAACAGAAGTCCAGGACCAGATGGCTTCACAGGTGAATTCTATCAAACATTTAGAGAAGAGCTAACACCCACCCTTTTCAAACTCTTCCAAAAAACTGCAGAGGAAGGAACACTCCCAAACTCGTTCTATGATGGCCACCATCACCCTGATACCAAAACCAGACAAAGATCCTAAAAAAGAAAGTTACAGACCAATATCACTGATGAATATAGAGGCAGAAATCCTCAACAAAATACTAGCAAACAGAATCCAATGATACATTAAAAGGATCATACACCATGATCAACTGCAATTTATCCCAGGGATGCAAGGATTCTTCAATATACGAAAATCAATGTGATACAACATATCAATAAATTGAAGAATAAAAACCATATGATCATCTCAATAGATGCAGAAAAAGCTTTTGACAAAATTCAACACCCATTTATGATAAAAACTCTCCAGAAAGTGGGCATAGAGGGAACCTACCTCAACGTAATGAAGGCCATATAGGACAAACCCACAGCAAACATCATTCTCAATGGTGAAAAACTGAAAGCATTTCCTCTAAGATCAGGAACGAGACAAGGATGTCCACTCTCACACTACTATTCAACATAGTTTTGGAAGTCTTAGCCATGGCAATCAGAGAAGAAAAAGAAATAAAAGGAATACAAATTGGAAAAGAAGTAAAACTGTCACTGTTTGCAGATGACATGATACTCTACATAGAGAATCCTAAAGATACCACCAGAAAACTACTAGAGCTAATCAATGAATTTGGTAAAGTAGCAGGATACAAAATTAATACACAGAAATCTCTTGTATTCCTATACACTAATGATGAAAAATCTGAAAGAGAATTGAAGGAAACACTCCCATTTATCATTGCAACAAAAAGAATAAAATAGTGAGGAATAAACGTACCTAGAGAGACAAAAGACCAGTATGCAGAAAACTGTAAGACACTGATGAAAGAAATTAAAGATGATACCAACAGCTGGAGAGATATACCATGTTCTTAGATAGGAAGAATGAATACTGTAAAAATGACTATACTACCCAAAGCTTCTACAGATTCAACACAATCCCTATCAAATTACCAATGGCATTTTTTCAGAACTAGAAGAAAAAATCTTAAAATTTGTATGGAGACACCAAAGACCCCGAATAGCCAAAGCAGTCTTGAGGGAAAAAAACGGAGCTACAGGAATCAGACTCCCTGACTTCAGACTATACTACAAAGCTACAGGAATCAAGACAATATGGTACTGGCACAAAAACAGAAACATAGGTCAACGGAACAAGATAGAAAGCCCAGAGATAAACCCACACACCTATGGTCAACTAATCTATGACAAAAGAGGCAAAGATATACAATGGAGAAAAGACAGTCTCTTCAATAAGTGATGCTGGGAAAACTGGACAGCTACATGTAAAAGAATGAAATTAGAACACTCCCTAACACCATACACAAAAATAAACTCAAAATGGATTAGAGACCTAAATGTAAGACCAGACACTATAAAACTCTTAGAGGAAAACATGGGAAGAACACTCTTTGACATAAATCACAGCAAGATCTTTTTTGATCCACCTACTAGAGTAATGGAAATAAAAACAAAAATAAACAAATGGGACCTAATGAAACTTAAAAGCTTTTGCACAGCAAAGGAAACCATAAACAAGACGAAAAGACAACACTCAAAATGGGAGAAAATATTTGCAAACGAATCAATGCACAAAGGATTAATCTCCAAAATATATAAACAGCTCACACAGCTCAATATTTAAAAAAACAAACAACCCAATTCAAAACTGGGCAGAAGAACTAAATAGACATTTCTCCAAAGAAGACATACAGATGGCCAAGAAGCACATGAAAAGCTGCTCAAAATCACTATTAGAGAAATGCAAATCAAAACTACAATGAGGTATCATCTCACACCAGTTAGAATGGGCATCATCAGAAAATCTACAAACTGCAAATGCTGGAGAGGGTGTGGAGAAAAGGGACCCCTCTTGCACTGTTGGTGGGAATGTAAATTGATGCAGCCACTATGGAGAACAGTAAGGAGGTCCCTTAAAAAACTCAAAATAGAACTACCATATGACCCAGCAATCCCACTACTGGGCATATACGCTGAGAAAACCATAATTCAAAAAGAGACATGCACCCCGATGTTCACTGCGGCTCTATTTACAATAGCCAGGACACGGAAGCAACCTCAATGCCCATCGACAGACAAATAGTTAAAGAAGATGTGGTACATATATACAATGGAATATTACTCAGCCATAAGAAGGAACGAAACTGAGTCATTTGTAGAGACGTGGATGGATCTAGAGACTGTCATACAGAGTGAAGTCAGTCAGGAAGAGAAAAACAAATATCTTATATTAACCCATATATGTGTAACCTAGAGAAATGGTACAGATGAACCAGTTTGCAGGGCAGAAATAGAGACACAGATGTAGATAACAAACGTATGGACCCAAGAGGGGAAAGCGGCAGGGGGGTTGGGGGTTGGGGGTTGGGGGTTGGGGGGTGAGGGTGGGATGAACTGGGACATTGGGATTGACATGTATACACTAATATGTATTAAATGGATAACTAATAAGAACATGCTGTACAAAAAATTTAATAAAATTCAAAAATTCAAAAATAAAGAGGATCATTTTCCTCTAAAAAAGAAAAAAAATATATATATTAACTAGAAATTTTCTAAGCTTTCTTTCCCCAAATTATCTATTACATCCATGGTCATTTAAAAACATTTATCTTGGTTTCTCTAGTTTATGTTGGAGACTCTCCTTAAATCTCTTAAGGTAACCCTATGTAAAAAGAGCTGCACTTTCATATTGAAGAATTAGGCAATACAAAGCTGATTGGGAACTCTTTGTAAAGGACAAGGACCTTGTCACCAAACAGCCTTCCTTTTAGGGTGATCCGATAGTGAAACAGTCATTACTTTGGAGATACCCATAACATGTCACATTACAGAGAACTTTTCTCTGGTGCTGTTCAGTTTCAGATAAGGAAAATATATGTATTAGCGTGTTAGAGCTACCATACAAAAATGTCACAGACTGGGTGGTTTAAACAATAAAAATTTATACTGTCACACCACTGGAGGCTAGAAGTCCAAGATTAAGGTTGATTTCTTCTGAGGCCTTTCTCCTTGGTCTTCAAAGGACTGTCTTCTCACTGTGCTTTCACATGGTCTTTCCTCTGTGCATGTGTGTGTCCTCTTCTTTCTAAAGACACCAGTCATATTAGATTAGGGCCACCCATTTGACTTCATTTTACCTTAATTACCTCCTTAAGGGCCCTGTCTCTAAATACAATCACATTCTGAGGTAGTGGTGGTTAAAACTCTAACATGTGAATGTTGGGGTGACACAATTCAGCCAATAACAATATATTTTGCAATTGTTTGTTTTTTATTTGCTTTTTGCCTACCAGGTAGACATGTGAATGTTCAACATTCTCCCATCGGATGAGAAGGGCTGGTAGAGGGGTTGACTCTTCCATATGCCAACTTTCAAGCATCCTCCCTGTTTCTGACCCCTTTTTTTCATTCCTGCCTTTCGTGATACTTGGAGTTTCTAGCCTCTGAGCCTCTCCTGGGCTCTGCAGGTGGCTCTTTCCTCAGCTGCCTGACTCTTTGTGTGTCTTTTGCAACGGCCTCTGTCCCTTTCTCCTCAGTAACCACTGCATGTCGTCTGCTCTCCCTCCCTTCTCAGCTGACCCTTTACAGCTGCTTCCTCTGCCTTCCTTCCTCAGACACCACTTCATCTTTTCTGCTCTCCTTATTTCAGGAGTTTATTAATCCCTTTCACCTGCTTAAAGTCCTTACCCTGTTCTCTTCATCATTGGGGGTTTATGCTACCATTTAAATGGGGTCTCAGAGGGAGGAGAGGTAAACATAAATGGCTTTTGGAAAGACCTCTCTGAATGCAGTGGGGAGAGTAAACTGGAAGGATGAGACGGTGGACAAATAAGTTATGGTCTTTGGGTCATTACCACTGGTCCTCTATAGAATGAGCCTCACATGCCAGTGATGGCAGGATCTGTACAGGCAATGGCAGGGTCTCCTGTGGATTGCTCCAGGAGCCCAGGGCACTAACTGTGGGCAGCCACATTCCTGTTCAGGGATTGGTGATGACAAGGCTTCCTTTCAGTTCCCCATCAGTCAATACTTCGTTCAGCAGCCAGAAACCATCATTGGGTGCCCTACCTCCTTTCCTCAGAAAATGGCAAGGACTTTGTTACCTGTCCCTTTATTTTTCCAGAAGTTAGGCAGTAACTGACCCTGGGGAGATGACTCAGAGCATTGGAAAGGGGTCAGGTTTCTGCTTCTCTAACAAGCTCTTGTCTTGATAGACATGACTGACCTTTCTATTTACATCATAATACATCAAATTTTCTGTTTTAGGCTCCAGATAATGGATGGAGGGCAGTGAGAGGATGTGTGTCAACTTTCTGTCATGAAGGGCAATTTGCAGGAACTAATCATCTTACAATAGTTTGTCATAAGGAAGAAATCCATCGACCAAGCATCCTAATTAGGTATTTATATTCATGAACATTTCTTGACTCTAAGGAAAGTTTTCCCAAAGAGCCCTCCTAGGAATGTTATCAGTGTTACAAAGGGAGAAAAATGAGGGGATGTTTAAAGAAAAGTTAAACACATTATTTTACTGCAGAATTTTCTAGTGTTTTAAGAATTTTATTCTGCAGTGTAGATCCCCAAGATTTTAGCATCTCCCAGACTTATTTGACCATAGAGCATGTTTGTTGTGGGACAAGTTGGGAGATGCAATAAGCCAAGGCATTTTATGAGGAGTTCAGCTACACTTTCTTTGCCATCCATATTTAAGTCCATGATTGAAGCTAGAGTAATTTTTTACTACTTGTGGGAGAAAAATTTCGACGGACACGTTTCACCCTTGAAGAGAGGGTTTCTGGGTATGGATATATGTCTATTTCCAGTGTCTCTGAGGATCACCTGCCTGGAGAAGGGTCACCTTACAGCAAGGAGCTGCTGAGCCCTCCCTTGCTACTCATGAAACTGTTTGCACACTTCCTGGGGAAGGAGTTGGTCTCTACAGTAATTTAGCCCAGGGAAATCTGTGGGCCTGCCTTGGAAAGGAGGACCTTCTTTGGGTGTGAAAAGGCAGAAGTTTCCTAGACAAGGCTGATTGCAGTTGGTGACGTCGAGTTTTTCAGAAAGAAAATTTGATTACTCAAGAGGCCGTAGGTAATGAGAGCTGCAGGGGTGGACAGAGACAGATAGCCAATATTCAGGAGCCGTGGATTTCAACGATGTTGTTTCTGGCTGTGGTTTCAGACCTTTTGTGAACCTTGCTGCGGGCTCTTTTCATCTCCCGAGGCTTCTGTCATCCATCTGTGGAAAATGTGATGTTAGCTTCCATTATGAGACCCTCAGTTAATTTTTCATGTGTGTGTGTGCTTATTTATCTGTCTCCCAGCTTGCTGCGAGCTTATTTCCCACTTCTTTGTAGTTTGTAACTCCTAATACACTGCTTACACATGGTGTTTGCTGTTGGTTGGAGATTGACTACGTATGTCCTACTTAAGAGAAAGGCTACATCAGTTCAAGGTGGTCTCATAACTCTAAGTCAATGAACCCTTGAAAGGATGGTTATATGAAACTTATGTGTGGGAAAGAAAGGATCTGATTTGCCACATTCACTGCTCTCTTTTGCATAAAATTTGGAAGTGATCTGAACAACAGTGTTCTCAGGATAATGGAAAAGATTTAACAGCCTCAAGCTGCAGTGAAGTTTAATGTTCCTATTCATATAAAGTTAAATATAGATACATATTTGAGCTTCACTTCATTTTCCAACTTATTTTCTTTGTACTTAATTCTTAATAGCTGTAAAGTTCTGCATTGTGCTTATGTACCTTTATCTTCCCAGCAGCAACAATAATTGCAATGAAGGAACTTTTTTTAATCTTCAAAGAGAAATAAAATTATATAATCTGATAGATTTTTCTTTTTTTAAAATACATTTATTTTTAAAATTTATTTTTGGCTGCATTGGCTCTTCGTTGCTGTGCGCGGGCCTTTTCTAGTTGCAGCGAGCGGGGGCTACTCTTCGTTGCGGTGCGTGGGCTTCTCATTGCGGTGGCTGCTCTTGTTGCAGAGCATGGGCTCCAGTCGCATGGGCTTCAGTAGTTGTGGCATGTGGGCTCAGTAGTTGTGGCTCGCGGGCTCTAGAGTGCAGGCTCAGTAGTTGTGGTGCACGGGCTTAGTTGCTCCATGGCATGTGGGATCTTCCCGGACCAGGGCTTGAACCTGTGTCCCCTGCACTGGCAGGTGGATTCATAACCACTGCACCATCAGGGAAGCCCCTAGATTTCTTATATAAAAAGTTATGCAGATTTTTAAGGCAGAATACCATATCTGATTCCTTTTTATAATAGAATTTGTTCTAATATCTTTACATGAAGAGTTCACTAAGAAAGCAGCACTGCAAACAGAATAAAGAATGTTACCTGGCTCTCCCTTCCTGAGGGGATACACCAGATTTCTGAGTATGGCAGCTGTCAAATTACCTCAATACAGTTTTTACTCTATTACTTCCTAGCTGGGTGACCTTGGACCTTTATTTAAATTTCCTAAACTTATTTCCTTATTTGTCAGCTCATTCTAAAATGCCAGTTTCTCTATTTGGTCCTTTTAGGGTTGTGGGATGAAATGAGACAGAATATAAAAAGCATTCAAAAAACATTGGTCATTGTTGTTGTTGGGCTAACGATCGGCTGCTGTTTCAGCTGAAGACAGTATTTCCATCCAATCTCAGCTCCTCAGAGCCTAGGATTGTGTCCAGTACTTATTAGGCTTGATACACGTTTATTACTGACATAAAATACGTATAACCACTAAGTTTTTCTTCTTCTAATACCAGAGGCTTTTCGCCATCCAGCTGATCTAAAGAAACATTTTTTTAATCATTAGACTTCATCCCCTAAGAGCAGTTTTAGGTTTATAGCTAAATTGAGCAGAAAGTACAAGGAATTCTCTTACACCCTTTCTCCCTCAACCCTCCTCGCCTTAGATTTCCTCTGTTATTATTTTTACTGTTAACATCTTGTACTGGTGTGGTACATTTATTAACAACTGATGAACCAATATTGATACACTGTTATTAACTAAAGTCCATAGTTTACATTAGGGTCCACTCTGTGGTGTACATTCTGTGAGTTTTGACAAGTGCTCAATGTCATGTATCCACTGTGACTGTATCACAAAGAATCGTTTCACTGTCCTAAAAATCCCCTGTGCTCCAGCTATTCATCTTTTCTTCCCTCCTTCCTCCCAACCCCTGGCAACCACTGATCTTTTTACTGTTCCTATAGTTTTGCCTCTTCCGGAATGACATAAGCTGGAATTATACAATTTGTAGCCTTTTCAGACAGGCTTCTTTCACTTAGTAACATGCATTTCAGGTTCCTCCTTGCCTTTTCAAACAAAGGTACATTTTTACTTAGGAACAGCACCATTTGACTTGAGAAATATCTGTTACTACTATTTACTACTTAATAAATGTCTGTTCACTTAAGGATTATTTCTGTGTTGAAACTACTCATTTCAACCTAATCATTTATTGATTTAACTGAAAATAGGTGCACTCAAAGGGGAATTTTGCATCTTGAGGGGTTAAAAACAACAATTAACACTGATGATTAAGATAAAAACACAAGAACATATACTTCTCTTTTCCATTCCGAGATCACTAAGTCCCTCACTTCCCGGTAGGAGCCTCCATTGCCCCAGGTTATTATGGACCTGTCAGAGTCTCCAAAGGAGACCTGGATAACAACTCACATCAAGCTGACTGAGAATTCATTTTTGTCTCCACACCCTAATTGCTCCTGGGGAGCCTTACTATTGTTCCATTCTTAGTCTCTGCTATAAGATCAGGCAATAGAAAATAATCATACATAATACCTTTTAAAATCCCTTTTATTCATCTTATCTCTCTCCCTGACCGATCCCTGGAGGATTGCCCCCTTTTCCCACCCAGAGGGAGGAGATGGGATCAGCACAGGTACAGCTGCCTCCACGCCTTCCCAGAGGCCAGCCATGGACTAGCCTCTTCCAGACTTCATCTTGATAATTCCATCCTGTTCTACCAGATACTATAAGATATAGTTTCTTTTGAAGCTCTTCAGCTTCCTTTTACCTTTCCTTAATGTTTACACCTTTCAAGCACAAATGGTATGTCTCTCCACTGGTCTAAATTTAGAAAATGCATAAATATATTTATTTGGATCCTTCAGTGCTTTCTGAAAAGCCATCTCCCTGTGCACTTGAACTTTTTATAGGGCTTTTTTTTGTGGAGGAGATGCAGAAAGATTAGGCTCTTCACCAAACCCCCTGAAGCTGGGTCATCTGGATTTCTCCCAAAGAGCTATTGTTTCCCTCCTGTCCCACTTCTGCGTCTAATCATGGGGGTGGATCCTGATCCTATAACATGGTGTCACAGGGACCTCCATCCCTAATAACGGTCTCCCTTGTTTACACTTCTTCTAGAAGCATTACCTTCCTTATCTCTAATCCTCACTGGAACCCTAAGAGGAAGTAGATATTATTATCCACATTCTATAGATGAAGGAGCGGAGGCTCAGAATGGGCAGGAAACTTGGCTGATGTCTTCCAGCTGATATGTGGAGGGGCCCTGGGATCCCCAAAGAGCTCCCCCTCTCTCTCCCATTCCTCTATCTCCCTCAGGCCTCCCAGGAGCTCTGGGGAGGGGTGAGGCGTTGACAAGCGGTTTTGAAAGAATAGGCACCCTATTTATGCCATGTCCCACGACGTCTCCTTCCTCAGCACTAAGCAACAGGTGTGACTGTGAGGAATACCACGCTGTTAAGGCACGTGTCACCCACGAGAACACTAACTAAGATGCCTGGGTTTGGTGGGAACAGCCCTGGAAACTTAGCCGGGCTTTATCCACAGTCATTCTGCTGTTTGCTCTCGGTTTTTCCTCCTTAATTTTAATTCTCACACCTCTTCTGTATAAACCATGCTGAACATCCCATTCCGTCCATCCTTAGCTGCCATTCCCAGAGCAATTTGGACAATCTACGAACGAGCGCGCTTACCCAGGTCCTCAAAATAGTTTCCAACCTCCCCGTATCTCTGGTCCTTGAAAACATTTGTGTGGTTTCTCATTCTATAATGGATGTTATAAGTTGATGTTTATGCTTCACACCAATTTCTAAATTAATATTTGCTATATGGAGTCCCGCTAATATGTACCTTTCCTGAAATTTCAAATCAGCTTTTTGAAATGGGAGAAAGGCAGAAAGCAACTTGCAAATTCTATGCATAATGAAGTGAGGAACAAGCTCACATAATGAAGACAAACAATTATACAACATTTGCATGATTCTTTCTTCCTACACCATGAGACAAGACACAGGGAGCTGATTAGACGCTGCCTTTGCTGTGAGTCTTGCTTCTTACTTCCCCACCATTTGGTAGAATTCTCAGAGCCAAGAGCAGGTCACAGCGTTTTGTCAAAGTTTTCTTATATTATCCTAGGGACCATCAGGCAGTTAAGACCACCCTGCCAACTTCAGCCTGACACAGGTGACTTCTGTTTCTGTGACTACCCTGGGGTTGTGTCCCTCAGCTGATACACTTGTGTCCCGAGTGAGGCCCCCATTCAGGTTCTAACCACTGAACTCAACTGGCCAGAGACTACTGAAAACATTTCTTTACTAGTCCCCAAAGTATTTCCTAAGCATCTCCTATGTCCCACCCCTGGGGCTGGTGCTGGAGATAAAAATGAACAACTAAAACCCCTGCTGCCCTTGCAGTATCCACTGCCAGCCGAGGAGGACATGTTAGCAACAACGACATGTATGGTGAATGCTCTGTGCATACAGAGAAGGGAGTCCACTCTGATGGGGGCGGCGCGAGAGGGTTTGTGAAGAGCTCCCCAGAGGGGGCAATACCTGAGATGAGACTGGAAGGGAGAACAGGAATGGTCAACAAGCAGAGGAAGGGTGGTCACTCCAGACAGGGTGGCCTCAGATGGAAAGAAGCAAAGCTGGAAGGATGCTTCTGGTATTCCAGGAACGACAGGTGGTAGGTGGTTTCCTGTACTGAGTGAAGATGTGCAGAGAGGAAAGTGCTCGAGGGTAAAGCTAGGGAGGTGGATAAGGGCCAGCTCCTGAAGTACTCTGAACATAAAATGTGGTCCTGGGCTGATGGAGAGTCAGTGAGGCTTTAACAGGGAGATGACAAGGGAAGATTTGTATTTTAGAAAAAACACTCAGGCTAGTTGGACTTGATGGATAGCATGTAAAATGGTGATGATAATAAACACTTTGGGTGCCTGCCGTGGGCAAGGCCCAACGCTGGAGAGAAGACACCAGTGAGAGACCTTTAAACCAATTCAGGAAAGCTGGGACCAGTCCAAGGTGCTTGAGAGGCTGTCAAACAGCATGGTTAAGAGTCTGCCTTCTCAAATTCAAATCCCAGCTCTGTGACTTACTAGTTGTGTCACTGGGTAGGTCATATAACCTTTTGTGCCTCAGTTTCTTCATTTGTGAAATAAGGCTACTAATAGGACTCGCCTCATGGAGTTATTGTTGTGAGGATTAAATAAGCTGTATGCAAAGTCCTCAGTATGGCTCTGGAACAGTAAGTGCTAAGGGTTCGCTCTCATTGTCTGAACCATGGTAGGGGCTGGAGATGGAAGCCATGGCCTCAAGAAATGTTAAATGTGAGAAAAGGCAGGATGCGATGCAGAGGGGGAAGTCCAAACCAATCTCATCATTTTGTCTTGGGCGATGGGGCAGATGGTGAACATAGCAGGAGAGTCTGGGATGAGAAGATGACAAGGTTGATTTGGGAAATACTGAGATTGAAGAGCCAGGGAATATTCAGGTAGGAATATGCACGTGGGGGTATGAGCTTGCAGGGAAGGCTGGGCAGAGCTGGAAAACTGGAATCCCCAGCGAGAGGTAGAAGCCATGGCTCGGAATGGCCCAGGCGGGGCAGGAGGAGACAAGCACAGGGAGCTGAGGAAGGCCAGGATAAGGGGTGGCTGGAGATCCCGGGGGAGACTGAGAAGGGCCAGTTCAGAGCAAGAAGAGAATCAAGAAAAAATGTATCGTGAGGCCAGGGGCTGGGAGTGGGGAAGGAGCGCCCTTGAAGGAGAGGTAGTCAGAAAAGCAGAATGTTACACAAAAGTGCCACGATATAAAGGTTGAGAGCAAACCATTGGATTTGACAACCTGGAAGCTTTTGGTGACTGTATCCATCAGGGTCTAGTTAGCAGAAGAGAAACCACACTAGTTATTTCAACAGAGAAAATTTAATATAAAGAACTGGGTAAACAGGGGCTAGAGAGCTGAAAAAGCAAACGGGAACACTGAGAAAGCATAGACTTTAACTACGGACGCAATGGCCTCCCCTAGAGCCAGGGAACCAAGGGCAGAGGTGGGAGTCACGGGGATCCAACCCCTGGGAGGAGAGACCCCGCCCCCTGAAGCTGGGTGCTGCCACCTCTGCAGCTCCAAGAGGGGCCTCAGGGGGCTGGGACTCAGGGGAGGGGGTCCCACTCAGCTGGAGCTGATGCCTTAGAAGCCTGGAGGATAGACCCAGCAGAGCAGGAGCTGGGACCTCTGAGGAGGGGGTCGCAAGGTGGCACTGGGGGTACTGGTAGAAGCAGGAAACTGGAACCAACGACCGCATCTAGCATGCGGGGCTGTTGCTGGGGAGATGCTGGCAAACAACAAGCAAACGGGAAGGAGCAAGCCCTTCTGGTTCCCCCACTGCCACGTGCCAGTCTCACTCTAGTGTCCCCGCTCAGCAAGACCCAGTGGAAACCAGATGGAGAGGGAGAGTTTGCAGACTCCTGGCCCTGGGATCCCAAAGCAGCATCTAGAAAGGTGGTTTGAGGCTAAGCAACGAGCTTTATAATCTGCCCAGTAACCCTCCCAAGTATAATTCAATGTTTTAAAGGAAAGCCATCTAGCAATGGGTTGAGAAGCCAAAGTCAAGACAGTGTATCGGGACCATTTTTCCAAAACATTTTGCTGTAAAAGAGAAAAAAAAAGAATGAAGTGGTAGGAAGAGATACATGCAACATTCAGGACGGGTGTTTAATTATCTATTAAGAAGGACTATGTATAAAACAGATAACTGAGGGGAACATACTGTGTAGCACAGGGAACTCTACCTAATGCACTATGGTAACCTAAATGGGAGGGACATCCAAAAGGGAGGGGATATCTGCCTGTGTATGGCTGATTCATTGTGTTGTGCCGTGGAGGTTAACACAACATTGTAAAGCCACCGTACTCCAATAAAAATTAATTTAAAAATAAAGAAAAATTAAAAGAAAAAAAGAGAAGGACTTAGACCCTAAAGCAAGTTTCAACCTGAGCTTGCAGAGAGGTGAGAGCCTGTGCTGGTGAGTGAAAGCATCTGGAGGAGATGAGAAGGGGGGAACTCGGCACAGAGTGAGGGGACTGGCTGAGACAGAAGCAAGAGAACGTCGATTTCTCTGAGAGGTGAAGAAAGATGTTCCACCAAAACCAACCAAACAAAAACACACCCTTTGTAAGTGATGTGCTAGGTCTACTATGAAGTGATCCCAACAGAAAGCACGGCTCATCTCTTAGTGGAGGGAATCTTCCGGGTCTCCACATGGATCTTCACGCAGGCCTTCTCTGAAGTCCCTATCTAAACTTTTCACCCGTTCTCCCCACCTACTTGAAATCGCCCTTTCTACTTGTCCTCCTGAGGACTCACATTCCATCTAGCTTACTTAATTATTGGATGTATTGTTGTCTCTCCACAAGAGCAGGAGTGTTTGTTTTGTTCACTGTTGTAACTCAGAGTTAAAACAATGCTTGGAACAAAATAGGCACTTGATATATATGTGTTGAATACACGAATGAATGAAACCCCCATGCAAGCACTACTGAAACAGAGAATAGAACATTCAAATCAATCAGCTAGGATTCGGCCACTGTCTGCTGGGCCTTATGGGGGATATTGAAAAAGAACATGGAGGAGTCTGTTCTATCATAGAATTTATATCACTTGAAGAATTGACAAATTAGCCCACGTGGTAGCCGAAGAATGACAGAACTCTGCCCGCCTTCTTCCCAGGCTGTACTTTCCCCTGCAGATTGGTCTCCAGTCATCTGTCCCTTTCTTGGATCCCGGGAGACTCACAGTCCACAGCATCCTGTCTGCTCTGCAGCCCAGGACTCACTGCCTTCAGCTGGTCAAGGTCGTGGTTCCACAGGGCCGAGTTCTCAGCCCCTCCTGGGAGTGGGATTAGAGGGTCTGGGCCCAGCGGTACAGCTGTCGCACACCTGACACACGTTTGTGTTTTGAAAGCCTCGTAAGAGCTGACTTTGATGGGCAGTAGGAGCCCTCCAGGCAGCAGGCTGCCAGTACTGTCAGCCCCACCGGGGTGATGGGGGATTGGGGTCAAATCACCATCTGTCAAGGTGTTAGAAGAGACCTCAGACTGCTTTATGGATGCAAAGGATGAAAATCCGCAACACTGAAGGAGCGTGTGTTGTCCTTATACAAAGCACCGTGTGTACCTTGGACTATTCCCATAAAATTCAGTTTCTTCCTTTTTGAGCAAACCCAAATTTAGTGCACCCAATGCATGTGCACACATACATATGCCACATGGAAATGCACAGACATCACACACACCCACAACACACACACGGGTAAGGCACTTGAGTTTCACACACACACACACACACACACACTATTGTAAAGCTTGTCCTCAGCTAGAGAGTTTGGGGAAACAACTAAAAGAATAAATGAATGGAAGAATGAATGAATGACACTAATGTTTTATCTGGAATCATTCAATAGAGGATGCAGCATAGTAGCCATCTACTCTCAACCCTCCCAGTTTTAGATGGAGTTGTTTACTGATACCAGAGTTCAATTTCTTTTTAAGAAAATTTTGGGGTAAAGTGTTCCTCCCAAAAGCTTTTGCTGTTACTAGAGTTTATTACTTTAAAAAATCCAATGATTTGTTGAGGACTTTCTCCTTTAAAGAGAGATCTCTCTGAAGGGAATGGCAGTGTGTTTACTAATAAATTATGCTGAAACTGCACTGGACAGGGAGCTAATTGAACTGGATTCCGACCCTGTCTTTTTACTATTATTAGAGGCAGCTGTGTGATAATTACTTCTTCCCTCAGAGTCTTGGTTTTCTCATTTATAATCTGGGAGAGGCGGAGAGTTTTTACTTAAATACAGTGCATTATCCATCCATACTCACCTACTTTCTGTCCTAAGATCTCCTAAAATATTAAAGAAGGAAAAAGGTTAAACTCTTTAACCATGAGAACCCACTGTGGATGCAGGACATCAACAAGTTTCCAGAAGATGGAAAATACAGGTTGGGGTGGTGACTAATCAAACGAGGTAGAGGAAGCCACAGGATATAGTAACAAAGAAAGAAATACACCCATCTGCATATTAAACCTTGGAGAGACCCGGGATTCTGGAACATCAGTTGTAATAAAGGATTGGAGAAATTCACAGCTTGCCCGTCAACTCGTGGGGCGTTTTGCCCTACCCCCAGGGGACATTTGTCAATGTTTAAGACATTTTTGGTTGTCAGGACTGGCACCACCTTGTGGGTAGATGCTGATAAACATCCTTTGATGCACAGGATGGGCCTCACACAAAGAATGACGCAGCCCAAAATGTCAAAGTGCCAAAGTTAAGAAATTCTGCCCTAGACCCAAGAGTTAATCTCACACTTTCAAACACTGTCCTTATCGGCAGACTGACAGGTACCCATCTGTGGATTGAACTGTGTCCTCCCAAAATTTATATGCTGAAGTGCTAATCCCCAGTCCATCAGCATGTGATTATATTTGGAGATAGGATCCTAAAAGAGTTAATTAACTTAAAATGAGACCATTAGGGTGGGCCCTAATCCAATAGGGCTGTTGCCCTTATAAGAAGAAAAAGAGACACCAGGGATACACATACACACACACACACACACACACAGAAAACACCATGAGAGAACTATAAGAAAATAAGCTTCTGTTGCTGTTTAAGCCACACAGTCTGTGGTATTTTGTTATGGCAGCCCTAGAAAACTAATAAACCCACTATACAAGTAATGAGAGGATTCTTTTCCAAAGAAATGGAATGCCCATACAGAAAAGACCTCCAACCTGCCCATTATGGGTCCCTAGGATTGTTGCCTACTTCCTCATATCACATTAAAAGGAACTGCCAGCCTGTAAGCACTGCCAACTTCCCCTTCAACTGCCCCTCCCCAACTGCCCACAGCTCAAGATCAGCTTATTATCTGGTTCTTTCATATGATGGAACAGCCAAAGAGCCCTGGACTTTGAGGAAACTCTACAACACAAAAGAGAGAGACAAAGATATGCAAGCAGAATATGTAACTCTGAAAGGAACAGACATGATTTAGAAACACAAGTTAACCTTTAAAAATTCTCTGATTAATATTACTAGAAAGTAAAAAAGTCATTGCATCAACAAAATACAAATAGCTAACAAAGAAGAACTGGCCATGCTTTGCCAGGTCAGCTGAAGCCATCCTAATGAGGGACAGACATTCATTCCCATACCAGTGAGGCCACTCTTCTCATTTCTCCTACAGTCCTCTCCTCTGGTGGCAGAGAATGGAAGGCAGGGTGTAGTTAACATTAAAATAATCACACTCTAGGAATGTAGTGATTACTGCATACAGAATTCAAAAGAAGACAGAGTTGGAAGATGTATTGTTCTATATTTATGTTATAACATTCCAAGTGGAATGGAAAATTCAACAAAACCAGAAAACAAATTACTGTTCACATTTGCCTGCATACTCTGGATAAGACTTGCACTCGTGATCATCATCAATGAAATACAGCAACAACCTTTGAGGGAGACGTTGGAAGCCAATATTCATGAGTGGCATGATGGATGATACAGCATCATAAGTAGCGATATAACCAGCATTCAATAAATGGCATTACATTAATGCATAAATATAGCTCTATATTGTTTCAACACAAATAGGTTCTCAAGATCTTGGCATTGTGAATAATAACAGTCTTGAGAACAGTATGGAGGTTCCTTAAAAAACTAAAAATAGAACTACCATATGACCCAGCAATCCCACTGCTGGGCATATACCCTGAGAAAACCGTAATTCAAAAAGAGTCACGTACCACAATGTTCATTGCAGCACTATCTGCAATAGCCAGGACATGGCAGCAACCTAGGTGTCCATCAACAGATGAATGGATAAAGATGTGGCACATATATAAAATGGAATGTTACTTGGTCATAAAAAGAAATGAAATTGAGTTATTTGTAGTGTGGTGGATGGACCTAGAGTCTGTCATACAGAGTGAAGTAAGTCAGAAAGAGAAAAACAAACACCGTATACTAACACATATACATGGAATCTAAAAAAAAAACAAAACAAAAAATGGTTCCTGGTCAGGGAACTAAGATCCCGCATGCCGTGTGGTGCGAAAAGATATTATCTTCTAGTGAGTGGGATCTGAGGTGCCGTGGGGTAGGAAACTTGTTTTTCATCATAAATATTTTATTGTAAAACTATAGGCAGGCATTTCTTTGATAATAAATACAAAATAAAGTATAATGACTGAACAAGATGATTTCTAATCTTCTTTTTATATCTAAAATCCAAGGGAATAAGCTCCCAAAGCTTAGTCTACTCAGAAGGAGCCCTGGGGAGTTTTCCCTTCAGAAAGGCTGACTATCTGATCAGGAGCCGGTCCACGCCACCGGGAATCTCACAAACATTATTTTGATAAATGTCAGATTTTCACTCCTGACCTTATTTTATCTGCTTGACAGCTCTAGGAAGCAATTATTAAAATCATCTGCATTTTGGACATGAGATTCAGTGAGATGAAATTAATTGTCCTGAATGACATGAGCTTTAAATTGGTAGAAAGCTACTGGACGTATAGCCTCATCACTCCACATTCTTTTCTTTCCCACCATATTATGCCTCTCACTGTGCAGAAAGAGAAGAGTAAGAAGAATTCTCTGCCCAAGAGTCAATCCTCCAGTGAGCTGTTTATATATAAATGCACAGCCCTGTGATTGCAGGTCAGCTCCTTTGGGAATCTGAAGGAGGCAGCTGCAAATTATAGCCTCCTTCTTTATTTGGGCTCGTGAACATAGGTGATCTGTGAGCACACTTCACCAAGGCTCATCAAAGGACCTGGAAACCCCTACCCTAAGTGATTGGCACCAACACAATATATAGCATCCAAAGGGCACCAGCTATGATCCTTTGGACTCCCAACTGCAGCATTTTTCCTGATGTTTGACCCATGTTCACTCTTGACATTTTTTTGCAAGTCCCAAGTCATGGTGAGATACTCCTGCATTTCTTTCCAATGTTGCAGTGAAGAGACTGCTTCCAGGACAAGTGTCAGGAGTGGGGAACTCCAGGAAGATTCTGGCTGGGACGCTACTCATGCTTGCCACAGAGAACCTCCCAACAGCCATCCCCCAGGGAGCGCTGGGCCACTCAATTTACCTGCATCAGACTCTTTCTTAGTGCCACAAGGCTGCAGAACTTCTAAAGAGGGTACATTTCATGTTACTATAACAACAGAGTCCTTGACCCACGGAAACACCACGGGAAACCGGAGAGAGCAGATGCAAGTTTCCACTGAGAATATGACTTAATCCAAGTGGCTCTGCCAGACTGCAAACCGCAGCTTCATAGCACCTTTGTAAACTCATCACGGTCCCTGTGGTTCTCACCTGACCCCTCCTCCTTTCTTTTCTAGGTGCGCTCCTTTCCCCTCCCCCAACACTGGCTGCCCAGAGACAGGCTCCACAGGGCTCCCTCCATCTGGGTCAAAACAACGTTGCCTCTCCAGAGCCCCTCCTCCTTCGACCCTTTCGCTCCTGAGCCACACTTAGGAGATGGGCCAATTAACCTGATAACAATGACACGGGATGCTATGTATTGATGCACTTTCCGTCCCAATAGCATGTTTGCATTCTCCAGGAGGCCTTCAGTGCCTAAGTCTAAGTGCTTGACAGATGGAGAACATGTGGCAAGTATACTAATGTGCTTGTCACTTTGAAGCGAATAACTCAGAACTCCTCAAATCACTCCAAAGCAGCGACACCTGATGTCGTCCATGCACAGTGCCAGAGCTGTCCTGGGGCTCACTATGAATGACATCAGCCACTTAAAAGTCCTATTGTCCATGGTACTTTACTGTAGTAATATTAGAATGTTTTTCTCTTGGCCCCTACATATTTCTTGGCATTACCTTTTAATATTATTTCAGTTTTGTACTCAGGTCTCCTTGGTCATAGTAAGACCTGATTTATGAAAATTACATGATTCAGTAAAATAAGCTCAAGAGTGTTGATAGTGATCACCTCCTCACTCCAAAGAAATGAGTGTAAAAATTTCCCTTGATATGTGGACTTATGTTTTTAGTTCATTTTTCAAAACATTCAAAAAAGACATAAAGGGAATACATTCAAATTCAAGACTTAAGAAAAACAAGAAACAAGAAGGTAGTGAGATAAGTATGAGGTAAAGAGCAACTGACATGATAAGTCTTAAAGAACTGTTTGTCACATTAGACTCGTATATTCCAAATGAAACAGGAACAACATGTTTTAAATAAACACACAGGCTCTCTCTTTTAGTGGCTGGGATATGTAAACTTAGCCTAAATTTCTCGAATGGATATGCAATAAACTATTTATAACATTTTCTCTGTCCTAATTATGACTAATCCTAAACAATTGGAGAGTCAGATGGCTGAGTATTTAAAGAAGCAAACATCCCAGATAAACAGTGGGTAATTTCTACTGAAATCCAGAGCCCTGAGCCCTTGTAGATACATGATTATGGGGCAACTCAGGAATAGCTGCAAATGGAAACTGCCAAAGGAATCCTCCCGAATCCTGAGCCTCAATGTAAGGAAAAATGAAGATGCCTTAGATGTGGGTGGCAAGGTCATCTGGTGGGGCCCAAGAGGACTCACCAGGCACCTAATAACTTCAAAAGCAACTTTCAGTTTTCTATGTATCTCATGAAATTCTACCATGTGGATTCTTCTCTTGAAAATTTGGAAAATAAAAAATGTAAAAGAAAGAAATTAGAAGGGGGGTGGTGGTGTGATGAATTGGGAGATTGGGATTGACATACATACACTAATATGTATAAAATGGATAACTAATAAGAACCTGCTGTATAAAAAATAAATACAATAAAATTCAAAGATTCAAAAAAAAAGGCTCTTGGTGCTGCAACCAGGAGTCAGTGCTGTGCCTCTGAGGTGGGAGAGCCAACTTCAGGACACTGGTCCACAAGAGACCTCCCAGCTCCACATAATATCAAAAGGTGAAAATCTCCCAGAGATCTCCATCTCAACACTATCACCCAGCTTCACTCAACGACCAGCAAGCTACAGTGCTGGACATCCTATGCCAAACAACTAGCAAGACAGGAACACAACCCCACCCACTAGCAGAGAGGCTGCCTAAAATCATAATAAGTCCACAGATACCCCAAAACACACCACCAGACGTGGACCTGCCCACCAGAAAGACAAGATCCAACCTCATCCACCAGAACACAGGCACTAGTCCCCTCCACCAGGAAGACTACACGACCCACTGAACCAACCTTAGCCACTGGGGACAGACACCAAAAACAACGGGAACTACAAACCTGCAGCCTGCAAAAAGGAGACCCCAAACACAGTAAGATAAGCAAAATGAGAAGACAGAAAAACACACAGCAGATGAAGGAGCAAGATAAAAACCCACCAGACCTAACAAATGAAGAGGAAATAGGCAGTCCACCTGAAAAGCATTCAGAATAATGATAGTAAAGATGATCCAAAATCTTGGAAACAGAATAGACAAAATGCAAGAAACATTTAACAAGAACCTAGAAGAACTAAAGATGAAACAAACAATGATGAACAACACAATAAATGAAATGAAAAATACTCTAGATGGGATCAATAGCAGAATAACTGAGGCAGAAGAACGGATAAGTGACCTGGAAGATAAAATAGTGGAAATAACTACTGCAGAGCAGAATAAAGAAAAAAGAATGAAAAGAACTGAGGACAGTCTCAGAGACCTCTGGGACAATATTAAATGCACCAACATTCGAATTATAGGGGTTCCAGAAGAAGAAGAGAAAAAGAAAGGGACTGAGAAAATATTTGAAGAGATTATAGTTGAAAACTTCCCTAATATGGGAAAGGAAATAGTTAATCAAGTCCAGGAAGCACAGAGAGTCCCATACAGGATAAATCCAAGGAGAAATACGCCAAGACATACATTCATCAAACTGTCAAAAATTAAATACAAAGAAAACATATCCAAAAAAAAAGAATGAAATTAGAACACTCCCTAACACTACACACAAAAATAAACTCAAAATGTATTAAAGACCTAAATGTAAGACTGGACAGTATAAAACTCTTAGAGGAAAACATAGGAAGAACACTCTCTGACATAAATCACAGCAAGATCTTTTTTGACCCAGCTCCTAGAGTAATGAAAATAAAATCAAAAATAAACAAATGGGACCTAATGAAACTTAAAAGCTTTTGCACAGCAAAGAAAACAAAAAATGAGATAAAAAGACAACCCTCAGAATGGGAGAAAATATTTGCAAACAAAGCAACTGACAAGGGATTAAGCTCCAAAATATATAAACAGCCCATACAGCTCAATATCAAAAAAACAAACAACCCAATCAAAAACTGTAAAGCAACTATACCCCAATTAAAAAAAAAACCTGCATCCACTGCTGGTTATTTTATGATGCCAACATCATGAAAATCTCTCAACCTCCCTCCAAAATAAATGTGTTATAAAGCAAGGCTGGGTCTGCCCCCAAAGCCTATCATTTCACTAACACTTAAAAATATTTTCTCAACATTCTCGAGCAGTGCTCAAAACCGGCCTGATATATATAGAGCCTCCTTTGTGGAATAACAAGATTATTTTTACCATTTTCCAATTCTCAAAAATCTGACCTGTCACCAGAGAACTTCTAAAAATATCAAGATGATAATGACATCCTTCGTCATTTCCCTCCTAGCTTATGGCTGCATTACTAGAGTTGGATTTTTATTTATTTTCTGAGGGTCCTCTCTGATCACAGCATGCATCACTTCACTGCTCTCAAGATGTGGGACACAATAGCTATCTTGGGAAGGTGGCTGACTTTTTTTTCCCACCTTTAAAGGCAAGGTTTTTTGCAAAACATTCAGTTCAATTCACTTTCTGCCTATCTCTTAAATCACATGTTTGAGTTGGAAGTATATTGGAAAGGATCCTAGAAAACAAATGCTGACTGAGGAGAAGCATTTTGTTGTTTCACCACAGCCAATTCAATTCAGCAGCAGCATTACCGAGTGCCTACTATGTGCCAGGAATATAAAGATGGATAAAACAGTCTTTGCCCTCAAATAGCTCACAGCTTTCCAGGATAGACAGTCCCACTAACAAATAACAATTGTAAGCTGTGGTAGAGCTATAAATCTCACTGCTATTTGTATAAACATACAAGAAGGAGAACACCTATAAGGGAGCAGCAAATACTGTTGAGGGAAATCAGAAAGGAAACGTAATGGGAAACCAAATGATACTTTAGAGAGAGATCAGTCCCAGCAATCTCTTTTTGATTAGAGATGTGTCTCAATCTCGATGTATCTGGGGTTGAAGAAAAAAAAAAACAGCTCTTGAGAGTGGTTAGCAGCATCTGCTTTTTGGGTAGAATTTAGAATATATTCTTGTGGGCAGGTCCTCCTCCATTTGTTCTTGGCAGTTCGTTTTGGTGAGTCTTTAGTCATGCTTAGAGAGAAGTACCTACTCGTTGGTCTTGCAGAAGCCCTGAACAGAAGGAGGGCTCCAACCACAGATGCTTCACGTGGAGGATGTTCATTACTCTAACAATGACAAACTCTATACTCAGATTGGGCAAAGATGCATCAATTTTATTGTCAACTATGATATTGTTTATTATGTTGTCGACAGATTTTCCTTCACCTTGACTGTAGGAAGACAAGATCAAGGAGACTTCCAAGCATGGAGAAGAGTAGGTCTTGTTTCAGTGGCAGGAAGCTAGGGCCAAAGGAGCAAGAGAACCAGTGGGGGACTGTCTACCATGTTCAAAGGGACATGACGACAGAATCAACAAGAGACATATATGGTATCTTGTTTTAGGTTCTTCTTTTCTCTGTAGTAATACTTGTTGAACATCATTACCTCATGTTGTTGTGTTAGTAAGCATTGGAGAATGAAGAGAAGGTTCTGTATCCATGCTTTGGGGTAAAGTGAACTTAAGGCTGTAGCAAGTTCAGAAAAATTCTTAGAAGATGGCCAGAGGTGATCACGGAGAAGCTGGGAGGCAGGTGAGACTCGGGTAGCCGCCTGGCTGAGTGGCAAGGGGGAGACCCAGGGTCACAGTTCTCCTTCTGCAAACTTTCAATCAAGCCTCCTGCTTTCAGCTCTTCTCAATATCCCTGCCTTCAGTGGTTCCAGGAGTTTCCTGTTCTAAGCCTTTCCAAGGTTTCATTTCAAAATTAGTTTTTCTCTCATTCCTTCTTATGGCTTTTCCCCTCCACAGAAACGAAACTTTCAGCTGTCCCTAATCCACTAAGTATGTTACTGCCCTTCTATTTGCTTTTTAGTTGCCAAAATTTTTTCTCTCTCATCACCTCTCCCCTTCTCTTGTTCTTATATATAGGTTCATGCATTTTTAATTCCTTTACTATGGGGTTTTACACAGGAGTGGAGATGAGTGCAAGTGTTCAATCTGTGGGTTTCTTTCTCAGTTATATTTTATTTATCTATTCATTAATATTCCACCTAGTTGAAAATAACATGACACCAGATCTTGCTTAGAATTAGCATGCAACCCCCTTAAAAGGCCTTATCAAGACCCTCAGGCTTGGAATGAATTATGAAGGTCAACGTATCTAATCAATTTATTGAGTGAAAAAGCAGAAAGCTATGTTGTTTTGCTTATCATCATGCATCATATTTAATAACGATGGCTGCCACTTACAGGGTACTTCCCACGTGCCCCACTTGTGCTAAGGGGCATTTACGCCCCGCAATGACCCTATGAGGGAGAAATTATTAGACTCCACTGTGCTCCACACACACACCACTTTGCAGAGAAGGAAACTGAGATTTAGTTCCGGTTTCATTCAGTTCTCAATTGCTTGTAGCTTGTACATGACAGGCACAGCCTAGTTCTGAACCAGCTTTTTCAGATTCCAAAGCTTATCCTCTCAGCTGTGACGGCTCCCGGATCTAGGACTGTACGGCTCCTGAGGAACTTGTCTTTGCAGGGTGGCTTGGGTGTGCTCTCTGCTTTTTTCCCACTGGCAGGTTTTGCCATTGATGTTGTTGTGCTTGTTTACTGTTGCCTGAATTTCGGTCCTTAGGGTCATGACCCTCAGTGGTCCAGGCTGACTTCGATCTGCTTACCTAGATGGCTTCTCTTTTAAACTGATATGAAGCCAGTAAACAATAAAAAATAATTTTTAAATGGACCAAACAATGAAGGTAAACCTGTTATCAAAAAGAGGTGTGATATATTTCTAGGTAAACGAGCAGCGGCACTGCATTTATCATCCATTATATCAAGCCACTATTGTTTACATGCTGAGTACAGTTACATTAGAATGTTGACCGAACCAAAGACTTCGACTTTGGTGAGTTCCTTTTGGTAAAATAACCACACATTTTTTCCTGTCAACAATTTCAGTGGTTGAGGGCACACTATTAGAATGGGCAGATAGAGTAGAAACTACCCAGAACCCAAATCAGAAGCCCCAGGGTTGAGGTGCAGCTCTGTGTCTCCGTGTATTTTGAACAGTTCACCTAACTTACGTGAACCACGATTTCAGGGTCTGTCAGCAAGAGAACCTAACACACCACGGTATTTTGAGCACAGCTGAGCCGATGTATGTGCAAGTGCTTGACACAGAAGTAGGGGCTTAATAAACGCTTATTCATCAGCCTGTTTCAGCAAGTGTGGTAGAAATACTTATTGAATATGAATGGGAGCTAGACACTGGGAATATGTATAAGCAAAGAGAAGAGACTGGATGTCTGAAATCTCACATCTTTCTAAAGCATCCCCAGGATGCCCAGCGATGGCGCCTCTAGTTCTGACAGCTGCACCAGTCATGGAGATCGGCTCAGAAACTCGGAACTGTCAGCTCATTTAACTGTGCCACGATCTGCATTGTGTCGCCTATGACTTCCTTCTCCTCCACCACTCTTGCCGCAAACCTTGCCTGGCAAAACGCTGAGCAGAAGGTAGCAGAATTTCCTCTGGGACTTACTATGAATGTCTTCTGAGGATAAATACTGCCATGGGGAGGGCAATTTATCTGGGTGAACACGACAGTCTCCTAATGTCCAAAGTGTGCTAGACATAAATTTAAACCCCAGGAGAAAGCCTCTGAAAGCTTCGCCTCTGTAGTAGGTCTTCCAACATCAGAAAGACTTAAGGGAAGCATTTTTACTCCCTTGGGTATTTTGGAATCATGGTAAAGATTTGGGGTGAAACTGGGGGTCCCACAAAGAATTGAATGCCTGGGCTTAAATCACAATAGCTCCCATCAACAGATCTCCCTAATACCCCACTAGGGACCCTTAAGCCAGGAAGGCTCAGCACACCACCCGAGAGCTATTACAGATTGGAGCAGGCTCCTTAGAGATCCTTGGTGTTCAGTCTCAGTCCCCCAAAGGAGGCTGAAAATGACTCAACATTCATACATTTGTGAAGAAAGGAAGGCATGGGGCAAAAGAGATTTGATTCGTCTTTTTTCTTGATTGTCTCCCAGCTGGCTCTTATCCTAGAGACGTGTACCCCTGAGGCAAGAAGCCATTCTGACTTTGAAAGATGTCTATAGGAAGTGAGTCTTCAGAGTGGTACAGTGAATAGGGTCCTTAGTAAGCTGGGAGCTGCAGGATTGAATTGCAGTCCCAGCTCTGTCACTGACAGAATACTTCAGACAAGTTGCTTAATTTCTCTGGGCCTAGGATTCTTTGTTTGTTTTTTATTTAAAAATTTTTGTTTTGGAATTCCCTGGAGGTCCAGTGGTTAGGACTCCACGCTTCCACTGCAGGGGCACAAGTTCGATCCCTGGTCAGGGAACTAAGATCTCGCATGCCACGCAGTACAGCCTTAAAAAAAAAAAAAGTTTTACTTTTTAAAAATGAGAACATGGGACTGGGTTATCTCTCTGGACCCTTCTAACTCTAAATATCTGATACATCTATTACCCTGACAGGAATGAACTGAGCTAACAGAATCATATGACTCAAGGGAACAGCCCATAGCTAATATTACAGCCAAATACTTTTTGTTTCTCTGCTGAGTGTTTGACAGAACTATGAGGTATAGGCTGGGGTTTCTGGATCCTGCCTGGGCTTCTCATAAAAGAAAAAGAAAGGATGAGAGCTGTGGCCTTTAAACTGTTGAAAGACATAGTTCTCATAATCTAAGTAACTTTGACACTGTGCACCACAGCCTGACAATTCAACTTCTCTCTTGCTCTCCGAATTTCAGCCAGTGCTACATTGAGAGTTAAACTGGTCTGATGTGAAGACATCTCTTTTCTCTCATCAGAGACTCACAAGCTGTCTGCATCAGCTTCCTTAGTAACCAACCTGCTTGCTTAGACGGTGTCTCACGGTTTATACCCAGTGAAAATGCTGCTCTCTGTCAGCAGAAGAGCAAACACAGCTGAGGAATAGTAGAGCCGGGATGGCTTGCAGAAGGCCCCAGCAGCTGACACTAAACATGCTGCTCACCTCATCAAGACCAGGGAAGAGGAGTACCTCTTAAACCAAAGGGAAACTTTCCTGATTGGTGATGTGCACATGGTGCCCTGGAGAGCATTTTCCAAGCCTGCAGCATGGAACTGCCCAGCTCAAGCCTTGGTCTGTGACTGCTTTCCCCCTTCATTAGACAACTCTCTCTCTCTCTTTTTTTTTTTTTTTTTTTTACTTGTGGTACACGGGCCTCTCACTGTTGTGGCCCCTCCCGTTGCAGAGCACAGGCTCCGGATGCACAGGCCCTGCTGCCATGGCTCACGGGCCCAGCCGCTCCGTGGCATGTGGGATCTTCCCGGACCGGGGCACGAACCCGTGCCCCCTGCATCGGCAGGCGGACTCTCAACCACTGCGCCACCAGGGAAGCCCAGGCAACTCTCTTTTTAATCAGCACAAGTGACAAGAGTCTCCTCCAAGGGAGCAGCCACCAACTTGACAAAATAACCAAAGAACCCCGTTCCTTCCCTGTCCCTGCATGGGAAACACACCGTGTACCAAAAGCATCCTAAATGTACGACTAGTATGCAGGGCGAGAGAGTCTGGAAGCCTGGTCTGCATCCCCAAAAGACTCTAAAGCCCTTGAGCAAATGAGCCTCATGGAAACCAACTGAGGGTGGTTTGTCACAGAAGACCAAGAACTCCAGACAGGTGGCCATTAGTCCCAGTAGAGGAAGTAAAGCAAGAAAGACACCCAAAGGAGAAAGTTTTCACAGAATTCCATATGAATATCCTGGAGACATAGGACATGGGTAATCAAGTGAAGGATAGAAGGTGGAATGAAAACTGGAATCCTGCAAGATCCTGGTCAGAGAGAGCCCTGGATCTGAAGGGCAAGGAAGTGAATGGGGACTCCAGCAAAGCCCGTATTTCGTCTGGGCATTTTTGTCATCCTCCTTAGTCCCTCTCCTCTCCAGCTGATGCAGCCAATGGTTCTCCTGTTCTGTGGTCTTTGGTCCCTTCAAAGGAACGAGCAAGCAATTTTCTGCCTCCAACGGACCTTATATTGCTTGATTGTCCCTTTACACAAGGACCAGAGTTAAACAAGCTTTCTGGAGATTTAAGCAGCAGTACCTGTTTTACCGAAATGAAAATATATTGCTGAATTAAAACGTCATCAGAAAGGTCAAGAAAGTCAGCATTTGAAATATGACCACTGTAAGTCTCAGTGTGAGTTCTTGTGTGTTACCTAATAATACTCTGATAATACTCACTCTTCTCTAATAATACTCAAACCACATACAAAAATAAAACTCAAAAATGGGTTAAAGACCTAAATGCAAGACCTGAAACCATCAAAGTCCTAGAAAAGAATATAGGCAGAACACTCTATGACAAAAATTGTAACAATATTTTTTTGGATCTGTCTCCCAAGGCAAAAGAAATTAAAGCAAAAATAAACTAATGGGACCTAATTGAACTTAAAAGCTTTTGCACAGCAAAGGAAACCATCAACAAAAATAAAAAGGCAACCTAAGGAATGGGAGAAAATATTTGCAAATGATGCAACTGACAAGGGGTTAATATCTAACAGCTCATACAACTCAATTTAAAAAAAAAACCTAATCAAAAAAATGGGCAGAAGGGTTCCCTGGTGGCGCAGTGGTTGAGAGTCTGCCTGCTGATGCAGGGGACGCGGGTTCGTGCCCCGGTCCGGGAGGATGCCACATGCTGCGGAGCAGCTGTGCCTGTGAGCCATGGCCGCTGAGCCTGCGCGTCCAGAGCCTGTTGCTCCGCAACGGGAGAGGCCACAACGGTGAGAGGCCCGTGTACCGCAAAAAAAAAAAAAAAAGGCAAAAGACCTGAACAGATATTTTCTCAAAGAAGACACATATATGGCTAACAGGCATATGAAAAGATGCAAATCAAAACAACAGTGAGGTATCATATCACCTCACCCCTGTCAGAATGGCTATCATCAAAAAGTCTACAAATAACAAATATTGGCAGGGATGTGGAGAAAAGGGAACACTTGCACACTGTTGATGGGAATGTAAATTGGTGCAGCCACTATGGAAAACAGTATAAGAAGTTCCTTAAAAAACTAACAATAGAACTACCATATGATCTAGCAATTCCACTCCTGGGTATACATATCCAGAAAAAAAACAAAAATGCTAATTAGAAAAGATACATCCAACCCCAATGCTCATAGCAGCAGTATTTACCACAGCCCAGATAGGGAAGCAACCCAAGTGTCCATCAACAGACAAATGGATAAAGAAGATGTATATATATGTACACACACAATGGAATATTACTCAGCCATAAAAAGAATGAAATATGGCCATCTGCAGCAATATGGATGGGCCTAGAGAATATTATGCTGAGTGAAATAAATCAGACAGAGAAAGACAAATATTGTGTGATATCACTTATATGTAGAATCTAGAAAAATAAAATGAATGTATATAGCAAAGGAGAGACGCACGGATACAGAAAACAAACTAGTGTTTACCAGTGGGGAGAGGGAAGTGGGCAGGGGCAAGATAGGGGTATGGGATTAAGAGATATAAACTACTATGTATAATATAAATAAGGATATGTTATAAGCAATAAGGATATGTTATACAGCACAGGGAAATATAGCCATTATCTTGTAATAACTTTTAATGGAGAATAATCTGTAAAAATACTGAGCCACTATGCTGTTCACCTGAAACTAATATTGTAAATCAACTATACTTCAACAAAAAATACTGTATTGTACACTTAAAAATTTATCGAGGGTAGATCTTATGTTACATGCTCTTCCCACAATAAAATAAAAATTTTAAAAACACTCCTCACTCTTCTGTCATAGCTTGGTAATTATTTAAGTGTAAGCACTTCATTTTTCATTTTTTACTGCAACAAAATGTACCTCCAAAAAAGTGCACTTATCGGAAGCATAAACCCTCACAAACCGAATGCACGATGCAATCAGCCCCCAGATCAAGAAACAGAAATCATTGTCAGAAGCCCTTTGCCTCATCCTTCCCATCACTCTTCTCCCAAGAGTAACTATTATCTGGCCTTACGACAGCACAGGTTAGTTTTGCTGGGTTAGTACTCTATACAACTGAGATTATACGGTATGTTCTTTTTTATATCCGTATTATTTCCCTCACCACTGTTTGGGAGATTCCTCCATACTGCTGGGTGTCGCTGTAGATTATTCTCATCACTAGAGAGTACCCACTGTGAATACACCACACCGGATCCATTCTGCAGCCGATGGGCATTTTGCTGGCTTCCAGTTGGTGGCTATTTCCAATAGCGCTTCTCTGAACATCTTGATACATGTTGGTAGGAAACATAGGTAGCAGGTCATAGTTTTTAGTAATATCTTGCCCCACAGCAGGTGGTCATGTATTTTTACATCTTTCCAGGCCCCATTCGAGAAAGCTCAATAAGAAAGTATATGCTGAGTGTACTTAAGAATCTACTAGAAAAAAATAGCATGATTTGACATTCACATCATCTCTCCACAACAGTTTGGCAGTTCGTTCTCTCTAAAATCAAGCCGCAACAACGCAGCTCATACCACGGCCTTGATTCTTCCTGCTGTGGCATCTTGGCGTTCACTCCTGCCTCCTGACAACAGCTCGTAATCACCTCAGTCATGTCATCTATTTTCAGGTCATATAAATATTTTTTTTCAAAAAATCCTTTATCCCGGGATAGTTTTTTCTTCTTTAAAATTCTTTGGTGATTTTTACGCATACATGTGGGATCTAGAAAAATGGTACAGATGAACTGATTTGCAAAGCAGAAAGAGAGACAGACGTAAAAAACAGATGTATGGACACCAGGGGGGGAAAGGCGGGTGGGATGAATTGGGAGATGGGGACTGACATATATACACTACTCTATGTAAACTAGATAACTCATGAGAACCTGATGTAGAGCACAGGGAACTCTACTCAATGCTCTGTGGTGACCTAAATGGGAAGGAAATCCAAAAAAAAGAGGGGATATACATATACATAGAGCTGATTCACTTCCCTGTACAGTAGAAATGAACACAACATTGTAAAGCAACTCTACCCCAATTAAAAAAAATTCTTTGGTGATTTTTAAATTAATAGATATAGATCTACTAGTTCTGCCTAGTATCCCGTCTTCAAAACAACACTGAAAATGTTTTATGGGGGCGTGGGGGAGAAGAGCCTTTCTTTTTCCTCAGAGGAGACCCCGTGCTCTGTATTTTAATATGGAAGTCAAAAAAGCAAATGCAGAAAAACTATCCCCAGGCTGTGTGTGTGGTGGGATGGGGGCAAAACATGGCCCCAGGTTCTTTGCCATGTTACCATCAAGAGGCAGAGTCTGGGTGGATCGAGACTCGTTTGACAATTGAGCAGAGCAGAAGTGACGCTGTGTGACTTCAGGGCTGGGTTGTGAGTGGCCGTGCGGTTCCCAGCTGGTGCTCTTGGAATGCCCACTTTCAGAATCTAGCCACCATGCTGTGAGACGCCCAGGACGAGTGGAGAGGCCACGTAGTAGGTACTTTAGTCAACAAGTGCCATTGAGCCCAGCCTTTGAGTCATCCCAGCTGCTATGGGGCTGAATCATGTTTCCCCTAAAGATATGTTGGAGTCTAACCCCTAGTACCCCAGAATGTGACCTTATTTGGAAAAAGAGTCATTGCAGATGTAATTAGTTAACATGAAGTCACATTGGAGTAGGATGGGCCCTTAACCTCTCCTTATCAGAGATGAGAGCACCATGCAAAGACACAGACACTCAAGGAAGACAGCCATGGGCAGACAGAGGCAGGGAATGAGTTATGCTGCTACAAGCCAACGGCTCCCAGAAGCTGGGAGATACAAAGAAGGATCCTACCCTGCAGGCTTTAGAGGGAGGATGGCCTTACCGACACCTTGATTTTAGACTTCTAGACTCCAGAACTGTGAGAGAATACATTTCTGTTGTTTTAAACCACCCCATTTGTAGTACTTTGTTACAGCAACCCTCAGAAACTAACACACCAGCTCAGACACCAAACATGTGAGTGACAAAGCCTTTGGTGATGCCAGCCCCTAGCCAATCGAGTCTTCCCAGCTGGGGCCCCGGGGTTGTAGAACAGACAAGCCATCCCACTGTACTCTGAATTCCTGCCCCATAGAATATGTGACCATAATGAAGTGGTTGCTATTTTATGCTACTAAATTTGGAGTATTTTGTCACAGACTAATAGTAAGTGGAACAGGAGTCATCAGAGTTTGACACGGCAGCCCGAGGCCTCAGTCTACGCTACATAAAGGACAGACCAGTCATTTCTGCTCTGCAAGTGTGCTGAGCATCAGTGTCCGTCAGCAGAGAGATGAACTCAATCAGTGGTCCTGTGGGAAGCACGGGTATTGAACCAGAAGTAACAGGTACTGTAAGCCAGACAATGCCGTAAAATTTCACATGGCTTGTCTCATGGAATCTTCCCAACAGTCCAGTGAAGTAGGTCCTAATATTAGGGTCATGTTAATAAATGAGGGCACAGAGGCAACCTGCCCTGAGTCACATAGTTAGTTCATGGTAAAGCACAGGCTTCATACTTAGGGAGATGGCACCAAGAATCAAGTTTACTACAGTCACTGGAAAAAATAGGGGTGATGCAACTAGTTCCCAGTGCAGGACAGTGGCCTGAGTGTTTATCTGCTTACTTAATGGACATTTCTTGGGTTCTGCCATGTGTCACTGTGTCGATTAGGGAAAGCACAGTCTAATGGAAGATGCAGACATGTAAGTAGATATCTTTTCTTTTTAGTTCAGTCCAAAGTTGAATTATTTCAAAAGAAACTGTTGTAATTGGGGAAAAAAGAGAAAATAAAGCAAACAAGAAAAAGGGAACAATGGGCTTTCCTTGCTGGCAGAAGCAGAGAGAACACTGAAGTCAAAGGAAGTTAAAAGTTCTGAACTAGAAAACAGAAATTTGGGGTAAATCAAGCTTGGGAATGTGAGATTCAGCTGTGACCTGGTTCTACAAATCTATGCTATGCACCATATACTCTCAGTGGCCCAAGGCATGTGATTAGATCAGATCCAGCACAGTTGGGACAGAAACAGTCATGAGCCCAACCACATGAGTCCACTTTGGGATTGTATTTCCCCCTCAATCCAAATGAACCCTTTGAGGTTCCAAGGGAATAGGGAAAGGAGGGAAAGGCCGAAATCATATGTTCAGGGGGAGAAGGCCTTCTGCACCCGTGCTGCTCAGAGCAGCCTGGCCACCATGCTCCCTCATAGTGGTCACCTGGGCAGATGGGCAGAGAAACAAAGTCCAGACTCGGGAAGGATGCCCGTCATGGGTGGCCCTGACTGCCATCCAACCACTCGAAGGGTGAGGGATGCTGCCCTATTTTGCAAACCTGGCAGAAACAGGTCAATGAAGCCCCTGGAACCTGAGCTCAGTCTCATGGATTTTTGTCCCCTCAGCCCAGCCACGACTGTTTCAACCCTTTCTTCAAGTGGAATGTTCCTTCAACAACCTAAAATAGTTTCAAAAAATGTCTCACAGAAAAAAGGTCAAGGTTACACGGTGCTGGCTCACCCATTTTGTGAGGCTAAGATGAGAACTTTGATTTTTATTTCTGATATATTTTATTACTGCTTTAAAGGGAGAGAGTGAAAGGCACTTGGGGATGTTTGGTCATGGAGGAGTGGCCTGGCACAAGTCTAGGATTCCCGCAGACCCTCCATCACATCTTCCCTTCTTCCCAGTAGTTGTCTGGGAGGAATGGGGAAACTGGAACCCCTAAAAGCCAAAACTTTCTTTGCTTCTGCTCACCAGATGCAACTCACTACCTACTGGTCGCAGAGCGAGGGAGTCATATTTCTAACAGAACCCTTAGTGTCTGCTTTTGAGGACCTTTTATTATCTTGATTATCTTTATTGTGTGCAACTGATGTGAAGCCAGGGCCATAACCAGAGCATACTTGGAAATGGTTTTAGAATTTTTCTAGTTCCCACTAGATATGCTCTAAAGCGCTTACTGATTTTTGCCCTTTCTCCATATGAACTAATCAAATGAGATGGAGAAGGACAGTTGACAGAAGGTCCACTGGGAGGAAGACCTCTGACTCTCTTGTCACAGGCAACAGTGAGTGAGGATATGATAGATGAGGGATATTTCTCGCATCGAGTTAACTTTGGTGTGAGAGGCAGTATGGCTAGAGTCTTCAGGTCCAGACCTTGCGGGTTTGAATCTGCGATCTGCAGTTTAGCAGCTGTGCCACTTAGAACAGTTACTTAATCTCTCTGGGTCCCTGTTCCTCGTCTGTAAAATGGAGATAATAATAGCATCTACCTCCTTAGGGGGTTGCAACCAATAAATGAGTTAATACAGGAAAGGCCCTTTAATAACCGTGTCATAATGGGTTTGCTATTATTGTATTCATGTAGAAAAGGGAACAAAAGAGTGGAATCAAGTGAGGCAATTGAGACCCTGAAAGAGAGAAAGCTGGAGCCAGATCCTGGGTCCTCCTTCAGAAACCACCTTAACCGTCAGCGTCTGTGGTGGTTCTCCCATCCATGTGGGAAGCACATTCAGCAACAAGAAAGAGCCCTTAATACTTGCTCTCAAATCACCGTAAACCATGGGAAGTCACAGAAAACCAAGGGAAGACCTCTTGCTTTCATACCTGTATAGGTGCTGTACATTTTGTTGGCAAGATGCCCAAGAGATATACTTTGTAGGGCCAATTAATCAAGGATTATCAGAGACTGATACGGTTGAGTGGATTTACCTACCCATCAAATTGCTTGATGTAGAAAAGTAGAGTGAGTGGAGAATGGATAAGAAGAGGTGAACCGTAAGGGTTACATCTTTCTAATCCTATACCAGGTGGGCCCTAAATCCATACATAGGTGTTCTTCCATGGTGATGTCTTAGACTTCTGCCTTCAGGAGTCCATATCCCTTAAAGGCTATGACCACCCTCCTAGCACAATGCCTGACACACAGCACTCCTATTTTTTAGAAAAGAATGACTGCATGGATACATGGATGATATACTAGATAGATTAGATAGATGGATAGATGTAAACTTCTTCAGATACCTAATCCATTTGAAAGATAAGATAACCATTTAGTTCTTCACAAGTCCCCAAGATCTTAATTATGGAAATTTCTAGATTTCACCCAAATCAGTTTTCTCTAGACACAGGCTTCTTGTGCATATCATTATACCACAAATTGTCTTTTCAATTTCCACTAAAATTTTATCTCTCACTTGATGAGCAATTTTTGTCCTAGCTGAGACACCAGCTGAAACTGTTTCACAAAGTACTTTTTTCTTCTTTTTGTAGAGAATATATGGCGAATTGCTTATATTCATAGAACCGGGTCACTGCTGAATTTCACATTCCACTGCCTGATTTACCCCAAACTTCTGTTTTCTAGTTAGGAACTGTAACTGTCTTCAACCTCAACTTTCTCTTTACTTCTATCAGCAACACTGGGTTACCCTTACTTTCAAATCTTTTTTTTAAAAAAAACACAGAAAAATCTACTTCTTTTATTTCATGAACACACCATGAGATGTGGCGGTCTGGGTAGGCGGCTAGGTGAACTCACTACCTAAGGGTCTTGACCTCACATATCAGTCTGGAAGAGTGACACATCATAGAACTTGCTCCCAACTTGAGTCCTCATGATGTAATATCTCAACCTGCAGGCCACCTCCACTCACATTTGTATGACTGTCCTCATTATAAACAAGACACCTCGGTAACAACAAATCTCAAATGTACAACCGTCTGAAAAGTGTGGCATCAATATCATCAATATTTCAAAGCACTTTCTATAAAGTCAGACAGTGACATCTCTGGGGGGTTTTGTTCTCCAACATTTATTCAATGGTTTGGGAGAGGCCCTCCCTTTTTTCAGGTAGTATAATATAGTGTCTATTGGAGACAACACCATTTACTTTAAGACTGAGAAATGAAGGAAGGTTTTTGGTAAGGAGTGATGTCAAACAGTGTCTGCTATGAGGTAGTGTGTGCAACTCATACACATACATCCTGGCTTTGTGGGCTGATCTTTCAGTTCCTATTCCAAGGACGTTCAAAAACCAATCGCTTGGATTTCTGGACTTGATTTTGAGACTTGAGCAGATGGAGCACTACTTGCTTTTCTGGAATTACTTTGCTTGGGTTACACCCTGGCAAACATTCCAGGTGTTATTGTCTATTAGTTTTGAACCTATCAGAATGTTAAGATATATTATCTCTAAAGATACTTCCTTTGCTGCCTGGAAATAGACTGAGCTTAAATTTCAAGTCTGCTATTAAAACTGCAAATCCTTCCACCAGGAAATCTTCAAATTGTCCTTGCACAATAGAAGAGTGTTCTTTTCTCTTCCCAGTTGGCCCTTGCTCTATTTTCATCTTCATCTCAGCCCAGACCATGCCTCATTAAAATCATTTCATTGTGGACTGATGAATGAAATGAAAGTAATGACATGTAAAAGAACCTCTTTTCTAACAACCCCAGCTTCATAAAAGACAAAATCTCCTTATCGATAACAATGCCTGAGTTGGAGCAGTGCTTTAGCTTTGCAAAGCCTTTGGTTCCACAGATATTCTCTCCATGGAGCTCTCTGGGGTTGGCAATTATCACAGTGAAGTGCTTGTAATTATCTGCTCAGGCCCCTGGACTGCTGAGAGACAACCCTGGGGTCTCCATTCAGGGCATTAGAAGTAACTAGGCTTCTAATTACCACATTATGCAGTTTGAAATTAATTGAAATTTTGGATTTTATTCAATTAAGAAAATACATCTGGAGCCCACTTAGAGACACAGTACCCACTCACGCAGCTAATGGCTCTGACCCAGTGGTAGCTAAATGGCAATGTTACTTAACCACATATACCCACCTGTTAATGGTGGTCAGTTTGCCCAAATCAATTGGGCAGCAATATGAATCAATTATTAAGAGGCTGGTAAAAGTCCTTTCTTTTTATGACATAACAGTTGAGGGTTTATAGCATCCTTTGAGATTACAGCAATTTCCCCAAGTGGTACAAATATCAGAATGCCCTGAGGACATGTTAAAATTTGCTACTTCAGATCTTCCAAATTAGATTTTCCAAGGGAGGCATGTGCCCAGGAAAGTATGAGAAGCACCAGTTTCATTACAATCTTTATCTAAAAAAAACATTGCAAATACACAATCCAATTTTATTTCAAATATTTATGAAGTAAATAGTGTGTCCTTCCTGCTAGGTTCTCTGAGAGATAAAAAGATAAATAAGATAATAAATACATTATAAACTTTTTTTCCCTATGTACCTGGTGCTTTGCATATTCACCTCTAAATCTTCATGACAAATGTATGAGGTAAACTGTAGATTCCCATTTTCTAGATAAGGAAAATGGGGCTTAGAAAAACTAAGTCACTTGCTCAAACAGCTAGTAGATAATGGAATCCCAGTCATCCTGGCCCCTCATATCATGCCACATCTACCACCTCCACTGCCTTACGTTTCTCCTCAAGCGAGGTAAGTTATGTGCCCAGAGCAGAATACGAGGCAAAATAGTGTCTGTGCTCAGTGAGGGTAGAGACGCAAGTTCTAACGGCATTAAGCAAAGAATGTGCTAGTGTGATCTGGACCAAGTCAGAAAGACTTCAAGGAGGAAGCAGGAAGATGGGCGAGATTAGGTAGGCGGGAAGAAGAAGAGAGCGTAGGATGCCTGGCAGCCACATGAGGAAGGGGGAGCAGCTCCTGTTGTCTTGTGGAGGTGAGACCTCTGCACAGCACCTCCCAGCACAGGGGAAGTGCTAGCTCGTACTAGGGAAACCTGGAGGGTTCAGGGAAGTCTTCAGAGACATTCGTCCAGATGTCTCCCTGCCATGTTTCAGGGTCCCAGGCTTTCTCAACCAAGGCCCTGGCCCTAGCCTGACAGACCTGCCTCAGCTGATCTTTTGAACTCTCTGAGCTCTGCAATCCTCTCTAAAGACACGGCTCGGCTGGGTCTCTTTTTAAGCTTTCAGAGAGAGCCTCTGGCTCCCACAGTCAGCCTTTAACTGCTTGTCAAAGGCCCTCAGTTTCTCACAGAGTGGTTCCCCTCTTTCTCAGCACGGCATTGGGACAACTAAATAGTAACTTGTTGACTCCCCTGCCTTTGTAGACAACTCCCTCAAATGCAAAATCATTGCTCCCATAAGGGGGTTCCCCTCACTGGGGCTTTCCCCACATCACCCCTGCTGAAGTTTAGCACCTGGGCCTCCACCCTGTGCCGGGGATCACCTATGCCCTAAATATCACGCAGGATGGTGTCCTCTTTGCCTTCCAGGCTGGGAGTAAGCCCGCTTCACAACCCCATCTTACCCCCAGCTTTCTCAGACCATCCCTGGCACCACTTGTGTTAGTCTGGGTCCTCCAAGGGCTGGATAGGCAGATTTGTGGAGGGAAATGCCTGTGAAGGTAAACGGGAGAAGCAGAAGACAGGAAGGGCCTTCAGACCACAATGCAGGTTTGTTACCTGTGAATAAGAGGGGAAGGGAGGGGATTGGGTAGGAAGAGCCTAGGACTGCAGCACAGCTCCTAAAAAGTTCAGCCGGGCTGACTGAGGAGCGCTGGGGTCAAAGTCACTGGTTGGAGGAAACCTGCCATCTCTCAGGAACAGACCTGCATTACTAACCTCACTGTGGTCAGACCACGTGTCGTGGCCTGGTGCAAACATGGTGCAGGGGGCTAGCAGCTGGGGCTGCCAGTCCACACCACTCCCTCCAGCAGAGCTGAATGGTGCATTTTCACGAGCACACAGTAACACACTAAGGACCAAGCTAGTCTGGCCAAGATGTTAATGACTGATAATGGCTTGAGGCATCAGTCACTCTAGATAACATTCACATTTTGATAGCTCTATATGAGGGAATGACAATAATAGAGTAATTTTAAGATACGCAACAGGACCAATGGAAAAATAATTTGGTGCAATTGAGTCTTCCTTTGCTCTCCTCAAATCATACTACATAGGAAGCTTTTCTGTATGGTACATATGCCCTGATAGCCTCAAAAATGAAATAATACCAT